>NC_047039.1:11433255-11733255 GCF_011762595.2 Tursiops truncatus
AAAGCTCTACTAAACTAGTCCAGTTTCCTCATGTTTCAGATGAGACGCCAGGAGCCATGGGGATTTTCCCAAAGCGACACAGCTGGTTTGTGGTAGTGCAGGGTAGAAGCCGGTGTCTTGAATCACTTTATCTTGCTGCTTACCCTTTGTTACATCAAGGGCTCCTTTGAGAATCTGAGGAAACCTGTTTGGTCCTTTTCTGTTTAAAAACACATACAATAAAATTTGCATTCAATTTTAGAGAGTCTCAAAGATCCCTGAAGCTGATCTCTTGACCCTGCTTTTCATCAGAATACTTTAGCTTGAATTGCTGGTCGGCTTTCCCATTTGCCTTTGTGGGTGGCTTCTTTTTTAAAAAAAAAGTATTTTGTGGTTTCAAACACTTGGTGGCTTGTTCATTCTCAGCCTTTTCCTTTGTTGGATTATGGTGACAATTGTGGGTGAGGGGATGCATTGCTCAGCGTCCTCCTCCCCACATGTTGAAGACAGTCTCTCTTGGCAGGCTGCAAGATGAACAACGTCAATGTGGTTTATACCCCGTGGTCTAACCTGAAGAAAACGGCCGACATGGATGTGGGACAGATAGGCTTTCACAGGCAGAAGGACGTAAGTGTGAACATCACCGGAGGTGGCAGTGCCCTGGCGCTGAGTGGGTGTCTGTCTCTGCTGTTGAGGACTCAGTGCGATGTCTCTTTCCTAAAGGGAATCAAGCTGGGTTACTAAGCTGCTGGAAAGCCCTGCGCTATTCTGGGGGGAAGAAAAAAAACATAAAGATTCAGTATTTTTTTTTCTCTCCATCTCCCTCAAGGTGAAAATTGTGACAGTAGAGAAGAAAGTGAATGAGATCCTGAACCGATTGGAAAAGACCAAAATGGAGCGGTTCCCAGACCTAGAGGCAGAGAAAGAATGCAGAGACCGCGAAGAGAGGAATGAGAAGAAAGCCCAGATTCAGGAAATGAAAAGGAAAGAAAAGGAAGAGATGAAAAAGAAGAAGGAGATGGACGAACTTAGGTATGTTGGAGTTAAGGTACTGACGTTGACCTTGGAGAGTCTGCACTGCTGATTTAATTAGGGGTTAACCCTTAAGAATGGTACAGTTGGCCCTGTGTATCCACGGATCCAGTCAAGCATGGTTCAAAAATGATTGGGGGTGGAAAAAATTCCAGAAAGTTCCAAAAAGCAACACTTGAATTTCCCTTGTGCTGGCAACTGTTGACATAGCATTTACCTTTATGACTATTTACACAGCATTTACAGTGTGTCAGATATTATAAGTAATCTACAGATGATTTAAAGTATATGGGAGGATGTATGTAGGTTATATGCAAATACTATGCCATTTTTATAAGGGACTTGAGCATCCGCAGGTTTTGGTATCTGAGGGGGGTCCTGGAATCAATCCCCCATGGATTCCGAGGGACAAGTGTATTCTGGTATTCTGGTAGATGAAGGGACATATAACGAGCTCCAAGCCTTAAATGAGTTAGAATAAGGCATTTATGCTAATGTGTTGGTCAAATGAATTGCCCTTTTATAGGGGCAGGATATGAGAGTGTACAAAATAAAATAACTAATTTTAATCTTAGTTTGGTTTGTAAACATCTTCAGGTAAAGAAGAGATACTATATTGAGTGTTTTACATTAGGTATGGTATTTGAATGAAAATGTCTCAGCTCTAAAGGCCAGTGTTAGTAACTCTTAAAAGCTGTTTTTAAAACCTCTCTTTTATAGATTTCGAAAGTTTAAAGTAATTAATGTGGAGAGGCCTGCTCCAAAACACAGCATTTTTAAACAATAAATAGTAGTTAAAACACATCTTGGATCCTGAAATTCTAGTGTATAAGGCCATGAAAATACTGATTGTATTAGTTTTCTATTGTTACTATAACAAATTACCACAAATTTAGTGGCTTAAAATGACATAGATTTATCATCTTACAGTTCTTCATGTTAGAAGTTCAAAATAGTTCTCACTGAGCTAGAATCAAGGTGTCTGCGGGGCTGTGTTTCTTTCTGGAGCTCTAAGAGAAAATCTGCTTACCTTCCAGCTCCTAGAGGCCACCCACACTCCTTGGCTTGTGACTCCTTCCTCTTCAAGGCCAGCAACAGTGCATCTCTCTGCCCCTTCATAGTCACGGCCCCCTCTCTGACCACAGCCTTCTCTGCTTCTAAGGACCAATGTGATGACGTTGGGCCCACCCAGATACTGCGTGATAATCTCCCCATCTAAGATCTTTTTTAATTTTAATTTTATTTTAAAATGATAAAATTTATTCAGTTTTGTAAATTGAACATCAAACCTCTTTTAAATTAAATTTAAATAAGTGAATTGGACACAAATGGAGAGAAATCACAGGAACTCTATTAACAGAAAGGGAATGAATTCTGGAATCTATTGGTTTTTAGAAAAATAGTGCTGAGTAGTAGCTGGACAGCATTCCGGGCACTTTCATTTCAGCATCTTCCCAGAAGTCCTTGCAAATGTCATTTATCTCAATGCTCTCAGGTTCACAAGAACTTCTAGAGCTGAACTACTTTTCTCTTCCTGCTTGTATTACACAATGAACCATTGTACTTTCATCATCTTACCTTATCCACTCTCTTTTTCCATTCCTCATTATTATTCACCAAGACAGGTTCCATGCCTTTTCAGAGTGCCAAGTTATCAGCTCCATTCTCACTGTGTCAAGCAGTCTTCATGACAATTTATAGTCTTCTCTTTATTACAACTCTAAATTTCCATAGGGTGAAGTCTAAAGAAGATACGTATGAGCTTTGTTTTTGTATAGTTTTATGTTTTTTTGGGGTTTTTTTAACATCTTTATTGGAGTATAATTGCTTTACAATAGTGTGTTAGTTTCTGCTTTATAACAAAGTGAATCAGCTATACATATACATATATCCCCATATCTCTTCCCTCTTGCGTCTCCCTCCCTCCCACCCTCCCTATCCCACCCCTTCCCATCTAAGATCTTTAATTAAAGTCCCTTCTGCCATGTGAGGTAACATATTCGCAGGTTCTGGAGATTAGGATGTAGACATTTGAGTAAGATCATTATTCTGCCTACTATACTGACTCTCTGTAGATGCATAGTACTATACCTGAAGGGGCCTCAGTTTTTCTTTGAGAAAGAAGGAAATTAATCCTGCCACTTCTAGTCACAGAATTCCTAGATTTTTTCCCACTATTTTCCATAGATTTCATTTGTGATAAGTATACCAAAAAAAAAAAAGTTATTGATTCCTTTGGGAAGGGTATAGGAGCAATATGAGCTGTCTTGCCCTGTCCTGACCTAGTTTCCTTGGAATACCCTGGATTATTAGAAAGATCATTGGGCCAGAGTGGAGGTTTTATGATCAAGCACTGGTATTTATTCGTTATCCATATGCACGCGTCCCTGTTGGGGGTTCTGCTAAAACAGGGTGAGTGACTGCATTTACAATACAATATTCAAATGGAGAACTCCGGAAGTGTTACCCCAAGTTATAAGCTGCCAGCATGAGACAGACTGATGCAGAGATTTAAACGTTCAATTTGACGTAGAATTGTGAGTCCATTTTGTGTTGTGAGTGAAAGACAAATTACCAATACCATTAGTTTTGAAAAATGTGTGGAATTTTGAGTGATACAGGATTTAGACTAGTTTATTCTTTTTGCTTTTAGTGCGGAGTGGAGAAAAAATTGAAAACATGCCGTTTTGTGCCTCTTAAAACTCTACCGTAATGTTGTTTAGAGACATAATATTATATGTTAGAAATATAATGTCACTTAATTTATTTACAACATTTTTTTTAGACTTGTAAGGTCTTTATATTTTTTTTAATATTTATTTATTTGGCTGCGTCGGATCTTAGTTGTGGCCCTCGGGATCTTTGTTGCAGCGTGTGGGCTCTTAGCTGTGGCATGCATGTGGGATCTAGTTCCCAGACCAGGGATCCAACCCAGGCCCCCTGCACTGGAAGTGCAGTGTCTTCCGCACTGGACCACCAGGGAAGTCCCTACTTATAACATTCAATAAGAAAGATTAGCTAACATTTTTGGACACTTGTCATCTGCCCAACACTGTATTGTGCTTTACTGCATTATCTCATTTAATCCTAACAGTAGCCATGTGAGGCAAATGTTTTGATCATCTGCCTTTTGTAGAAGAGGAAACAGACTGAGGAGCAGTTAAGTAACTCACTCAGAGGCACGTAGCTTGTCTCGGTCTGATTCTCAAGCTCACACACACTGTTACCACTCTCTTCTGCCCTCTGTTCAGTCCATTCCGCAGCTTCTGTGAAACTCCAGCAAAAAGCTCTAAGCTTCGGACTTGTTCTATAACCTGTTTTTATACACTTGCAGTGCTAGCATCATTTTAATTTCTGTCTTTGACTCTTCCACCCGAGAGATCAAAGGCTATGCCTACAAAATCTTCTCATTCTGAAGTCTTTCACTTGCCTTTCTGACAAGGAAAATACCATTAAATTTCACCAACAGTTGATTCTTTTGTTTGGACCATCTGGTAAGGAATGTCCAATTTAGTTGCTGTGATAGCTGAAGAAAATTGACTTCTGAGTCTTCAGGGGATTCTACAGACAAACTGAGAAGATAGTCTCATCCTGGACAGTATCCCCAGTGCTTCCAGATGATTTCAGGGAAGAAATCCTTAACAGCCTCACACCCAGAAGATATCCAACTTCTTTCCAATTCTAAAGCCATTATTTAGACTCTAGACTCCTTTTTTCAACTTTCTGAACAGGAATGGCAGTAAGCTTTTCATTTCTAATTTCTACCAGGAGAAAAAAAATGGATGGAATTGTCATTGTATAGTCCAGGTTCTCTGAACTCTAGTCAGGAGTATATCCATTAGCCTCAGGATCAGAACAGAACAAAGCCCACAACACAGAAGGCACCAACTTCCTTCTCAGATGAAACGAGCAGCAGCCCCTGGAGACAGAACTCCATCTTGTTCTTGCAAATGAGTACTTTACCCTTGTCCTCGGTGTGCAGAAATTCCAGTGATCTGATAATGTAGATAGGTCTACATAAAGATCATCCTTTTAGGTAGTTTTTTGAAGAAATATTTAGATTGTTTGGGAGGATGCCAAAGTGTGGAGGCTAAATGATAGCAGTATATTAACATCTTCTATTAACCATTTTATTCATTCACACAATAATGAAAAGTTCCCCTTATTTAGGCTTCACATATTAATTCTCACTTACCCATCTTGTTCGTTAGCTCTTTAGACAGCTTTTTAGCTCACACTTGCCCTGTCAGCCTAGTATCTCGTGGGATTTTAGTTTAGAGAATCTTTGTATAGGGTTAGGTGTAGGGAGGAAGCCTCACATGGCATGTTCTTTCCGTACCTGCTACACTGTAAGCCATACATAGAGTAAGAGGATGTAGCAAAAGAGAGTCTACATAGGTTTTGACAGTAGTCAGAGCCTTAGAAGTGACCTTGCCTGGAAAGTTAGAGAAGCAGAACAGCTTCTACTCAGTTTCCATGTAGTTTTTGGAGAGGTCCTTCAGGCAGGTACCTGTGAGTCTCCCAGGGGACACCACAGATTCTGTGGAAGAGTGTCCGTGGCTCCCTCCAATGTGTCGTAGTCAGTTTCATCTCAGTAGTTGGATTCATGGTTACAGACTGCTTACCTGCTGTGTTTATTTATTTTTTTTTAATACATCTTTATTGGAGTAAAATTGCTTCACAATGCTGGGCTGGTTTCTGTTGTACAACAAAGTGAGTCAGCTATATGTGTACATATATCCCCATATCCCCTCCCTCTTGCGCCTCACTCCCACCCTCCCTATCCCACCCCTCTTAAGTCGTTGCAAAGCACCAAGCTGATCTCCCTGTGCTATGCATCTGCTTCCCACTAGCTATCTGTTTTACATTTGGTAGTGTATATATGTCCATGCCACTCTCTCACTTTGTCCCAGCTTCCCCTTCCCCCCTGCCCCCTGCCCCCATATCCTCAAGTCCATTCTCTACGTCTGCATCTTTATTCCTGCCCTGCCACTAGGTTCATCAGTACCATTTTTTTTTAATATTCCGTATATATGTGCTAGCATACGGTATTTGTTTTTCTTTTTCTGACTTAATTCACTCTATATGACCGACTCTGGGCCCGTCCACCTCACTACAAATAACTCAGTTTCGTTTCTTTTTATGGCTGAGTAATATTCCATTGTATATATGTGCCACATCTTCTTTATCCATTCATCTGTTGATGGACACTTAGGTTGCTTCCATGTCCTGGCTATTGTAAATAGTGCTGCAGTGAACATTGTGGTACATGTCTCTTTTCAGATTATGCTTTTCTCAGGGTATAATCTTGTGTTCACTTACTTGGCTTTTGTCATACTGTAACAAACATCTATTAACATCAAAATGAAGCTCACCATCTGAACATTGAAACCGGAAGAAACAAGCAAGTCAATACCAGATCAGAAAAGACCAAGGGTGGGGCCTGAGTTTACCTGAGATGGGGATATTTAAATTTGGGAGTCTCAGAGATCAGAATTGGAACCTGAGGTTCAGGTGATTGAAGTCAGGAAAGTACAAGACCCAGGTAAGATGGCAAGTCACAGGTAAGCATGTCGTCAGTCTGAGAATTGGCATGAACTTGATTTGGGGGCAGAGATTACTTTAGCAAGGAGGTTAACGTGTGAAAGTTTATAGCTGATCAGTGGCAAAGCAGGAATTCAAACTCAAGTCTGTAATTCTGAAGTCCACACTTCTACTGTAGCTTGCTGCCTGTGAGGCAAAGAATGCCCAGGTTGGCAAGACCTGAGTCAAGGTGATTCAAAGGCAAATAAAAGAATGAAAAATTAGGTACATTGGAGAGTGACTTAAAAGGTTTTGTTTAGTCCAGAATTTCATGCTGTAAGTGCTAAGGAACGACTGTAGGTTTCCTGGGATATTAGGAAGGAGAAAACTTGTCGGAAGGGTTTATTGGCGACGTGTCAAGGAGGTAATGGTGAGACCAGTGATCGAAAGGATGGTATGGTCAGGTGTAGAAGTGGCTGCTTTCACTGTACCTCCTGTTGTTTCTCTCTCACACACTACTGCTGCTGCCTTCCATAAATAATGCTGTGTTGTGCCACAGGTCTTTGTTTTAATCATAAGCTCCCTCAAAGCAGCACTTCTGCATTCCTGTATCTCCTTGAATGCGACCCTGTGCTTTGCACATGCAGTGAGTGACTCGTCAGTACATTACAGGTGAATGAGTAACTGAAATTAGCTTCCCTTGGTACAGTGATGCTTGAGCTAAGATCCAAACTATTTTGCTAGTTAAAAGGGCAGGGGCAGTGGAAAGAGTACCGGAAGCAGAAGGAACCGTGTGTGCAAAGACCACATCACAGGACTAAAAGCCGACCCAAACGTCTGGAGCAGAGGGAGCCCAGGGATCAAGGGCTAGTCCAGCAGGGCCTTGTTGGTCATGTTTGTCTTCAGGCTGAGGGTTTTATGAGGTCACTGGAGAGTGTTAAGTCAGGGGTAGTGTGATGAGGTTTGTGTTTTGGAAAGGTCATGTGACTGACCTGATTGGAAAGGGTGCCAGGTAGGGGAGTGGCTAGGCCAGTAGCTGTCCACATGACAGAGTTAGTCGCTTGGGCTGTGGTGGTGATGTGGAGGCAGAGAGAACTGGACCAATGAGAAATAGTTTTCAAAACTGGACGAGGATTTGAAAATAGATTGGATTCAGAGGAGGGGCAGGGAAAAGAATGACTGCGGGGATTCTGGCTTGTGAAATGGAATGGATAGTGGTGCTATTCTTTGAGCTAGGAAATGCTGGAAAGGAACCAAACTGTTTTTGGTTGGAGGGAAGACCATGAGTTGGGTATGGACATAGGAATCTGAAAGTGTCTTTGAGGCATCCCCCGAAAAAGTCAGGCAGGCAGTTGGATTAATGGGTTGGAGCGCAGAGGAGGTATGTGGCCTAAAGAAGGGTAATTTGTGTGTTGCTTTCATACGAGTGGAAATTCGGACCCTGTGGTTCCTGAACCTGGCTCGTAGATGCCCACAGCTGGGCGCTTGAAGATATTTTAATCTTCACAGGTGATTTTAAAATAAAGTTGGAAGTGAGGTTCTCTGCTCTTAACTACTTTTTTATCAACATGGCTTTCTCTTTCTGCTCATGCAACTTATTGATCTTATCTGTCCATTTATATCTTATTGATATCACTGACTCTTACAAGCATCATTACTATCTCTCTCTGGGTGTCTCCCAGCTCATTGTCTCTGTCCGTGACAAGTCTCCTTCCCTCCGGTCCTCAGTTTCCAGTTTCTACAGTTCATATTTACTTGGTTGTCCCACCATCACTTCAAGTGTGACATTGTCCTAAACCAAGAACATCTTCTTTGCAACATTTTCCCATTTCTCTCAGTTGTAACATTATTTCCTTCAGATCACTCATGCTAGAAACCTTGGTGTCATCTTTGATTCCTCTCAGATTTATCCCTTCTTACCGGCACAGCTGTTAACCCCTTGCGTTCATGCCCTCAAGGTGGGATATTGTGGTGGACTGGAGCACGATGGCCTGACTATAAACTTGGGAGTCAGATCTGGGTTCAAAACCTCCCTCCCCACTTGTTCGCTGTGACACCTTGGACAGCTTCCGTAACTCCTGCGTGTACAGTGGGCCTGCTGCTATCCCTTGCCTTAGGAGGTGGTTGTGGGGATGAGCAGTAATTTATGAAGCACGTAATACAGGTCCTAGCAAGTAAAGGGTCCTTGGTAAATGGTAAGTACAGTTGTCATTAACTGGTCTCCTTGCCTTAATTGCCCTTCTCCCTCTCTTGTCTCTGCTACAGATTATGTTTTTAAATTTATTTTTTAAAAATATATTTGTTTGGTTGCACTGGGTCTTAGTTGTGGCAGGCAGACTACTTAGTTGTGGTAGGTGGGCTCCTTAGTTGTGGCACATGGGCTCCTTAGTTGCGGCTCACAGGCTCCTTGGTTGTGGCTCTCCGGCTCCTTAGTTGTGGCTTGCAGGCTCCTCAGTGGTAGCTCGCCGGCTCCTTAGTTGTGGCATGCAAACTCTTAGCTGCAGCATGCATGTGGGATCTAGTTCCTTAACTAGGGGTCGAACCCAGGCCCCCTTCCTTGGGAGCACGGAGTCTTTTTTTTTTTTTTTCCCTGACACACGGGCCTCTCACCGCTGTGGCCTCTCCGTTGCGGAGCACAGGCTCAGCGGCCATGGCTTACGGGCCCAGCCGCTCCGCGGCATGCGGAATCCTCCCGGACCGGGGCACGAACCCGCGTCCCCCGCATCGCCAGGCAGACCCTCAACTGCTGCGCCACCAGGGAAGTCCCAAGGGAGCACGGAGTCTTAACCACTGCACCACCAGGGAAGTCCCCGGATTACACTTTTTAAAACACTGGTATTATGTGGTCTTACTTTCCTTTGTCTCTTTATGCATTTTTACTAGAACTTTTTATGTAGCCACTACTGAATAGGTCTTATTTCCTTTCCTGATAAGCTTTTTGGGGTTAGGCTTTGTCTTATTCATCATTTTCTCGTTTCTTCCCATTCCATTTTCTCCCCAGGCTTAGCGCAGGGTCTTATACATCATGGATATTTAATAAATACTTGTCGAATCTCATCTGTCTACTCAATCGTGTACTGTGGCTTCCTGCTGATCGCACTGCTTTGACTCACATAGTTAGGACAAGGTAACAGCCCCACACATCCGGCCTGATTTCCCGCTACTTGGCTTTCAGACTCCACTTGAGTTGGTTTGAAATGTCATTGTAAGTACCATCTCTTTGCCTTTGCTCATGCCGATCTCTGCATCTGCCCTCCTCAGTCATCCTCCCTACTTGTCAGGCTCAGTTTGGGTTACACGTCATCTGAGAAGAGTACCCCGACAGCCCTTTCCACACTAATGTGTTTCTTCTTTTGAATTCCTGTAGATCTATAGTCTGGACAGTGTACTTCAGGTCTGAATCATGTCTGCTCTTGGCTATAGATGAAGTTCCTCATCTGAATAATGCCACCACCTCACCGTTATTGTGGAAGTGACATGATATGAGTGAGCAAGCGTGTTTGTAAACTATAAAGTGTAGTGCACATGTTATTTATTGTCATAGATATTTATCCTTTATATGTTGCAATCTCCTTGAGCTCAGCAGGGATTATATTTTCTTCGAAAGGCCCTCAGCATTGCTAGATACCTGGTAAAGGTTCATGAGATACTTACTTGGCAGCCAAATAACCTTTAAATGTGTTTTTTCTTCTAGGAGCTATTCATCACTAATGAAAGTTGAGAATATGTCTTCAAATCAGGTATGTTCAAGTTCTTTGCTCTAATGTTGTGCCTTGAAATAATTCACTAAGTTTTTAATGACCGAGTTTCTGGCCGGTGTTGGTTCACATGTTGCAGATGGCTTGACGTGGTTTGGCAACAGTCATACACTCAGGTGGATTCTATTAGACATTGACCGCCCCCCCCTTCCCTGTGGACTTTGCCTTGTGTTTGTTTTTAAGTAGGTCACCTCGTGGAAAGAGATTGTTACACCTTGTCTGTTGTGAAGTGCAGGTCTGTTAGTATTTATAGGACTTTCCCATTCCCCATTCCCCTCTTTTCTAGTTGCAGGCATGCAAAAGTGCCTTTATCTATTACTGTTCTATGTTAATGTGACCGTAGATTCTATATTGTAATTGAGCGAGGACAAAATTATCACCTTCAGTTAAATGAAACAAAAGATCTTATTTGTAGTCTAAACAGCAGTATTGGTTGTCTTCATGTTCCTCAGGACCTACGATAAAGGGAAATGGTGATCCACGTGTCTTTCCCAAAATTTATTTTGAAGTGTCTAGAGATAGTACAATTTAGCTATTATTGAACAGTCTTTGCGGAAAATTGAAATTAGGTGGATATATTTGCTATGTTGAATGTTTATAGTATAATGTATGATGCTTTAGATCTGTGTTGTCCAGTGCACTGGGCACTCATTGCATGTGGCTATTTAAATTACATTTAATTTGATTTAATTTAAAAATTCAGTTTCTCAGTCACACTAGCCATGTGTGGCTAGTGGCTATGATATTCGACAGTATAGAAATAGAACATTTCCGTCACAGCAAAAAATACTGTTAAACAGAACTGCTCTAGATGCTTGGAAATAACAGAATTTAAGGTCCCTTAAGGGTTACCTAGCCAAACCCCATATTCAGTGCATGAATTATAATTGTTAATAGGATTTTACACCTTGTTCATAGCTATATATCCTTCTAAAAATGGATAAGAACAATATGTTTATTCCTGTCTCTTTGAAAAACTAAATTTATGAGTCTCCTTTATGAGTCAGAGATGTATCTTCATAATTTATTCCTGAAAAATTCCAGAGTAGCATTATGTAATTAAATAGAACCTTGAATTTGAAGTTTAGACACTTAAACTGTCATTTACTAATTGGATAAGACTAATAAAGTTACTTAACCTCTCAGAAGGAGTATTCATCAGCAATAAAAGGAGACATATTACTTCCTGAGGCTGTTCTGAAATTTAAACAAGGTCACGTGTGTGAAAGTTCTTCTTTGACTTAGACAATATAAACGGTCATTACTATTTCTTATCCTTGTAGTCCTTAGTTGTTATTTACACACAGAGTATCAGTATCAGAAGATGAGACGTATTTAATCCCTTCTGGAAACTATTCTTAGAAAACAGTTTAACAGTTGAGCAGAAGTCTTTAACATAACCCAAATCTAATGTCTTTGTTGTGATTGTTGTTGCTATTGAAGTTTCCTGTTATTTAGAGACAACTTTTCAGCAGAAATCTGGCACGTATATTATGTTATGACCTTAGGCATTTTCATCATGGATTTTCAAAGTTTGAATGTTGTTTTGGAATTAAGAAATAAACACACACACACACATGCGCGCGTGTGCGCACGCAAATATACATATGTATACAAACACCACCATAATATAGCTACGGATGTTAAAAGTTCCAGAATTAGGAAGTCAGATTTGTAGACCAAAGGATTATTAACCCTTCTGCCTTTCCTCTCTCCCCCATTGCTGCTACCTCTGTTCCTGAGGCCCAGGTTGGAATCGGGTTCAAATTTCTGAGAAGTTTTGCATTGGGTGTTTCCATTCTCTCTCTCTCTCTCAGTGGTAGGACTCACACAGCTTTTCCCCATACTTCAAAAGGATGGGCTTTCATTCTCTTTGTAACTGTCTTCTGTTAAGGGGACGCAGACCTTTTTTTGATCCACTTTGGCCTCATGATCAGTTGATTTTCAGTCAAAGGCTGGTGTTTACATAAGATATGACTTAATTTTTAATTTAGCTTATATAAGTTCATCAGGAAAAATATTAGTCTTCCACTCTGAGGTTGGTTTTAATTTTGAGTTTTTGCTCTCCTATGTAGAATAATTCTCTTCAATCTATAATTTCTTTCTAATCTTTCTAAATTAGGCATCAGGAACCATCAGCAGTTACTTTTGACATTTTATTTGCATATCACTTTTTAAGTGGATGACAAGAAACCTATTTTGCTACGCTGAAAAACATATTGACTCTTAAAGGGAATCTAAAATACAAAAATTGTCCAAATCAAGTCTTGGATCGCAGCTATATATTTAAACGTTACTTTAATCCCAAACACAGATCCCCAGACACATGGCAACTCTGCAGATCTAACCCACAGCCTTTATAGGGAGTAATTTACTTGGATTGGCCCCAAGCCACATTATCTTAGTGAGTTTTGGGGACACAAACATCCTCAGTGTTTGGCATCTAAAGCTGACCTTCAAAGTTGCAGGCTGACTCTTTCAACATCCCTAATGCTGTTATTTCAGTTTAGAACTTTCAGGCAGTCAGAGTTCTGGTGCGTGGATAGACTACAAACATTAGTTTTCTTTTTGTACAATTATCCAAGGCATTTTTACTGTGGCCTCAGTTCGTTGTGCTAATTGAAGAGAAGCACAGAGAAGCCTGCTGAATGAAACTAGAGATCAAACCAGACTTCACAGAAATCACTGTTTTCCACCTGTTCCTCCTATTTCCCTGCCCATCTTTAATACGAGTTATTAAGGAGAAAAGCATATAGCATACCTATAAGCGTAAGTCCTCTCCCTCTCTAACAAGTGAGGTATAAAGCAGCGGGAAAGAGAGAGAAGTCAAAACAGTGTTGTGTTCAAGTTATGACATTTTCAAGCAAATGTCCCGGAAGTCACATTATTAGTGAATGTTGGCATCCAGAGCAGTTTTCTTAGCGTGTGCAGTAGCCCAGAAAGGAGTTTGGGGCTCTACTTTTGTACTTGATCTTCAGGACTTGTTTACACTATATACCACCATCATGTAAGATGTTTTTCATCAAAAGCTTGGCAAGCCAGCTAACTTGATACCTAGCCTGTAGTTTCCTGCTGACTTTTTTCAGTTAAAAAAAAAAAAAAAAAGGGCTTCCCTGGTAGCGCAGTGGTTGAGAGTCCGCCTGTCGATGCAGGGGACACGGGTTCGTGCCCCGGTCCGGGAAGATCCCACGTGCCGCGGAGTAGCTGGGCCCGTGAGCCATAGCCGCTGAGCCTGCGCGTCCGGAGCCTGTGCTCCGCAACGGGAGAGGCCACAACAGTGAGAGGCCTGCGTACCGCAAAAAAAAAAGAAAAGAAGCCATCTTGTGAAATAACAGATACGTGATAACCCTGAGGCTCAAAGTAATGGAATTTAGGTCAAAAATATTTTTGCATATTTGCAGCTTTGTTGGCATTAAAACATTGAGGCAGTATTTGTTTGGTTTCATTTTATGGTATATTTGTTGAAGGAAGAGTTACGTTTCCTTTCGGTCACTCTTGTTACATCTTATACTAAGTCATTGGGCCTTACTTCTTAATTTGGGAATCATTGGTCTCTTATTGCTGGGCAATCCAGGCCATGTAATGACACCTTAGAGAATATAGCTGCTAATGTAGCTATTCTAAACAACTAGCAGTTAAAGATAGAGAAGAAATGAGTGAATATAATTATTTTACTTTTTACTCTGAATTCTGCAGTTCGGCATAAGGAGGCTTGTTACCTAATACTAATTGTAAATTTTTTTAATCAAGTTATTTATTTCGAAGGCTTTTATGGTTTCACTGTTTTGTTTCCTACAGGACGGCAATGATTCAGATGAATTCATGTGAATGGAGAAAAGGACCTTTTAAAGATGTGAGTTTAGGGACAGTTGCAGAAGTTTTGATTTCATCTGTGTTCTGAGTCATAAACAACAACCAACCAAAATAATATTCTACAAATATTACCAACTTCGGAGTTAAAAAAAATTGTTCCCTTTTCTGCTTTCAGAAAAGGAGCATACACACACACACACACACACACGTACACAATATAGTTGGACTTGAAGACAGCATATAACTTTAGGAAGGTGAAAATATTTTTGCCAGAGCATGTCCTGGTACCTCATGAAGGTTGGCTGCCCTTGTTCTTGGAATGTTCCCCTCACCCCCGATTTCCTGATTAGAAAAAAAAAAAGCATGGGTTTTGAAGGTGATAGTGATGTTTTCAGAAGGTTGCTGGCTTCAATGGTCACGTCCCATTGTGCCCTGTGAGTCTGTTAGCAGAGCTGCCCTCAGCTCGTCCAAGCTTCCACGTGCTACATCCTTCCTTTTCCCATTGAGAGCCTCCATCCAGGTACCATCAGGCTTAAATAAATAGTTGGTGTTAATCAAGGTTGGGCCTTTTGGCGATTTTTACCTGAGCACCGAGTAACCCCAGCTGCGTATATTAAACTTCAGGCTCCAGAGGCATTTCTCAGCAGTGAGGGGAGAAATAGGAAGGGATGCTCTGTGGATCATTTTGAAGATGTAGGTTACCTGATTTTTGTCTTGGGATGTAGCATAAAGCACAAGTCTACTTGGCAGTTATGGTTTTAGAAAGAATTAAGCATTTCACTAGCCAGCCAAGTAGTTTATTTACCTTGAAATAATATTTATTTTGAGTTAGAGCCCCAGAGTGCAGATTTCTCAATTGTAGACTCAGTAACTTAATATGTAGCCGTCCTACCCATCCGCACCACCTGCCCTCCAGGATGATTCTGAATAGAAGATACATTTTTATTACAGCCTGCAAGGCAACCCGTGTGGCAAGAGATAGGACAAGACAATGAAAGGGGAGGGCACAAAGCCTGCAGGTCAGAAGGCATGCAGACGCACATTCTAACCACACGCAGAGTCTGCAGCTGTATTCTAACCCAGCAAAAATACCTCCTCCAGCAGATATTCCACCTGTGACAGCACTTTGGAGTGGCGGGTAAAACCACAAGACTTCAGGGTTTCTGTTTATCCCAAGCTGGTGTATGGGGTTGAACTGGAAGATTTCCTGAGACATAACTCGGCCAAATTGTGAGAAGGGGTGTGGGAGATGACTCCAGAAATTTGTGATTGTGTGTGTATATATGTCCAGTCATATTCAGCCTGGAGTTCTATGAGTTGGAAATGTAATAATAAAGACTCGTTTTTTTATTTGGGAGGATACTGATATATAAATTCTTAGCTTGTTATTTCCTTCCCCAAACTAGTTTTGAGGGTGATCGGGCTGTGAAAACCTCATCTATTATATAGGCTTAAACTGGTAGGTTCTACGGGGTAATCTTCCTGCCTCACTGATAAATGTGTCTCTCCCCCAGATGCCCACTGGGTCAGAGTGGATGACCTTTCTCAGACACACTCTGGATTGAGTGTAAATTAGTAACTGTGCTTCTTTAATTAGGTGGCCCTCCTGCCTGGTTACTGTAGGCAAACTGCTGCAAATGTCTAGAATGGGGAGACTTTGCTTCTAACATCGCCGCTGTCACCTCAGCTCTCTCTGCTGCTTAAGAAGGACTCCTCTCTACCGCACATGATAACATATACGGGGAGAGCTTTTGAAGAATACATCTGTTTTTACTCTAGTGTGAGAGATCCTGGGGTCCACGTCGTACACATGTCCTAACTCTCAGCTGACACTGGTTTCAAATGTCAAGGTCTCTCTTCTGAATCCCTGGCGCTCAAACCTTTCTAGCTGCTCTGTGGTGGTCTCCTCCCACCTCTGTGCGGTGGGTAGCTTTCTTTCCCCAGCTCCCGTGGTCCCAGAGGAAGCTTCGTCCTTTTCTTTTGAGGACATTGGTTCAGTGCCAACCGGTCAAACTTGGCACTGAAGTCATCTCACTTCTTGCTATTGGCATGTTTCCTCAACTTCCTGTAGGAAAATTCCAAATTGTTGGCAATTTTATGAGCTGTGTCCTTGATCAAATCATGCATAGAGAGGATTTCTCTTTCCAGCTCTGCCTTCAGTTTCCCTACTCTGATCTGCGTGCAGGTGAGGTTCACATTATCATTTAATTTACTTCACAAACTCTGTTGTATTCCTGTAGCTTGAGAATTTATTTCTTATCCACCTTTGTTGACCTAGGGTCATGATCTTTGGGCAAGGGGAAGTTTGTCACAGAGCTTGTGGTGGAACAGACTAGGATGTTTACCAAAATATAGGAGGTTTTGACCTTAGCAAAGTAGGCACTAAGCTGTAGTTGAATCCCTTCAGTATCTCTTTGTTGTGCTGGGTTTTTTGTTTTTTGGGTTTTTTTTTTTTGCGGTATGCGGCCCTCTCACTGTTGTGGCCTCTCCCGTTGCGGAGCACAGGCTCCGGACGCGCAGGCTCAGCGGCCATGGCTCACGGGCCCAGCTGCTCCGTGGCATGTGGGATCTTCCCGGACCAGGGCACGAACCCGTGTCCCCTGCATCGGCAGGCGGACTCTCAACCACTGCGCCACCGGGGAAGCCCTGTTGTGCTGTTTTTAACACTTTCTGAAGCCCAGATTTTGGTGAACCTTTTAACTCTTCAGTGCCAATGGTTTCCCCCACTTGGGAAGGAAGGTAAGAGCCACACATACAGCAAGATTAGAGAAGGAGAGTTCAGCTCTAGCCTCTCGTTTAGGAGCAAAGCTCCTCTTCCCACATTTGCGTCCGTCAGAGACGGGAAACTCTCGTCTTCCAAGCTGGAACAGGTTATGGGAAAAACTGAGCAGGATGGAGAAATGGAACACTTTCCAGTTTTTCCCGAGCTGTGGTATTGAAGCCGCTTTTCTCTGATTTGAAGTACAGCATTGTGAATAATAAATCCCATACTCAGAATGATCATAGTAAAGCTGAGTGGGCAACCTTTGGATTTTAAAGTAGACTGTGAAAATATCCAGCTGTACTCAAAAGTATAAAATCAGAAACTTAAATTCCAAGCTAAATGTCCATCTTGACCCATCTAACTCCAGCAAGTGTGTGACAGCTGGGAAATGAGGACAGCACGGCGGGTGCTTCAGCAGGCTCACGTTCAAGTTGGGCTTCGTGAGAGCTCTTCTCTGCCAAGTGCACATGGGCCCAGCACAGGGCAAGAGACTCGTGTGCGTTATATCATTTCACAAACGACATGCATGATGCCACCCACGTTTTCATCATGTTCTGGATGAATGATATGTAAACTAGAATATAAGCTGATAGTTTGAGAAGAACCAAGTGTGTGGGGGGGATTTCACTTTTACTTTTCTCCTGCATGATGCAGTCTCACTGATGGGATGTGTAATTATTTTAGGCATGTAGGAAGAAGGAGGTTCTCGGCTACCTGAGATGATGCCCTTTGAGCAGTCAGTTTTGCCCTTTAGCAGGAAGAAGAGAGCAAATTACAGTAAAGGGAAGATGGCCCAAGAATTCCAGGAAGAGAACTGAAGAACTCAGAGCCTGAGGGCCGTGATCTTTGAGCCCTAGAATTTGAAGTCTATGACTCATTCCCCACCCCCCTAGAGTTCCTAGGGGTCTGCCTGAGACCCTGACCCTGGAATGAGGTGCAAAACATGTAGACTTGCTGGAATGCTATCACTGATGAATGTCGTATCTCTGGGCCAGCGTTCTGTTTATAGAGTCACCCCTTCTGTGACAGTGCCTATTCTAATGTTACCCAGTATGTTGGCAGGAGGTATCAGGATAGAAGGAGCCACAGAAACAGTCAGGCTTTGCTCCCAGCTATAAAAAGCATGTTTGACTTCTTAAATGTTTATTAGAGGATGCTGGGTTCTGTTTGTCACTAGTCAAGGCAATACCTGCGCCCTTTTGGTTTTAACTGCCTTAGCTACTAGAATCCTGGGGTTTAAGGTTTTGAGTAAAGCAACCTATCTGGGGAATGTAGGTTGAAACCAGACTTTTCATATAGAAAAATGTAGAGATCCGTGTATATTCTTGGTGGACTCAGGAGTCCACTGAAAATACAAATAGCTATCTAACGCCACGTGTTAACCATGGCTTACCATTAGAATATACATACCTCCATTTTCTCATAACTGATTGCTTTGTTTTGTCTTGCGGATTTCATGGTGTCAATTACTGGAGGAACTCCAAGCTCTCCACCTCAGTGGTTATGACTGCAGTTCTGTACTGTGCCAGATGAAATAAGAAACAGGTCTCTGTGTTGGCACGCGCCAGTGGGCTCTGACTAGGCGTTTTCTGCTTTTGTTGACAGCCAAGGAACAGAGGCCAGGGGAAGTGAACGCTCACCCTAGAATCCCATGTAGCTTTTGCTAGTACCCAACCCTGGTGAGTGGGTGTCAGTGTTTAAGGCTAAAAAAAAAAAAAGGAATTCTCCAAAGTCAGTATTGTTTTTCAATCCCACATCAACCCCATCCTGTAACCACTGCATTAAAAATATAAGATGAGTGGCCTGACGTTTCACATCCTGCCTAGGTGAAGGCTTGGCTGCCTGCGTTCTTGCTGGCATTTTGGTTTCTGCCTCAGCACTTTGCCTTGTAGAGAGAAGGTCAACATTTGCTTATGATTTCTGGGATATGCTTATGAGAATGGGATTTTCCAGGTGTTGAGGGCTGTTCTGTGGAACTTGAACCGTTTTAGCTCTTAGTCAGATTCAGGGTCAACAGGTTAAATTTGCAGACTGAGAAATGTCAAGAGAAAAATACAGTTCGAGCAATGGCCTTTTATCTGTCTCAGCCTTGCCAGAATTATCTTCAGTTGTGGAGCCCCTCGCTTCGTTATATTAATCCCTTCAAAACTCTGAAATTTTTGTTCTTTGGTTAACGTACTCTGCACCCAGTGAGGCTTACATAACTTATTTCCAAACTAGAATTGCTTTAAGAAGAGTCTTAGGAAAAGGATGGAAGGTCTGAAATAGTCAAGGCTTAAATTTAGTCACAGGAAAAGCTGTACTAGTGCCTACGGTTGGAAAATGTTTCCTTTTTCAATAAGAGGGAGGGGGCAACCCGTGTTCCTGCCCGCCTCCCGCCCCTCGGCGAGGCCCTTCGAGGTCCTGCTCCTGCCGTGGCGGAAAGCGTTCCGCTGCCATGTTTAAGTCCAGTGATCGATTAGGGCTTTATTGTCGTTAAGACCTTCGTGAACAGGACAATACACTGATTACCAGGACTCTTTCTCCCTCACATCTGTCCAGACAACTGCTCGTATATCAGGGATTAAAGAGGATAAAGGAAACACACAAACCTTCCCTCACTTCAGCATGTCGACTCCTCCCTCCAAGCACCACTGAACTCCGCTGGATCTCTGGGGATTCTGAGTTGGGAAGAATGTTTAAAATATTTCCCTTTATGTGATTAGAAATTCAGAATTTAAAAGGTAGAAAAGGGCACAGGTATTCTAGGGCAGTGAAACTACTCTGGATGATACTCTGATGGTGGATACACGTCATTATACGTTTGTCCAAACTCATAGAATGTCCAACACCTAGTGAACCCAACTGCGAACTGTGGACTCTGGGTGATAATGACGCGTCATGTAGGTTCATCAGCCGTAATGGACATACCGTTCGTGAGGGATGTTGATGGTGGGGAGGCTGTGTGCATGTGAGGGGGGCAGGGGGTACGTGGGAACTCTGTACCTTCCACTCAATTTTGCAGTGAACCTAAAACTGCTCTAAAAAATAAAGTCTACTTAAAAGAAAATATGGGTAGAGTGATAAATGTTCCCAGTTCCCCTTCTTGGAGGCTACCAGTAGTACCAGTTTTTTATTAAAGGCAGAATGTCTAGATCTGGACTCAGCTGAGCTCGGGGATTCGGCCTGCTTCTCAGCCCGGATGTACCAGCGGCTCAGCGAAGGGGGAGTATGGGGGGACTGCTCTATGCTTCTGCCTCGTGGGGCATTTAATCCAAGAGAAAATGCCCAGCCCCTTCCCAGAGTCACCCCTCGCTGGGGCTTAGGGGAAGGTCAGGAGTTCAGAAGTGGAGAGGAACGAGAGGACAAGTGGTGTCTTGGTGTCCCCATCCACGAAACAACCTCTGTCTGGACACGGAGGTACAGGACGGGTTCTCTCTCAGTAAACTCCCGAGTTCCAGTTAAAATCTGAGTGCAGTGGAGAACGAACAAAGGAAAAGAAAACTGCTTACTTTCATCTCAGTTTGTGCTTGGGGGTGGAGAGGGGGTGGGAACAGGACTGGCCTCAGGCAACTCGGGATGTCAGCACCCCAGCCCCCCTTCGGTTCTGTCTCCCACCCCCAGCTTGCTACCTTAGCTACCCTGCATCCCAGCGCCTCTTCTTACTATGGCAGAAAGGACGGGAGAGAAGATCTAGCGTGGGTGAGGATACGCCCATAGCATGAAGGAACGGGAGCCGTACACCATTTTCACCCTAGATTTTTTACCTTTAGGAGTGTGCATTTTAGGATGTAACCCAGCTCCTTTACTATGTGACTTAACGACAAGTCACTTGACCCCTCTGGGCCTCCTGTTGCCCACTGGAGAAAGGAATAGGACTAGAGGAAGGATTATAAATCCCAGTGCTACGGGGGGCAGGCTGGTGATGGGAATGAGGGCCCGTGAGGCGGGGTGGGCAAGCGTGTGCGCACCACGTGTGGGTAGCTCTTCTAAAGGGGGCAGCTGCCGCTGAGCTCCAGCTGCGAATTGCTCCAGGGAAATCAAGTTCCATAAGACAAGCCAATGAATAACATTCTTTGAAGGAGCTGAACTTGACAGGGGACAAAGAAGAGCATTTTAATTTCACCTTCCACAATGGTCTGCTTTCCCTACCCTTGGATGACATGTTGGATGAATAGGTCAGATTCCATGACTTTCTGACCGCTTCCCAGGATAGGAACAGTTACATTTTTAAATTACAGTTTCCTTTTATGTATTAAAAATTCCAGTCTTATATAGAATGGATAAACAACAAGGTCCTACTGTATATAGCACAGGGAACTATGTTCAATATCCTGTGATAAACCATAATGGAAAAGAATAGGAAAAAGAAAATATGTATGTATAACTGAGTCACTTTGCTGAACAGCAGTAATTAACCCAACATTGTAATTCAACTATATTTCAATAAAAAATAAATTTAAAAAAATTCCAGTATCATTTAAATCCAAACTTTAACCACAAATAGGATTCCAAACTTCAACCCACCTTCTGGTTCAGGTCTGATTCTTCACTCTGCCTCTTCCAGCTCTCCCTGGGCTCCCCTTGCCCCCCAGCAGCTGGCTCCTCTAAGGGTGGGGCAGAGGCTAGAAAGGTAGGTTTAAGGAGGGCTACCACTTGGTCCTCCTTTACAAGAGCCAATGGGAGGGGTCCGTTGGGATAAGCACTGTTGTAATCTGGCTGTTGGTGTGTCTTGCAGGTAGAATGTGGATATACTCAACTACTTACTGCTCTGAGTTTTGAGACTTCACGAATATCTGATAGCAAATTACATTACAAATCTGGCTTTTAAGTCAAATTTCCAAATGTGTATATGGTAGCTCAAAATTATTCAGCACTGCTAGATCCAATCAGACCTGTCCATGGGCTGTCCATTGCCCATGGGCTATCAGTTTGAGGGCTCTGGGTCAGAAGAGTTCTAAGGTCTCTTCCATTCATTGTCATCTGTGAATTTATGCTTTTCCTAGATTTAGCAAGAACCACTGGAAGTCCTCCAAGCTTTTCCCCTTATAGGAAGGGTCCCTCCCCTCTAGGAATTCTGGGTGGCAGAGGCCTCCTGGAAATGTTTTATCCTGAGTAGACACCTCCAGCATTCTGAAGAAGCAGGAGATGAAGGGAAGGGCCAGAAGGTGGCAGGAGAGAACAGCATGAGTCAGCTTCCGTTCGGTTGTAGTTCCAGGTGTCCCTCTGAGCCCATATTGCATTCCTGCAGTTGGATGGGAGGTTGACACAGGACCTCAGGGACCCCTCCAGCGCCAAGAATCTTGAAGCACATCAGGAAAAGAGATGCTTCTGTTGGTGGGGGTGGGGTCCCAAAGCTCTTGGCCATTGAATTCTCAGAAATGCGGGGTAGAAGGTGCCCGAACCTTCTAAACCAATGCCATGTATCGATCTAAAAAGAAGGTGGGGGAATTCCCTGGTGGTCCAATAGTTAAGACTCCACACTTCCACAGCAGGGGACGCGGGTTCGATCCCTGTTTGAGATGCCGCATGCCACGTGGTGCAGCCAAAAAGAAAAAAAAAAAGTTGTCAAAACGTAAGGCTTATATTTGAAAACAAATCTCTCTTGTTTCAGAATCAGCCTCTCGCTTTCCTTCCCAGGCATAATGCACAAGTTGCACTGAATCATGGAATTTCATAGAACCGTAGCCCGTGGAGGTTGGAAGGGACCTGAAAGATTATTTAAACCAATCGTACTCTTCTGTGTCCTTTCCAACCACCCATAACAGAGCTCCTCCATTCTCGGCGTGAATGCATCCAGAGACGGGAAGCTTATGAATTTTTAAAGCCATTTGACTATTAGAAAGTTACTTGATTGGGGCCCCCGCACCGGTAGGCGGACTCTCAACCACTGCGCCACCAGGGAAGCCCCTAAAGGGAATCTTATTGTGATTTTTTTTCTATGACTTGCCTCTTTCACTCAATATTATGTGTTTAATTAATTTTCCCTGTTAAAGATATCTTGTTAGAGTTGAGTTAATTCTGGCTTTAATTATCTCCTCTAACCCTTTATAAATATTATCTACATATTTGTAAGTATTCCTTCTATATTATCATCCAAAAAATTTTGGGCAATGTTGAATGGGTAAATCTCAGGGTAGTACCTTCAGCAAACTTCTAGAAACATCCCTTCTGACTGAGATTAATGGATTATTTAGCAGTCTTTGGGCACAGTCACCCAGTAACTAGTTCTCCTAGTTTTACTTTAATTCAGACGGTATTTTCCTACTTGCTCACATGATTATCAAAAAACACCTTGCTACTATATATAAAATAGATAAACAACAAGGACCTACTATATAGCACAGGGAACTATATTCTGGAAAAGAATCTAAAAAGGAATATATATATATATGTATAGCTGAGTCACTTTGCTGAAACTAACACAACATTGTAAATCAACTATATTTTAGTATTAAAACCCCCCGCACAAAACCTTGCTTGAAATCCAGATAAACTATATTTATGACATTTTCCTGATCTACCAGTCCAGCAGACTTGTCAAAATGAGGCTTAGAGAACGTGTATTGGCTCCAAGTCATTGCTCTACTGTTTCTTAAAGAGCATAAAGCAGGCTTTTGGTTTCCATGGTTTTGTCGGAGATTGAGGGCAAGCCCACCAAGCCTATAGTTGTGGGAAATCGCCTTCGACCTTTGAAAAATCAGAACTATGTTTTCTGACCTGTTGCTTTCCATGATTTCTCCAAGTTCTCAAACAGCATTGAGAGACCCCCCCTTCGCAAGTTTTCAATACCTGGAGTGTCCTTGATCTGGACCAGGAAGTTAGGACTTGGAGAGAATCAGAGGCAACTAATCCCCTAAAACAAGGAAGGCATTTTACTGCAGAGATGCGAAGAGGACAAAGCTCTTAAAGATTGGCTTCCAGAAAGTGGTAGGTGAAGTAATTTTAAGAAATTGACAATAGGCGCGTTATTAAGAATTTGAGAGCGGAAGGCCAAGGTTGAGATAGTCCCTGGAGTAATGAAAAGCGTGCTATTATGGGAAAAGGGATCAGATTGCCGAAGAAGTGGCAGAGTTAGAATGATTTCGTAGTCGGTCCATTTAGCATGGAATGATAACTTTCTCCACCAGCCAACTCCCAGCCAAGGAACAGGAGAGGAGAGAGAAGACAGGACAGTCTGGGGCGGAGGGGTAAACTGAGAAGAGTTGAGGCCATTGGCAAGGGCAGCATCTAAAGTGCTGAGGGGCTCCAGCCCTCAGGGGAAGGAAATCAGACGGCATGAAAGTGGAGTGGGCGGGGGAGACGGGACAGGAGATGTGACTGGGGGTCTGCGGAGAGCTGAGTGGGTTATGGTTATGGTAGGAAAGGGAAGCCACCGAGCGTGAGGCCGGGAGGATGGACACAGAGTAGGGTGATGACGTGGCCTGGGGAAGGGGTGCTGCGTGCCGCTGAAGACGGACCCAGGGTTGATGTCAGGGTGGGAGCAGGCTCGGGGGGGGCATCCCCAGGCAGGCGAGCTCCACGGACCAGGTCAGGGTGCCAGGCCCACATTAGGTGCCAGAGCCACTGGAGTTGAAGAGGAAAGTGCCAGAAACAGATGAACTTCAAAGGAGGAGCAGGGGATGGTGATGCGTTCGGGGCCTGGAGGTCTCAGCAGAGAATGAGGCAGAGTTCCCTGCATGGCCATAGAGTGTGATGGCAGTGGGAGATGACCCCATGGGACAGGGGAGAACCACTTTGGCTAAGGAGGAGGGTGAAGGAGAGAAAGGGTTTGAGAGTGAACGAAAATTCGCTGTGACAAAGCTGGAAGGTCGGGGCTTCGTGACAGCAGTTCCAGGAGTCAACCTTTCAGGAGGGGGGCGGAGGCCGGTTGGTGAGTTGCAGGATGTAGCAGGGGAGCTGATGGATGGTTTTTCAAAGAGAGCTTTGTGGATAATAGAGCTGAAGGCACCAAGAGTTGGGAGGCCTGAGACTTCCCTGGTGGTCCAGTGGTTAACACTTCGCCTTCCAATACAGGGTGTGTGTGTTCGATTCCCTGGTCGGGGAGCTAAGATCCCTCATGGCCGAAAAACCAAAACATAAGACAGAAACAATATTATAATAAATTCAATAAAGACTTTAAAAATGGTCCACATCAAAAAAAAAAAATCTTTAAAAAAGAGTTGGCAGCCCTCTGTGAGGGCCAGGAGTGGCCTTGCTGAAACCTCAAACTACCCTATGGTAGTTCATGAATACGATCTCCCTTTTAGAGATGTGAAGCCCAGGGTAGATGTGAACAAAAACAATGGGCGCCCTGCACCCAGGGCCTGCCTGTGTCTTTATTCAATTTCACGACCAAAGAGCACCTGCCCCAATGGGAGGAGGTCATTACCAGGGCAGGTCACCCATTCAGCACAGTTCCTGCCAGCTTTCCCAGGGCAGATGAAATGTCTAAGACCTTTAACAGCATGGATGGGCTACCAAATTCAAATAGAAACCAGCACACAAATACATGTTCAACTACTGTCTACAAATGTAATAGTCGTCTGCCATCCTTATGCTTAGATTTAGCATACAAACATTTCATCTCAAACTTCTAAGTTAGCAATGCTCATTGATTATTGAGAAATTGGACTCATTTGTAAACTATTTGAGTTAATCAAAGCCAAAGAACCGCTGAATCATCCCTGAATTAAGTTTGAGCTCCAGAGTCCTGAGTATTCCTGGCAAGACACCCAGTCTCACTGATTTTTGTCTCATCAGAGGCCACCACTAATCCCAATTAGTGACTGATCTTTCATCAGTCATTGCCAAAGGTCAGAACTGACCACCAAACTCCAGGGCCTTTATGAGCAATAAGCGAGCCCTATCCCCATCCGTGCTTTATTTTTTAATTTATTTTTTGCTTTTTTTTTTTTTAATCTCTTGCTTTATTTTTCTCCACAGCACTCATCACCATCTGCCACACTATCTATTTTTTGTATCTGTTTCTTGGGCCCCAGCCCACATAGGCTCCATAAGGGCAGGGGTTTTTGTTAACTCTGTACCCCAATATCTAGAACAGGGCCTGACTCAGAGTGAGCATGCAATGCATATTTGCTGAATGAATGACACTTCCCAAAGTGAAGTTTAAAAACAGCTTCCAAATTTTACAGCAAATCCAAATATATATTTAATGGGTTTATGTTTAATTAAATACATTTTACTGCATTTAGGAAATTTCCTGGATGTCCAGTGGTTAGGGCTCTGCGTTTCCAGTGCAGGGGGCATGAGTTCAATCCTTGGTTGGGGAACTAAGATCCCATAAGCCACGTGGCATGGCCAAAAAAAAATTTATTGCATTTAATGTAAGATGGGCTGGAGCTTCCAAAAAAGGTAACAGGGACTTGGATGGTTTTTAAGTGGCCTTGTTCATGAAGCTGGGAAGTACCTTAGAGGTCAGCTAGAACAGAGATATGCCCTGATTTGATTATCCAGGGCAGAGGCTGGACTGAATCAGGGTCCTAGGCCCGTACTCTTTCTGCAGCCCACCCCCACTCCCAAAGTGGGTGGAGGATGTGGTGAGTGTCTTAGAGGGCTTGTGATGAAACCAATGATGCTTAATGTGTGGGGTCACCTCACTTGCACAGACCCCCTTCCAAGGTCTGTGTCTAATTTTGCATTTGTAATGTTATGCACCTTTTCCTAAAGAGGGCCTCCTGGTAAACGGTATCAGCTTCAGGCTGCCCCAAACTGGGAGCTACCCAGTCGTAGGCACAAAAGAATGGCCTACCCTCACCCCCCCTGCCACACACATCCATACATGACTGACCTGCCTCCCAGGCCCACCAGGCCCCAAACTTGGAGAACGAGGCAAGATTCCCAACCAGGGCTTAGGAAAGACCTGCAACGACCTGATTGGAGAGGTTGAAAATGGGCCTGTTTTGGGGGAGAAATCCCTCCTCTTCCCAGAGGTTTGGGGGGGGGGGTGATGACCTTTGGCCTTGCTGGAGAGATCCAGGAAGGGGCAGGACCTGACTAGGGCTGGGATTGAGACAGGAGGGGAGTGGGCAGGGCACAACCTTTAAAAGAATGACATATGAATAAACTGTTGAGAACCGAATAGGCGCAAGGTGGCGGAAGATTTGACTTGCAGTAGACCTTGAGCCTAATTATACGCTATCGTAATACATTAGCATATGCTAAGTGACACACCCAAGGGCGCTGTGACAATTCCAAGGCCTACCATAAAAGGCCAAAAAGTGGGCGGTGGCCCAATTCCTGGAAATTCCTATCCCTTCTTTAAGGTAGTTGGAATAATCCTCCCACTCATTAGCCTATGAAATTACCCAGCCCATAAAAACTAACCACCCTGGGCTTCCCTGGTGGCGCAGTGGTTGAGAGTCCGCCTGCCAGTGCAGGGGACGCAGGTTCATGCCCCGGTCTGGGAGGATCCCACATGCCGCGGAGCAGCTGGGCCCGTGAGCCATGGCCGCTGAGCCTGCGCATCTGGAGCCTGTGCTCTGCAACGGGAGAGGCCACAACAGCGAGAGGCCCGCGTACCGCAAAAAAAAAACTACCCCATATTTCAGGGCCTCTCTCACCTTCTAAGATGACCTACACTCTGTCTATGGGGCCTATATATCTCTCTCGATAAATCTACTTCTTATCACTTTACCTCTCAGTGAATTCCTTCTGCGACAAGACATAAAGAACCTGAGCTTCATTAAGTCCTGAGACCAGGTGTGCAATTTCAGCTGGGAGATTGTGAGTTTGAGTCCCAGTCTAGGGTGTGCAGTTTCAGCATGGTGGGGAGAGAACAGGGTCCTGCCTAGGGTGCCTATTCCCTCCATACACACCCCAAAAGAGGGTCTGGGAAGACCTGAGCCTAAAGCTCCCATGAAGGACAAAGTGGAAACCTGGGCCCGGAGAGCGTGTGCACGGCTCTGGCTCCACGCAGCTCCTGCTACTCACTGGACTCTTCTGCTGCCTTGGGCAAGGCTGGAGCCTGGGCCTCCAGCATCAGGACCGTCTGGCCCTTCTTGATTCTCAATTGACAGAGAGGGTTAGGTGTCCTTCCTTACCCAGCTGAAGCTCCGCCTTTGAGCACCAAGTGTCTCCTGTCACCTCCATAACCTCCCCAGCTGCTGCTGTCTCCTGGGGAAGAGCCCTGGCCCCTCCCTTCCTTTGACCTGGCCGACTCCTGCTTATCCTTGAAGACTTAGCTCAAATATCTCCAGGAAGCCATCTTTAGGCTGAGTCACCTACTTTTCCTCTCTATTCCCTGGTTCTTTGCAATGACCTGTATGTTTCCACTTCTCAAAGTAAATTGTAAGCAATTACTCGTTCCCAGAGAGTAAGGACTGTGTCTTTTATCTCTTATTTCCCAAGACGTTTTGATGGCAGAAATCCTAAATAAGCGAGGAGGGTTGGCTATTTAAAGGCAGCTGGGAATGGAGACAGTTTGTAATTGACTACATTTGCTTCTCCAATTGCAAAGAGAAGCTACTTCACCTGCAAGAAGAAATGCACATTGTTCCATTCTGGGAGATTTTTAGGACATGGAGTTTTTGAAGACAGAAACAGGGGAATAAACAACAGACATTTACTAAGCACCTCCTGTATATAGTGCCAGATATAGTGTTGTTTAATCCTTAAGGCCCCTTCGCTATTATGCACATTAAACAGATGAGAAAACCGAGACCTTCAGAAGTAAAGTGGTTTGCTCAGCATCACCCAGCCTAGGCGTCATCTCCATTCTGAGAAGTATCATCATTACCCCTCCCGTCTCTCCCTGTGTGGATAGGATCAAGCTTGCTGCTGTCTCTGTCTTCAAAAACTCCACGTCCTGAAAATCTCCCAGAATGGAACAACCTGCATTTCTTCTTGCAGGTGAAGTAGCTTTTCTTCACATTAAAATACTTTCTAAGGTATGACATTCCAAACATAACGATCTTCTATTAATGTCCTGACACTGTTGGATCTCTGAGCTTAGCTGATTTAGAGTGAGGGAAAGTGATTATACTTTCGCTTTCCAAAGAAGAACATAGGAATTTTTTTCTGTGTTTCTGAAGTTAGTTATAAGAGTACGGACACCTTACTTCAAAGAAGGGGAGAGAAGATAAGGGCGTAAGATTTCTTTTTTTTTTTTTTGTGGTACGCGGGCCTCTCACTGCTGTGGCCTCTCCCATTGCGGGGCAACAGGCTCCGGACGCGCAGGCTCGGCAGCCATGGCTCATGGGCCCAGCCACTCCGCGGCATGTGGGATCCTCCCGGACCGGGGCACGAACCCATGTCCCCTGCATTGGCAGGCGGACTCCCAACCACTGAGCCACCAGGGAAGCCCAAGATTTTTGCTTTTATACAGTCATCTAGGTGTTTTGAAATTCTGATTAGTCCTAAAGGAGAGTGGAGAGACGTGGAGCACGCACCCCCAGTCCTTCTGTCTTCAGCTGGTGAAAAGCTGAAGCTTACATATCTGGTATTGCATCTTTTGTGGTGTAAATAAATCATTCCACTGTTCTCTATACTTTTTCCAAGAAATACTTCCCCACTCCCCTGGGGGTCTAGAGTTTTACCATTGATCCAACTTAGGTTTTGAAAACAGTAGAGCTGGAATGGGAGTTCCTCAAACTTCTGGTCTCTAGGTCTCTGTTATGAGTCACAGGACTCCCAAATTCACTTGAAATCCATTCTTTCCCCGGGAAAGGTCTTTACTGCTGGTCTAATGTTTTAGGGAACATTTTTCTCAGTCCAGATGAATTAGATAAATGTTCGCCTGGGACACCTGACCTTTCCAGGCACTGCCTAAGGATTTGGGAAGTAGATGACTTTTCCCAAAGACACTCCTGAAGTTGACAAGTGACTAGATGAAAAAGCGCCCTGAGAGCTCAGAGGAGGGGGCAATTTAGTAGCCTGGGGCAGGGAAGTTTCCACAAGAAGGTGGCATTTGATCTGGGATTCAAAGGATCACTTCAAACATACCAGGTTGTGGAGGAGTGTTCTGGGCAGAGGGTCTGCCATAGAACCAAGGCCATAGGGGCAGAGGACCTTGCAATCAGATAATCCATGAGTCAAGGGCTTGGCCCAGCGTTGAGTACTTGGTGCCCATCAATGTCTGTGGTCATAATAGAACCTGAGGGAGGGTCTGGGGAGGCAGGACTGAGGGGTGTGACTGGAGAGGAGAATAACAAGGAAGACTTGAGACAGACAGACAGACAGACAGGCAGACGCAACCAAGTGCCACGATAAGGTTCAGGCAGTGGAGGGACATGGTCAGAGCTGCGTTTTATACTTCTTAAATGTGGTTTATTTCTCGAGTAGTTAATACTATTGCATGGTTTGAAATAAAAATTATGTTAAAAGATCTACATTGAAAAGTCTTATCCTCTTGCCTGACTGCATCTATTCTTTCTCCCATGCCCAGCTGCCCTAGGTTACCCCTTTTATTAGTTGTTTTTTAGGGGGGGGTATCATTCTATATATATATCCTATATATATATCCATTCTATATATAGATCATCTATATATATATTTATCTATATATCCATCTACATCTCTATACCTGTATCTGTGTCTACGTCTCTATGGAGCTCTGTAATTCTATCTTGGACCACTTTCAACTTTGCAGAAAGGTTGCAACAGTACTACAGAGAACGCACATGTACCTCTTCATCTCCGTTTATTTTTAATCTATCTTCTATCTATCTACCTATCTGTCTATCTACCTATCTATCTGTCTTTCTATCTACCTACCTACCTATCTATCTATCAAACCATGAATTCACACTGATACTTCAATTTCAATCCATACTACAGGGTTTATTCTTGCACTTCCCATTTTCATATTTACACCTACTTTCTCTGTCAGTGAGAAACCTGACTCCCATTACCATCGATTTATTTGCTTATTTGCTCAATCTTATGCATATAGGCAACCACTGGGTTTTCCCTGCCATCTGCTCTAAATACCATTTTTGTGTGACTCACCATTACTGGCCATCTCAGCCAGTGTACACACACACACACACGTAAATATTTTTATATTTCTTTTTAAGGAATTAGCTCATACAATTGTGAGGGTTGGTTGGCAAGTTTGAAGTCTGCAGGGCAGTCTGGCAGGCTGGAGATCCAGGCAAGAGTTGAAGTTGCAATCTTGAGTCAGAAGGAGACAAGTTGGTAGAGGGGGTGGGGTGAGGGAGACGGTGAGACTAACTGGCCAGATGGTGTTGCTAGGGATGAATACGTTTCCTATTGTTTGTGAGGTTTGGGCTAATTTGGGGAAAGTGTGTGTATGGAGTGGAGGTGAGGGAGCAGAACCCTAGAATGGAATTGTTTGGGAAGCTGCTTTACTTACCATTCACCTTATCGTGCCTGTCTACTATTATCTTTTGAACCATAAAAACCAAATTATGTTGTAAAGTAAATAAGACGGGCTTATCTTGTTCCCAAAGGCGATATGGAGCTCCCCCAAATCAGGATGTCAAGAAGGACATTAAGGGGACAGAAAACAAAAAATACAAGTGACTATGAAACATAGAAAGAGCTGATCAACTTTACTCATAATAGAAGAAATGCACATTTAAGCTGCACAGAGGAATCATTTCTATTCCACAGAAAAAAAGCCAGAAGTTTGACCACATTTTTTTTTTTTTTTTTTTTTTTTTGCCGTACGCGGGCCTCTCACTGTTGTGGCCTCTCCAGTTGCGGAGCACAGGCTCCGGACGCGCAGGCTCAGCGGCCATGGCTCACGGGCCCAGCCGCTCCGCGGCATGTGGGATCCTCCCGAACCGGGGCACGAACCCATGTCCCCTGCATCAGCAGGCGGACTCTCAACCACTGCGCCACCAGGGAAGCCCTGACCACATTTTTTAATTCTAATACTTCTAGAAGACAAAAGGTAGAATATACAAAAAGGCAGAACTTATCTCAACCCCTGAGTTGGATTTTGGATCCCAGGAGACTTTGCATCACGCACACTAGAACGTGGTGGGCTGGCTGGGAGAGGAAAACCTGCTCACTTAGTGTCCTTTCTGTGCCCTGCATGGTTTTCTGTTCCTGCGTCTCTCTGTCAGTGCTACTCTTTCTCCCCCACCTTGCTACCTTATTCATTTATCAGTATATTGATAAATATTTATTGATCACCTACTGTGTGCCAAGCACCATTTTAAGTGTTTGAGATACTCCAGCGACTAAAACTGAGAACGATTCCTGCCTGGCCTCATGAAGCTTCTAGTCAAATTGACTCTTTTCTCCTCCCTCTCTCTTTCTCCCTCGTAAATTCTGTTTCCTCATGGTTTCTGCTTCCTCAAACTCTGGTTTATCAGGCCCCTTCACGGCCCTATGTCCTCATGAGTCTCTTGACATCCTGATGGATGTTAGTGTTATCCCTAATCTTCTACTATTACAAATAGTGCTGCATTGAACAGCCTTGAACACGTTATCTTTTCATATTTATGCCAGTGTGTCTTTGGGATAGATCCCTAGAAATGGGTTTCTGAGTCAAATGTTTTTACACACAGACTTACATGCTAAGTCCACAGTAAGTGATAAATATTACATGGTAGTAAAGTATCAAATGTATGTTGGTAGATATTGCCAAGTTGCTCTCCAAAGAGGTTATATGGTTTTTGTGGCTTTTCAGTCCTTTTCTATGACCCTCTCATAACTTTTTGGACCTCTCCCCTCTATCCTCCACCCATCCTGAACTAGTCTCCTTCAGAGTGTTCTTTCTGCCAAAATTTATTACCAACTCAAATCTCTTTTCTCTCTCTAGTTATCCTGAAAATACAAAAGCAAAATGAAACCTAATATACAACTGCATTTTGAGTTGGAGGCTTAACCACACTGAGAGTAATTATTTTAAATGACCTAAACATAGTAATTTGACTGTACACCCTTAGTGGGGAATACCTTAGGATAAAAAGAACTCTAAAAGATCTTAAACTCTTTTCACCAATCATATTGTTTGCAATAGTATTGGTTTTGTTAGTCTGAAACTATTAAACATATAGTAAGGTAGAGTAAATAATCATTTTGATGTGGTTAGGAATCAAGATCTTTAGCTTAAGAGAAAAAGGATAAAAATATGAAATCAAAGAAGTTAAGTAAAATTATATACTTCTAAATTTGGATTGGAAGTATATATACTCCAGAAGTTTTTCCTCTCTGTTAAAAACAAACAAACAAAAAAAATAACTGTTCTTTCTTTCTTGTCCTCTAACTCTTTCCTTTATTTGTCTTCTTTTCTCTTGTTCAACAATTCACCCCTAAAGCCATGAGGTGCAGCTGAGGAAGAGGTGCACGCTTGGGGGGGATCGGGATAGGGGAGCCCTGGGGTGCAGAGGGTGTCCCTGCGGAAGAGTGGGCTGCCAGCGTGTGGTCAGAGCCAACTGGGACGAGGATGGTGCCTGTGTGGAGGAGCAGCCTGGCGCTGGGTGTTGGAGCATGGGCGGATGAGGAGAGTGCCCATGGGGACAGTCGGTGGCTGCAGCCTGGAATGGGTGTCAGAGCCCCAGTAGGGTGGGGAGAGGGCTTGCCATAGGAGAGGAAGTGGAAGCAGCTATGGGACGCTGTGGGAAATTGGCCAAATGAGTAAACATATTATGGATAATGGGAGTGATTGCCTAACCCCCCGGAGAAAGATGTTACAAATGCAGAAGGAGGGAAAGCAGAATGGACCCTGTAGTGTTGGATCGGAATTGAACTCACTATTTCCCACAAATAGATATAGACATAGAGACAAATATAGATGTGTGTGTACGTGTACAAGTTTAATCTCCCCGAGCTCTGTCCACTGATAGAAGTCCTGTGAATGAAGATGCCCCATAAAGCAATAAGCCGTTTTAGCATCCTGATCTTGGTTTCTAAGTATTATTCTACAGTAAAGGAAACTGTGTTCTTTGGAGAAATGACTTATTTCACAGCTGGGACAGGCAAAGTACAAGATGAGCCTGGAATACAATGGGTACAAGTCAGAGAGACACAGAAGCTAGTCTGAAGGGGCACGTACTGGCCATATCTGGGACAATTTGAGCCTCAAAGTCAACAGTGATCACAATGGATAATAACCCATGGAATAAAATAGGAAATCTAGAGTCCATATTGATATAAATATGTAAATGAAAGAATTGAAAGTTTGGCAAAGAATAGGGTATTTACATAGTTTCAAAGTACTTTTCCAAGAAATACTTAGTAATTACAAAGACGGAAAGAATTATTTTACAATGGAGAAGCCTAGCAGCTACCACCTTAACCAAGCGATCAAAATGAACATCATTTGTAATGCAACAAACTGAAGTTGTGTGTCACCTAATAAGATGCAATGAGAACCCAGCCTCACTTCCATGTTGTTTTTGCCCTGGATGCACAACCTGAATCTAATCATGAGAAAACATTAGACAAACACAAACTGTAGGACATTCCACAAAACAGCTGCCCTATAATTTTCAAATATTCCAAAGGCATGAATTTTGCGGAAAGATGGGGAACTGTTCTAGATGGAAGGAGACTAGAGAAACACGAGAGCTAAATGCAATGCGTAATTCTAAACTGGATCTTTTTGTTTAACCCTGGTAAAACTTGAATGTGGTATAAACACGGCATGGTAGTAAAGATCAACGTGCATTTCCTCATTTTGATGGTTGTACTGTGCATATGGAGGAAAATGTTTTTGTTTGTTGGAAATACCAACAAAAAGTATTTGAGGGTTATGGGACATTCATGGTAACAATTTACTCTCAAAAGGTTTTTGCTGGGGTGTGGGGAGTTCTTTGTACTTCACTTGCAACTTTTTCATAAGTTTGATTTGTTTTCAAAAACTAAAACAAGATAGCACTTATATAATAAATGCATATATATGTATATGTGTGTGTGTGTGTATATATATATATATATATATATATTTCCTAGTTCTACCCATTAAAGAGACTCAGAAGCAATGATCCACCAGTAGCACTGAGTGCCTCCTGTGTGCAGATTATGAATTCTAAATACCATTTTCCACCAACAGGAATCAGAGTTCCTAAAAGAGTGTTGGATTACAGATCCAAGACAGGAAATATACAAGATAAGCCAAGAACATTTTATCATTCCTGAAAGCAAGGAAACTACCAAAGATTACTGAAGTTGGGGCAGAAGAATTCAGGAACTAAGCTGGGGAGGCCCAAAATGGGACCATTTGAACACAAGTAAGAGTAAAAAGTGCAATAGGTTGAAACACATCAAAATTGTTACAACCCATGAGTTCATGATAATAATAGGAATAATAAAAAGAACTCACAGATCATTTTTGGGTGATATAGTGGGGGAACCAATTCATTCTGAAAACAAAAGGAAGGGGATCAAGAATTCCATCTGCCTTTCTTATAGGAACTACACCTCCAGGTAATCATTATTTGAGGAGAAAAAAATTCTCTCTGAAAGAATCCAGCTGGTAAGTGAAGATGCAGTACTAGAATCATGACTCTGCAAAGCCCTTATGAGCCGATGGACCTACTCATCAGTGTTCAGTCACATCACAGCAAGAGAGGCCGGGAGACATTACATATCTCCTAATGGCACAACATCACCTCCAAAGTATTCTTGCTTAAAGATCGCACCTTGCGTCTATAGATCTATCAATTTACAAGAAATAAATGGAGCAGGGGAATGATTTTTAAAAATATGACCAGCATAATCCATAATGTGGGAAACCCTGTAGGAAAAATGACCTGGCTTCTTCAACAAAGAACGTTTACAAGGAAAAAGAAGGAGCAGGAACCTATAGATTCAAAGAGACTTAGGAGACATGTCAGTCAAACGCTGCAGGCACATTTGGGGGAAATTTGAGCACTGGCTGAATATTTGATGATATTATGGATTTGCTCCAAAACAATCCATTTGTGGGGATGAAAGAAGTGTAGCCATGAGTCAAGTTTTTTAAAAGGTCTGGATGATCAGATCTGAGTAGTAGTTCATTGCTCTCTACTTTTGTTATGCTTTAAATTTTCACTATAAATATTTCTAAATGTCACTAAACTCCATAGTTTCTGCCTAGGTTGTTCTGGCTCTGGTCCCTCCCCTAGCCTGCCGCCTACCACATCCAAGGAGAGCAGGAGGTCCTCTGTGTCAACAGTGTCTCCTTTAACAGAAAACCTTCCTCTCCCTCCGTCCAACGATAAATGAGCAGAAACAAGAGAAGAGGTGGATGAGGTGGGTAGTGTAGGGTCTTGAACTTAGAGCCTCCAATAGCAAACATGGGGTGGGGGATAAATTGGGAATTTGGGATTAACAGATACACGCTACTACATATAAAATAGATAGGCAACAAGGACCTACTGTACAGCACAGGGAACTATATTCAGTACCTTGTAATAACCTATAATGGAAAAGAATCTGAAAAAGAATAGATATAAGTAACTGAATATATATATATGTATAACGGAATCACTTTGCTATATACCTGAAACACTGTAAATCAACTATACTTCAATAAAAACAATTTAAAATAAATAAATATAGCGTTAACTGCTCCCCCCCTCCCCCTGCCAAAAAAAAAGTAAAGAGTGCTTGTGAGGCTCAAATGTCTGAAAAATTACATATGAAAGAGCCTGTATGTAGAAAATGATATGCAAATGTAAGGCGAGATTGTTTTTATTTTCAATTCCTTCTCCTAAACAGAATTTTTCTTGGCCCCATGCTATAGAAATATAGGAACAGGAGGATGGGGGAATTGTTCAGGCCTAAGAGAAGGCTCTCTTCGATTTTCTGCAACCACATACCACTGAATTTGCTGACCTGGGGATCCTGGCGTCTGTGTCCTAGGGTGGAGCTGCCTGGACCAGCCCATCAACCACGGGCAGGGAGAGAGACCTGGAAGGAGGAGAGGAAGTGGGGGCAGGGGGTGGGATCTTGTCCGAGTGATGAAGTATGTGAATGAGAGTTGGCTGGAACCAGGCATCAGCACTAGGTCGGCCACGCCATTGACGCAGCTGGACTGTGTGGCTCTAGCCCTGCGCCGACACCCCACGCCTCTAGGCACATTTTGGAGGGCATTTTGGGAAGCCGAGCAGCTGCCCACCTGACAAAAATGCTCCACTGCTCCTCTGGGTCTGGGGGAATCCGAGGCCGGGCAGGTGAGTCTGAGCTGGCCTCCGTGGGACTCGAAGCACCCCCTGCCCCAGCACTGAATCTCAGCACTGTCCAAAGAGGTACATGGTTGGAGCTTCTTGGACCCAATGGGGTACCTTGAAGAGAAAACCAGGGTGGCATGCAACCCAAGTGGGTGTGTGGAGGCCACAGCACCTGGGCAGGAGGCCAGGCCCTTGTTCAGTCCTGCTTCTTCCTGGCCTGGTCACTTATTCCACTTCCCTGGGCCCCAGTTACTCTAGGTCTTGAATAGGGTCCAGAAACCTTTTGTAAAATCTTCTCAGGTGACTCTGATGATCACACAGGTTAGAAACCATGAACTCATCCAAATGGTCAATAATCTTCTGACTTTGGTTTTTGGAATCTGCTCCTGCCTGATCTTTTGCTTTTCTCTGAACTGTGTTCATTTAATTAAAAAAAAAATGTGTGTATATATGTGTGTGTGTGTGTGTATACACACACACACACACACATATATATATATACACACACAAATTATATATATATATACACACACACACATATATATACATACACACACACACACACACGCACACACACACATATATATATGGATGGATAGGAAGTGTTCATTCAAGGGGGGAAGAAAGGAAAACTGACATTTCTTGAGGAGAGAGTCTGTTCTGTGCTGGGTACTTTACCAACGTCATCTCTGTGTTGCCTGCCCAGAAGACAACTGTAGACTATAGACGTACTTTCAAGCAACTTGCCTTTCTCCCTTTTCCTGACTCTGAAATGCAAGGGCTACTCCGCTAGGGATCTCCTCACATTCTAAGAGGGGGAAATGAGAATGGGAACTCACATCTATTTTTTAGTCTTTTATTAACATTTAATTTTTTTATGCTAAAACAATGTATAAAGGGAATATCTGTATGTGTTTTTTTAAGTCCGTAATGAAAAATAGTGAGAGTTTATCTCTCGCCACATTCCAAAAATTGTCCCCCTACCCATTGCCCAGACAACCACTTTCACCCACTTCTTTTGGTAGTTATCCCTATAATATAAAACTTATATGCTAACACTGCATTTTTCTCAATGTATCAGTTTTAGGCATAGTGTATTTACTGACTTTTCTGTTATGATAGTATGTGAAGTATTAGCTTTCTCATTGCCACCTCCACCTGTTGTCTCCCCATCCTCTCCATATGGTTGAATCACTATTTTTTAAAAAATTTTTAAAAATTAATTAATTTTATTTTTGGCTGTGTTGGGTCTTCATTGCTGCGTGCAGGCTTCTCATTGTGGTGGCTTCTCTTGTTGCAGAGCACGGGCTCTAGGCACTCGGGCTTCAGTAGTTGTGATGCACGGCTCATTTGCTCAGTGGCATGTGGGATCTGCCTGGACTAGGGCTCAAACCCATGTCCCCTGCATTGGCAGGAGGATTCTTAACCACTGTGCCACCAGGGAAGCCCTGCCATTTTTAAATTTTATATCTGTAATCAGGGTTTATATCATTAAGACTTATATAAATATTGTTTATGACAAAAGTCAAGTGGCACACTATGAATGCATTCTCTTTCCTGTATAGTTTTTCATTTTTCCTGGGGTTATTAATTGCTCTTCTTTTTATTTGCATAATTTTCTGTACTTCTTTTGAGGAGCTTCATCTTGAAATCTACAATATCATTTTTGTTATCAAGTCTATGTTTTTTCTAGAGAGCTCCTTTTGAAAGTCCTTCATTCTTCTCCTAAGTCTGCTCTAGAGTAACCTCTGAGAATTCTCACCACTCCTCTGAGTTGCAACCCCATTTCTGGGAATCTGTGACTGTTTCTATTTGAGTTTATTTTTTTGTTTTTTTGGTACCTCTTCTCCCATAGTTTCCCAAGACACTGTGGATGGAACTGAATTTTCTGAATCTTTGCATGTTTGGAAAACATTTCTCTTCTGCTCTCACACTTGGCTGATCAATTAACTGGGTACGAAAACATAGGCTGAAAATAATTTGATGTCATAATGTTAAGATACATTTGCTCAGGAGAAGTCTAATGCTATTCTTATTCCTTTGTGTGTAATTTGTTCTGTCTCTAGAAGCTTTTAAGTTCTTGGCTTTATGCTTGGTGTCCGGGAATTTTAGGATCAAAGACCTAGGTGTAGGTCTTTCAGAATTCTTTGTTCTAGGTTTTGGGCAGGTTCTTTTAATCCTGTGTCATGTACTCTTTAATTCTCGGAACATTTATTATATTATTTACTTGATAATTTCATCTTCTTCATTTTCTCTCTCTTTCTGGAATTTGTTAGTCGTTGAACCTCTTAGACTGATCTCCTGATTTTCTTATCTTTTCACTGTTATTTCTTATTCCTATGTTCTATTTTCTGGGAAATGTCCTCAGTCTTATCTTCTAACCCTTCAACTGTATGTTTTATTTTATCTGTTAATTTCCAAGAACTCTTTCTTGTTAAATGATTGTTCCTTTTTCATAGCACCTTGTTCTTGTTCCATGGCCTTTCATATTTCTGTGAACATATGAGATTGGTTGCCTGTTCATATTTAAGAATGAGGAGCTACAAGAGTTGATTGGAAGCTCTGTGTTGCTTATCACTTTAAAGTGACTGGGATGAGACTTTACCATTTCTTTGGAAGACCACTCCCCCTGAATATTAGTATCTGGAAGATTTTTCTTGGGAACTATTCAGTTTCTCTAAAGAATCCCATTTTCCTGTTGGAGAAAAGATGTGCATCAGCAGGTAAGGCAAGAGGAAGGGGCTCCCTGCCTGCTCCATAGTCAGACTTTCAATTGATACTTCCTTTTTAGCCCTGAATCTCACCCCCACTATTTGGTGCCTGGAGCCCCCAAGTCCATCACCTCTTCTGTTCTCTTTCTCCTAAGAATAAACCCTGCCTCCTGCCTAAGGAGTAAGAATCTGGTGCTAGTATTCTGAAGGTAGATAGGTTTCCTACTTATGTCCTCATTTTCCTCCCATGCCTCACCCTACCCTCCTCCCTTCCTGGTGCCTTCACATTCTGAGCCTCTTCAGGGTCTACAGCACGGATCGGCTCTTTTCTCATAGATACCAGTCTCAACTCGCACATTTCTCCTTGGTGCTAAAATCGTTACCACTCCTCCCAGCATCGACGCCTCGTCTTCTCCTGCGAGACCCATTGAATCTCCAAGTTCCACTGCTTCTTCGTCTCATCACCTCTCACACTCACCTGCTCTCCCCTTCTCTGCCTTCACTTCACCTCCACAGTCAGACCCCTGTTGTCTCATGCCTGGCTCATGGCAACATCCTTCATCTCACAGTCTCTTTAAGCTCTTGTGTATTTCTCTCCTTCAATCAGTTCTGCATCCTGTGGCCACACAAAGCTGATCATCTCTCTCCCCTCCATTAAAGTGCAGACTTAGGATAAAATCTCAACTTGAGCATGAATACTCAGCCTCCACTGCTCTCTTCAACCTGTCCCTCCTGGATCTTCTTCCCACTGCACACGCCCTCTCCAGCCATACTGAATCCCTCTGCTAAGCCATGCTCCCGCTTAATGCCAAGCCCACGCCCATGTTGCTTTTTTGCTTTCGTTTTTCTTTTCAAGAACTCCTACTTAGACCCTGCCAGTCTCAGCTTAGATGTCATTTCCTCTGGATAGGTTTTCCTGGCCCCAAGACTAGTAGCTTCTCCTCTATACATCCCTAGGGTAATGCCACTTGTCTTCATTAAGCTACCAGCTCCTCCTCCTGAGTCGTCAAGCATAGTTTGATGAATATTGCTTCCCCAGTGCCTAGCACAGTGCCTGACACATAGTAGATACTCAATAAATACTTGTCAAACAAATGAATATATGAATAAATGGTTGGATTCCCACGTTCAGATGCAGAAAGTGAGGTGGGAGAGGCCAAACGAATTATTGAAGGTCATCCAGCAGGGATCTGCACAGAGGTCCCTCTGGCTTCAAAGCCTATTGAATGATGGGCACCTCGTCCTTCAAGTGCACTTGCTTTCCTAGTCCCAGGCCTCTGACTCAGAGATGTCAGCCTTGGCGCCCCTGGGGATTAAATTTCCAGGGCCCTCTGTGGTGGTTTACCGTCGGCTGATCTCCAGCATCTCCTGCCTGGGTCTACCAAGGTCCTGCAGAGGTCCCTGCCAGCCTAGTGCCTGTGATAAAAGACAGCAGCCCCAGAGGGAGGCGGGTGGGGACCTCCGGTTCAGCTCCAGGCTCCTTGGACCCGCCCTCCTTCCCCCTCCTCTCCTCATCCCCCTCAACGCTCGTTTGCTCTGGCCCTGGTACCCGGAGAAACTCAGACTGCGAGGATTTTCATGGGGGACGCAGTGGCGCCCTCACTAACTGCTCCCTTAACGAGCAGAGGAGTGAGTTCCATTTTGGCCCAATTCAGAGGACACTGCCCTCTGGGGACCAGTCCGGGCTGAAAGTTCAGATTATTTTGCAGCTTTTGGAGCAGACATCCACTCCAAAAACATGATGTCACCAGAGAAGGCTTGACTACCCTGTGGGGTGCTGGCAGCAAAGACACCCCTCTCCCATCTCCAGCACGTCCTCCCTCAGGGGAGAGACAAGAACACTCATTTCAAAGCAGGAATGGTGCTTCTGAGGGGAGTTGGCCTGGTGTCTTTTGTGTGTGTGTGTGTGTGTGTGTGTGTGTGTGAGAGAGAGAGAGAGAGAGAGAGAGAGAGAGGGACCCAGAAACCAGAGATGGGAAACAAAGCCTATGCACGAGTTCTGAAAGGCTTTGATGAACTATCTCTGCAGCTCTAAGCACATCTAGTTCAGGAAGCTTCCCTCTAGTCCAGCTCAGGCTAGGGTCTTTACTATTGACCTGGGAAGTGGAGGGGGCTCCAGCTAATATTTCTTCTGCTCCCCTAATGCCTTCCTCTTTGAGAGGCCAGCACTGAGCCCCAGGAATCTGCAAGGTGAACATGAACCCCTCATGTCCACACGTTTTCCCTTCCTCCCTTCCTTCGTTCACTCCTTTTCGTTTTGCATCTATTCTTTCCTCATTCTGCATGTTCCTCCTTTTCCTTTTTCCTTTCCTCTGCTTTCTCTTCTCATCTTCTTTTCACGTTAAGCTAATAACATCTAACCTTTATTTATCCATGATGAGAGGCCAGCCCCTCATGTATCTAAACATCTTATGGGTAGTGTGTCATTTCATAAAAATTTTTTCCTTTAAGTGTTTTACAAGAGTAATCTTGCTTGTTGTAAAAAAAAAAAAAAATTAGAAAGTACAGGTGAGCTGAAACCGAACAAAAAACAACAAAAAGTTAAAGTCCCACCATAATCACATCTTTGACATGTGGTGTACGTTCTCCCAGATTTCACTCTAAGAATGGACCCTTCCAAATCTACTAGAGATTCTTTAGAAGTCAGGAGTCCTGGGTCTGCAGTTGAAGCTCGGCCTTGAGCAAATCGCAGCCCCTCGGCGTGTCCCTGGGCGGCACCTGCATCGCAGGAAGAGGCCTGCCCCTGCCAGCTGGTAGCACGCCCAGGTCAAGAGACCAGATTTTTTTGCTCTCAAGAAAGCCCCAGCCCATTGCCTTTTGCCACCATCCCGAGAATCAGAGCCGGATTCCGGGCATGGCCACACACCTCTTCACATCCCCTTGGGCCCACCCCGACTTCTCAGCTTTCACTGTTTCTGCCAATGCGTTGGAAATGCTCCTGTGTTCCTTCCACCTGCACTAACAGAGGGAAAGTACTGCCCCAGCACTCCTTCCATGTGCTCAGCATCTCTGCCAGGCCCAGGTGCCCCACAGATGCAGGTGCCCCCCGGAGGCTCCTCTCCTGATGGCTTGGGGCTGTTTCTTCCCTGGAGCGTCATGGCCAAGTTTCCATGGCCCTGCCTGCGGGGACCCTGGGCCAGGGCTGTGGGTGTGGGCAGCTTTGGGTTCCACGTGGGCTCTGAACAGGAAGGGCTTTCATGTGGGTGCCATCTGGACTCCTGGTCCTGGCCCCGGCCCTGGCAGTGCCCAGCGAGGGGGAGCTGCAGTGAGAAAAACATTTTGTGTTTGGGAGCCTGTTGGTGAGACGGGAGGACGGCAGGGCAAAGTGTTCGTGCAGGCTGAGAGGACAGAGACCAGTGTGACCCTGTGGAAATGAGACGAGAAAGCCTCTTCCACCTAAGAAGCAGCCTCGGCAGAGACACCGGGAAGAAAAGTCCATCGGGTGGTGATGGAAAACAATTTTTCGAGCCTGCCTTTGCTCTCTCCCTCTCTACAGGCTCACTGAGCCTAATCAGGTCAAGCGTCCAGCTCCCGCTGCCAGACATGGTGGCATTGTTTCAATCCCCCGCCCCCCCCCTCCCCCCCCCCGCTCCACCATCCCCTCCACCCCTGAGAACCGAGTTCTGACAAAGGAGGCCCTGAGGGACGGGCCTGGGAGGACAGAGGCCAAGGGCTGGGGAGGCAGGGTCACTCCTTCTCTACTCCCTCCTGCTGGTTATTTTTCTCCCTGGGACTTGAGGGAGAAAACAAGGCTGCCTCTGGAAGACCCGAAGGCTGTTTTTGTTTACATAAAGGCACTTTCTGAGCAAACTGCTCCCTGAAAGGTCAGCACTCATCCCAAGCAGCGCTGGGACCCAGGGCGGGTTTGGGAGATGTGGGGAGAAAGGAAACCGCAGGCCACTTGAGGTCAGATGACTTCACCGGAGAGGGGAGGGGAGCTTCCTGGAAACGGGACTCTGGGAGACTCTTGCTGCTCCATAGAACTCGAATAGGGCTTGTTTATCTGTCTTCCAGAACACCCCACAGCGTGGCAGAGAGGCCAGAGCCACGGGCAGGACACAAGGGAGCTTGGCATCTGGGCCCGTATCCCACAGCCTCTGCCTTCACCTCCCTAGGCCTGAGTTTGCATGAGGGCACGAAGTAGAAGAACCTTGAGAACCCCCCAACCCATATATTCTCGGTGTTCAGCAAACATTTTCTGAGCAAATACCCTGCCCCTGGTATGATACTAAACCCAGGGGCCCGGGTAAGGTGACCGATAGCCCTGGTTTGCCTGGGATTCTCGCAGTTTTAGTACTGAGCACCTGGATGTTGGGTCAGGCCAGCCCCAGACCTCAAGCAGCTCAGGATCTGGAAACAATGGCAGCTGTACAATAGCATGTGATGAGCGGCCTAATAGAGAGTATACAAAGGCATGGAACGTGAGAGACGCAGAGACTAGCTCTTGGGAGGAGAGCTGGGAAATTGCACTACGGTGACACCTGTTAGCAATGAGGAGCTATGGCTAGATTTCTTTTTTTTTTTTTTTTTTTTTTTTTGCGCTACGCGGGCCTCTCACTGTTGTGGCCTCTCTCGTTGTGGAGCACAGGCTCCGGACGCGCAGGCTCAGCGGCCATGGTTCACGGGCCCAGCCGCTCCGCGGCACGTGGGATCTTCCCGGACCGGGGCACGAACCCACGTCCCCTGCATCGGCAGGCGGACTCTCAACCACTGCGCCACCAGGGAAGCCCTTACCACAATTTTTTTATCCATTTACTTATTGATGAACATCTGAGTCCTTTCCAGTTTTTTTGCTATGATGAATAATGCTGTATGAATATTACATACAGATCTTTGTGTCTCTTGGGTAAATGCCTAGACGTAGAATTGCTGGATCATTTGTTAAGTAAATGTTCAAATTTATAGAAAATTCCCTGACTTTTCCAAAGTGGTTGTGCCATTTTACAGTCACACTGTCAACGTCTAAGAGTTCCAGTTGCTCCACATCCTCCCCAACATTTAGTTTTGTAAGTTTAAACAATTTTAGCCATTCTAGCAATATCTCATCATAGTTTAAATTGCGTTTCCCTGGTGATTAATGAAGGTGAATACTTTTCATGTACTTACATATCATTCATATATATCTTATTTGCAAAATGTCTGTTCAAGTCTCTTACCCATTTTTAAGTCTGGCTATATGTCTTTTTAAAATTGAATTGTAGGAGTTCTTTATATATCCTGAATGCATATCCTTTGTCTGATACATACATTGCAAATATTTTCTCCCAGTCTGTGGTTTGCCTTTTTATTTTTTTAAAGGTATAGTTTGAAGAAGAGAGGGTTTTAATTTTGATAACATCCAACTTATCAAGAATTTTTCTTTCATGGCTGTGACTTTCATATACTAAGAAATCTTTGCCTACCACAAGGTCGTGAAAATTATCTCTTATATTTCCTTCTAGAAGTTTTATAGATTTAGTTCTTACATTTAGGTCTGTGGTCAATATCAGATAAATATTTTGTGGAAAAAAATCATTTTTGTTGAAAAGATTTTCAGAATTCCCTGTCTGTCCAGTGGTTACGACTTAGCACTTTCACTGCCAGGGGCCCAGATTCTGCAAGCCCACATGGCCAAAAAAAAAAAAGACTTTTCTTTACTTATTGAAATTCTTTGGTGCCTTTGAGGAAATTCAATTGATAGTATATGAGTGGCTCTATTTCTGCATTCTCTGGTTCACTTGATCTATATATTTATCTTTACACCGTTATCACACTGTCTTGATTACTGTTACTTTGAAGTAAGTCTTTTTTAAAAAAAATCTTTTTTAGAATCTATACATTTTTTAAGTAATAGAAACGTCTTTATTTTATTTATAAAATTTATTTATTTTTGGCTGCATTGGGTCTTTGTTGCTGCACGCAGGCTTTCCCTAGTTACGGTGAGCGGGGGCCAGCACGCAGGCTTCTCATCGCGGTGGCTTCTCTTGTTGTGGAGCATGGGCTCTAGCGCATGGGCTTCGGTAGTTGTGGCACATGGGCTCAGTAGTTGTGGCTCGCGGGCTCTGGAGCACAGTCTCAGTAGTTGTGCTGCAGTGGCTTAGGTGCTCTGCAGCATGTGGGATCTTCCCCGACCAGGGCTTGAACCCAGGTCCCCTGCATTGGCAGGTGGATTCTTAACCACTGCACCACCAGGGAAGTCCCTAGAGTAAGTCTTGAAATCAAGTAGTATAAGCCCTCCAACTTCACTCTTCTTCAAAATTCTGTTGGCTTTTTAGGTCCTTTGCATTTGAACACACATTTTTGTCATCAGTTTATCAATTTCTACCAAAACAATCCTCTGCAATTGTGTTGGGAATGTATAGAATCTACAGATAAATATAAGGAGAATGGACATCTTAATAATATTGTCTTCTTATACATGAAAATAGTATATATTTCCATTTGTAAAGATTCTATAAAATTTCTCCAGCAATGTTTTGTAGTTTTTCAGCATAGAAGTCATGCACATGTTTTATTCAATTCTTCCTATGTATTCTATGTTTTTATACTATTACTGGTTTTTTTTTTTTTTTTTTTTTTTTTTTTTTTTGCGGTACGCGGGCCTCTCACTGTTGTGGCCTCTCCCGTTGCGGAGCACAGGCTCCGGACGCGCAGGCTCAGCGGCCATGGCTCACGGGCCCAGCCGCTCCGCAGCATGTGGGATCTTCCTGGACCGGGGCACGAACCCACGTCCCCTGCATCGGCAGCCGGACCCTCAACCATTGCGCCACCAGGGAAGCCCCTCTTTATTCTTTAGTTTGGATAATTTCTATTGATTTGTCATCAGGCAAATCATTGCTAATGTGCTGTTAATTCCATCCAGTGAATACTTTATTTCAGTTATTGAAATTTTCAGTTTTAAAATTTCCATTTGTTCTTTTTTTTATAACTTCCACTTCTCTGTTGAGATTCTCTATGTTGTCATTCATCATGACCATATTTTCCTTTAGTTATTTGAACATATTTATTATCGTATTTTTAGTCTTGGTCTGCTAACATTTGGGTAACCTCTGAGTCAGTTTCTATTGCCTAATTTTTTTCTTGAAAATTGTCACATTTTTCTGGGTTTTGCTGGGCTTTTTTTTTTTTTTTTTGGCAGGGGTGGGACACATCTAGTAATTTTAAATTCTCTATTGGACATTGTTGATGACATATTTTAGAGACTATGGAATCTGTTATTTTCCTTAGAAGAGTGTTGAGAGACTGGAGTTTTGTTCTAGCAAACACTTCGATCACTGGTTGATACCCTTAAACTTGGTTTGACTTGATTTTATGCTTTGTTATGGTAAGTCTGTAAAGAGCCCAAGTTATCTTCTAAGCCCTCTAACTTCATAGGACTCAACCTCCAAACTCTGTCTCTTAGACATTTTTTAGAGTTTGGCTTTAGTTTTTTTAGGGTGGGCCTATGAGAGGCCTTCCCCTAGGGTATAGTCCTTACTCCTAAAACACAGATTTTCTTATATCTCAGCCTGATGTCCAAGATGTTAACAGGGTGTTAATGACATCTCTCCACTCTGGCTCGTATGGATTTCTAATACCTCTAAGACTGTTTGACCTCTTATATCTCTGTTCTATTTTTAAGCCCCTATCAACCTCACAGGTAATTCTTCGTAGTCTTGATCTGTGCAGGTACAGTCCTCATCCAAGGACTCATGGGTGACCCAAGCACAATTTTGGGGTCTCTTATATGCACATGTCTCTCTTATTCAATGCCCTGCTCTGCAGATTCCAGTTGCTTCAGCTGCTGTAAGCTCTGAACCCTGACTCCTCAGCTCAGCAAAACTTCTCTGCTTAGATTAGACTTCAGCCCTATGCCTTCACTTACAAAACTGTCTCCAGGGTGATCATGGTGTTTACCTCGTGGGTTTTCTTTCTCTCGGAAACCATAGTCTGAGATTTCCTGTTATCCACTATCTGAAAACAGTTGTGTCATATATTTTTTCTAGTTTTATGGTTGTTTATAATGGAAAGACTATACCTGTTATCCTGTGATATCCAGAAGTGGAAGTCACCCAGTGGATTTCAGACAGGCAAGTCTCAAAATCACTTCAATTTGTATCATATGGTAAGGTGTTGAGGGAGACCACTTAGGAAACTCTACCTCATTTTCTACTCCCTTTACATTCCTTCCTTTTTCTGTATCTTTTTTTCCAGTTATACCCTGCCCTCTGATGATTTGATCCTGCTGGGACCTGAAGTGATAAACAGATGTGTTTAATTCCTTTAGGTCAGTATTACGTCCTGGCAGTTCATAAATCGGCACAATTCTCTCTTTTGTGGATAGCTTGCATTCCTCCTCCATGTCATGTTCACGAATTAGATCATGAATAACCTGTACTGACCAAACTATCAGGGAGGTAAGCTTCTTATTGATCAGAGCCCCATTTACTTCTTCCCACACATCCCTCCCCTTCTCCTTCTGAGAGGATCATTTCCCCATTTATCTGCTCATTCTTTTCTTATTCTGTATGTGTTTTTCCTCTCTCTACTTTATTTCTTATTAAAAAATTTTTTTCTGGGGCCATATGAATATGTATGTATCTTTGTATAAACTCATATACATACATATGATTTACACAACCTGATGGGGGATGTTCATGCATATGTTAGTGAGAATGTGTGTGGCATAATTTCTGTGGAATGAAGTTGGCAAAGTGAGGTTGGAGAACATCCAGAGGAAGAGAACTATTTATTTACTAAGCATTGGCTCTGAGTCAAGGCACTAAAATATACCCTTTACACACAAACTTCATTTAATCTTCATCACTACTCTATGAAGTAAGGATTCTTATACTTATTTTTCAAAAGGAAAGCTGGGGTTCAATGAGGTAAATGTAACTTGCCTCAGACACAGTTGGTAAACAACAGAGCAAGGAGTTACATCAGTGTTTCTCTGGCTCATATCTGGGCTCTTTTCACTATACAATACTTTCTCCCTAGAAAGATGTCTGTTAAAAAAAGGGATCAAAGGGCATGTAGTTCCCTGACTTGTGAGGGTGGAATGAAGGGAAGAAGATGTATGGGGAAGTAGACCTATGGTCCAGTATTGCCTTGATGGAAATGGTCAGATCTTAGGGATCCTCTCTAATCACCTCCCACCTGGAATCAGAGTGATCTGCGAGGGTTTGTGATCAGGCACTGGAGAATGAAGAGGGTGGGAGAACTTAGCCGAGGGGATCAGAGATGTAAGTAATTGAAAAGTGCAGAAAAGGAATCATAGGATTCACAAGGAAATGGGTCCAAAATCTAGGAGGAGAAGGGATTGAGGATGAGGTCAGAAGGAGAACGGAACCCTCAGGTGACAAAAAGGTCATTCGGCGCTGAAACTTACAGGAATCCACGGGGGCGGGATTAATGAAGCAGACAGACAGCCTTCCCAGAAGTCACTCACACATAAAGAGACAGGAACTGGGTGAGTGCAACCAGCCTCCCCTGGTCTCAGCAAGGGGTGCCAACATCATTTATTAGATAATCAGGATGAAACGGGTGGTCTAGCTAGAAACCTTAGCATGTTATGAAAGTGTATTGAAATGAAGCATGATGTCATGACAAGTGCAAGAAGGGAAGGAGTCAGAGAGTTTGAAAAAGAGAAGAAAGTAAAGGAATGTAAGGATTGCTCAGAGATTCTGCCACCCTGGCCAAGGGAGACAGACTGAACTGGGTGGCGTTCAAAAACGGGGCGGCTAGAAAGCTGTGCTCTGATGATTTGCTAAGTTCTCCCCAGTCTCAATTAGATGTAAACACTCCTTGCTTTGGAAAGGCAGTGTGACATCTTTACTTTTTCATATTTTAAAATAAAAATAATTGATTAACACATTCACAAAAGGTGCAAAAGAATATACAGGGAAATGTAGGTCTCCCCCCACCTCTGTCACCCACTTCCCCAGCCCTCCTTTCCAGAGGAACTCCTGTTATCAGGCTTACGTGGTTCCTTCCAAAGAGATTTGCAGCATTTAAAACCAGCTGTGAGTATATTGATAGCTTTCACAAAATGATAGCACACCGTACATGTTCTTTTGCACTTTGCTTTTTATAAATTTTAACTTTTTGAGTATTTTTTGGAAATTATTCCTTATCAGTACCTAGACAACTGCCTTATTACTTTTTAAGAGCCACATACTTTTCCATTTTAGAAGCTGTATCATAATTTAACTAGTTTCCTACTGATGGGAATTCAGGTTAACTTCCAATCTTTCGCTATTACATACTGCATACTCGGCAATAAACATCCTTTGAACATACATCACTGTGTGTGTGTGTGTGTGTGGTATGAGGGAGCAGGGAGGACCTAGGAGTGGAGGTGCAGTGTCAAAGGATACGTGCATTTTGAACAATGGAGAATGGTTGTCTCCCTTTTTAAAATGAGTGCTGGCTGCTCATTTGTGAAACCACCTGCCTGATGGGAGGAAATCGATCAGATATACCACTACCTATGCTCTTTGTTTCAGTTCTTCCAACAATGCTGTGAGGTACAGAGGCAGGTCATTCCTCTATTTTGTCCAAGAAAGTCAAGCTCAGCAAGGTGCTGGCAATCCCAATGTAACTCGGCAACTTCCAATCAGTCTCTTGGGTACCCTAACACTGGGAAGGTTGCAACTCTCTGGATAAAGGATAGAGATGCTAGGTCTCTAGAACTATGTGTCCTTCGTGATAAATAACCGAAATCAGCTTTCTGGTCCAAACCAGTCTTAGCTGTGGGCCTGGGGTCTTCTGCTGCATCCAGCTTAGCTTGAGCAGAGCTAAGAGAGCACAACTGGGCCTGCTCCCAGCCCACCAGGTTCTATGATGTCTTGGGGTCCTGAGACAACGTGGCCGGGCCACCCCCAGACACAGGATTCCCCAGATCCTAGAGCATTTAGATGTCTTTTTAGTGTCCGCATACCCACATCCAAACACAAGAGGACTTTTGTTCTGAAATGGGTCCTTGGGGAGCCAGCCCTAGCCACCCGAACCCCTCCTCTGCGACGTGGGAAGATGATGAGCTATAAACAAGATGCGGCTCAGTGCGTTACTAGCATCGCTTTGGGTCACTTGGTTTAGCTTGGAACCACCACAGAATAAGCACACTTTTGGTGGGCAACCCCGTTTCACTTCCTTGTTCCTAGGGAGTTTCTACCCCCAGCCTGGCCTATAGCCCTTTCCCTCTTAGCTTTCCAGGTTTTGAGGAAACAAAAGCTCTTCCCAGTGTCCCCCCAAGTCAACCCCTTGGTTGGAACTGGGGTGTCTACAAGACCTCCCACCCCGCCAAGCCCAGAGAATGTCTCCCCCTGGGCACTGCCAGAACTGGTTTATGAAATTTCTCTCTCAGACCTTTCGAGTTGCCTGGGCACACACTCCTCTTAGATGCTGTTTCTGATTTCAGGTCTTTTCTGACTGACTGGTTCGGTCCTAACATTTTCAGAGTATTTCCCAAGGAATTCCAAGTTCTAAGGAAGGGCCTTGGGGCTGCTTAGGAAAGCCTCTTTAACTAAAGAGTTCCCCACCCCCTTTTAAAAAATTGTGAACTATATCATACATTCAGAAAAGTACAAAAACATATATGTACGGTTTAAAAATAAAATTAAAGCCAACACCCATGGAACCATCACCAGGTATAGACATAGAATATTGCCAGTACTCTAGAAGCCCCCTTTGTGGCCCTCCCTAATCTATTTGATACATTGAAATTCAGGTGAGAGTTCTCCTCCTAAGCAAATCTGAAAAACAATGAGTTACTGTCCTTCTGGAATGCCCCTCCAGCTATACTCACAGCATCCACTCACACACAGTGCTGTCTTCTCCAGGGCCTACGAAGCTCTAGAACTTTGCTCACTCCCAGCCCTGCCTCCCAGCCCACCAATGGGTTAGGAAGAAATATTAGTAGGTAAAAAACTTCACAAATGAACGTATTCGTGAGGGAGAAGTGGCTTTTTACGGTCAATCTTCCTTTGCCTTTTCTTTGTTTTGAAAGTCTTTTTGGTAGGTTGGTTTGTTTTAGGACACTATCAAGGACTTTGGTGGTTCTTTCCCCTTTCCCCTGTGTCTTTTCTATCGCTTTCCTTCCTTCCTTCCTTCCTCATCATTAGTCATCACTGACCATCAGTCATCGTGGGCACAACAAAACATTCCCTCCTGTAGATGGAAATAATTTTAGAGTACAAACCACGCATAGGTCACTAATTACAGGTACAATTACTGGTCACAGAATCAAGTTCTGTCCATTATTTTTAGTTAGAATCCCTGAAGGACAGGAATTCAATAAATATTTTTAAACCAATGAAAGTTTCCTGGATTGCTGTATCATTCAGGATCCACTCAGAAGTAGAAATCACACCAGTTATTCAGATAGAGGGTATTTAATACAAAGAAGTGTGGACTGGGGTATAGTGGTCCATCAGAGAAAAGGCAAGGAGGGAACCCTAAGGGATCACAGAGGCAGGAAGCAGTCACTACCCCCAGGGCCGTTAGAACAAAGGGTCAAGACTGAATTATTGAAACTCAGAAACTTGGAAGAGGGGCCCATAAGGCTGAAACTCAGATGTCTGAGGAGGGGGCTCGGCTCAGCTGACCCTGGTATCTCCGAACTCAGAGAGGGGGATCAAGCCCTTTGATGAGAGGCATCAACCATCTGGTATCAGTGTTTCCAACGGGGTGGCGGGGGGAGGGGGCGTGCAATCAGGCTGCTTCTGTGTTTGACAAACTTCAAACTGGATTCAGCTGCCATTATAGGTGAAGAAGGGAGATTGGGGTGATGCTCACAAGAAACAAAAGCCCACAGGAAGCAGATGGGAAGGAGTGAGTCTCTCCTCCTCCTCCTGGCTTCAGTCTCTGTCTACTAACCTCTCTGGGCAGAGCGTAACCGGAAGCCAGGTGAGTGAGAGAGTCCTGGCATCACGAAGCAGTCATTGAGCAGAGTGCAGAGTTTGGGACAGAGAGACAGTAGCTTAGTAACTGACCCAGTAGGTCTGACAGGTAACCCAGGACTGGCTCCCCTGAGACCACGAGCCAGGGGCTGTGTTTAGTCCGTTTCCGCTCACAGGGTTGGAGCACTTGATTCTGGAGAAGCAAAGATGAGCGTATGAAACACAGTGCCTGCCATCAGGAACTCACAGACTGGTGGGAGAGCGCGTATGCCTACAGGTTATTACAGGGTGAACAGTATGTGTGAAATGCTCCCTATTTACAGTTCCCCCACCATCATCCTATTTATTTATCCTCCTACTTGCAGAGAGATGATCAGGGAAGGCCCCCCTGGGGAGGTGACATTTGAGTGGAGTTCTGAAGGATGAGGCAGCAGCCATATGAAGGTCATGGGGAGGAGAGTTCCAGGCGGTGATATCTGCGGTGTTCACACCCTGAGGCTGGCACCTGTCTGTTCTGTTTGAGGAAGTTCAAGGCCACTGTGCCTGGAGGCAGGTGGGGGGCAGAGGGACAGTTAGAGGAGCCAGCAGGGAGCAGAGCAGGGGAACCTCCTGAACCTTGTTAAAGAGTTGGGATTTTATTCTAAGTGCAGGGGGAAACTATTGGAAGGATTTTAGGCAGGGAATAGAGGAGATCTGATTTATGCTGAAACAAAACGAAAACCTCTGGTTTCTTTAAGGAGAACAGCATCAAGGATGGAAGCAATCTACAGATTCGGGGCAATCCCTGTGGAAACACCAATGGCATTTTTCACAGAACTAGAACAAATAGTTCTAAAAGTTGTGTGGCAAGTGAAATAAGTCAGAGAAAGACAAATACTGTATGATTTCACTTATACGGGGAATCTAAAAAACAAGACAAATGAACAAACGGAACCAAACAGAGACAGAGTCCATATAGAGGCCAAACGGGTGGTTGCCAGGGGGTGGGGGTCAGGGGGAGGAGAGGAAAAGGTGAGGGAGCTTCAGAGGTACTAACTTTCAGTTACAAAATAAATGAGGGCCAGGTATGGAATGTACAGCATGGGGAATAAGTCGATAATTACGTAATATCTTTGTATGGTGACACATGGTAACTAGACTTATGGTGGTGACAATTTTGAAATGTACAGAAATAATCGAATCACTATACTGTGTACCAGGAACTAACATGGCATTTTAGGTCAATTATACTTATATTAAACCATCAAACTCATAGAAAAAGAGATCAGATTTGGGGTAACCAGTGGTGGAGGTGGGGGAGGGTGGATTGTATGAAGGTGGTGGAAAGGTACAAACTTCCAGTTATAAGGTAAGTAAGTACCAGGGATGCGATGTACACCATGATAGATATAATTAACACGGCTGCATGTTATATATGAAACTTAAGAGAGTAAATCCTAAGAGTTCTCATCACAAGGAACAGATATTTTTTTCTATTTCTCTAATGTTGTATCTGTATGGCATGATGGATATTCACTAGGTTTATTGCGATAATCACTTCACTGGTGTACGTAAGACGAATCGTGATACTGTACACCTTCAACACACACAGTGCTGCGCGTCAATTATATCGCAATAAAACTGGGGTGGGGGGGAGGATGGAAGCAGAAAGACCAGAGTGTGCTGGAAAGTGTGCTGTGGACCTTCACACACGGTACCTCATTTAGCTGGCTCAACAGCCCCATGGAGAGCTTTTATTATCGTCACTTGATAGATGAGGAACGTGAGGCTTAGAAAGTCACGTGGCTTATTGGAGCTGAGATTCAAATCTGAACAGCAGGCGCGCGCTTTTTCCACACCCCTGCCACGCTGCAGCCTGCTTCTGCTGCTGCCCGTTCAGTAGGGAAGAGAAGGGGTAAAGAACACCTCCTCCAAGTTATTGTGGAGGTGAGGCGTCCGTGGGAGGAGGGCTCATGATCCTCTGACTGAAGGGCATATAATCACGAGGAAGCCAGATTATTAACCTGAGGGCAAAAATAAAGGATGCTGATGCAATTAGCACATCATTATAGAAAGTAAGAGGAGAAGAAAATCTCAGACACCATATGCCTTTTACCATTTATTACCATATGTCAGCCCCTTATGCCTTTTACCATTTATTTCTATGTCTCACTTCATGGAAATTTACAGGATCACCAATTCCTTGTTGAATACAAGTAATGACAGCAGTATCATCTCTCGTTCTTGATCCTAAAGCGAATGCACTCTCTCGCCCTCTCCCCACCCCCTTCTCTCTCCTCCCTCTTTCTCTCCCACTTCCCAGCAAAAGGGTATTTGGCTCATTAATGCGCAGGAGGAGTGCAGGGGGTGGGAGGAGAGACTGCTTTGACGGCAGGGAGTGTGGCTCTGTTCAGGGATTATGACGTTGTCGCCAGGCTCTGAGCCTCTGCTGTCTTACGGTGGCTTCTTTCCTAGGCAGGGTCTTCTCTCAGTGTTAGGCAAATGCCCAGCCACTCCAGGCATTTCAGTCTTCTGACCTTGCTACCCCATGAAGAGGAAGTGTCTCTTTTCTCATATTTCCAGCACAAGTCTGGGCACTGATGCTCTTTGGTGAATGAGTCCCGCCTGGGTAACACGTCCATTCCGGCAGAGGGTATGGCCAGAGCAGTGGTATTCTCACTGGTCACCCCTGAGTCACTGGTCCACTGTGGGGGAACGTGAGTGGTGAGGTCAACACTATTTGAGCCGCATGAAGTGGTTAAAGATATTTATGCAAAGGAAAATACGGGTGTTGTTACCCGAAGAAGAGACAGTGATTGCTGGGGAAACTAACACAGCAGCTATCGCTGTAGGCAGCAGGGGTGCTGAGTTTGCAGGACTGAAGCCGACCGAGACCAGCAGGAAGGGAATTCTGGGAGAAAGAAACGGTACAAGAATCAGGCGTGGAGGTGGACTGGAGAGAGTTTATGCAGCAGCCTGGGCCCCCAGGAGGTCCCATGATGGCCAAGGAGGAGACGGGCCTCTTGCCCTCTGTTTTCTTTTTAAAGTAACAGTTTTCACCATCATCATCATCATCATTATTTGTCTCTTAGGTTTTGATTATTGAAGATTTCCTATTACTCAGCCATAAAAAAGAAGGAAATAATGCCATTTGCAGCAACATGGATGGACCTAGAGATTATCATACTAGGTAAGTCAGACAGAAAAAGACAAATATCATATGATATCACTTATATGTGGAATCTAAAAAACTGATACAAATGAACTTATTTACAAAACACAAATAGACTCACAGACATAGAAAACAAACTTATGGTTATCAAGGAGTTTGGATAAATTAGGAATTTGGGATTAAAATATACACACTACTGTATATAAAATAGATAACCAACAAGGACCTACTGTATAGCACAGGGAACTCTACTCAATGTCTTGTAATAACCTACAATGGAAAAGAATCTAAAAAAGATTCTATATATAACTGAATCACTTTGCTGTACACCTGAAACTAACAGAACATTGGAAATCAATTTTTCAAGAAAATTTTTTTAAAAATTAAAGAAAAGAGGACTTCCCTGGTGGCGCAGTTGTTGGGGGTCCGCCTGCTGATGCAGGGGATGCAGGTTTGTGCCCCGGTCCGGGAGGATCCCACATGCCACAGAGCGGCTGGCTCCGTGAGCCATGGCCGCTAGGCCTGCGCCTCCGGAGCCTGTGCTCCGCAGCGGGAGAGGCCACAACAGTGAGAGGCCCACGTACCGCAAAAAAAAAAAAAAAAAAAAAATTAAAGAAAAGAGAAAATTTCCAACATACACAACGTTAGAGTGACTGGATAAAGAACCCCATGTCCCCATCATCCAGTTTTACAATTATCAATGTTTTGCCAATTGTGTTTGATTTGTCATATCCCATGGAGTACTTTAAAGCAAATCCCAGACATCAAATCATTTCCCCTCTAAACATTTCAGGTGTGTATCTCTAACATACAGAGGCTTTCAAAAAACCATAATCACAATACATTATCACACTTAATTTCTTAAATGGTCTAATCATAAATCTGTGTTCACGTTTCTAAGATTTTCTCAAAAATGTCTTTATAAGTTGGTTAGTCTGAATTAAAGTCCAAAGTTCACACGTTGCATTTGGTTGATATGTCTCTTGAGTTTCTCTCTTCAATACACTTTGACTTGAAGATGAATTTTAAGTCTCTTTTAATCTATAACATTCCCTCTTCTCTTTGCTTTTCCCATGCTATTTATTTGCTGAAGAAACTGAGCCATTCTGGGTTTGACCGGCCGACACCTCAAGCTCATGCAGATGGTATTAACATCTTTCTTTGGAGCCACTGTATGTAAACTGGAAGACAGATCTAGCGGCTGGATTGCAGTCAGGGTCAATTTTCTTTTCTTTCTTTCTTTTTTTTTGCGGGGGGATGTTCACTTACTAGGTGGAACTGTGTACTTTCTATTGCCTCATATCAGGAGGTATGTAATGTCTGGTTCTCTTAAAGGAAATAATTTCTCTTTTTTAAATTTTTATTGGAGTACAGTTGATTTACAATGTTATGTTAGTTTCAGGTGTACAGCAAAGTGAATCAATTGTACATATACTAAAGGGAATCATTTCAATTCACCTCAATGAAAGATTTTGCTGTGGACTTTTTGGGTAGATAATATATTTCAGGTTTAAAAGTTCCCTTTTATTCCTAGTTGGAAAAGATTTCTTAAGAGTCATGAACGGATGCTTCATTTACTAAATGCTTTTTCTGCATCTGTTTATGTATTTTCTTTTCTGGTTTTGGTAACAAGATTTTCTCTCACAGGATAAGTTGGGGAATGCTCCCTATTTTTTTCTGTTCTCTGGAAGAGTTTGTGTTGGATTAGAATTGCTGTTCTTTGAACGTTTTCGTAGAATTTGCCTTTAAGTCTTTCTGCATGGGCCTGGTGTTTTTCTTGTGGGGCTATTTTTCATCACTGATTTAATTTCTTTAATGGTTTCTAAATATTCAGGTTTTAGACTTCTTGAGTCAGTTTTGGTGAGCTGCACTCTCCTATGAATTTCTTTGTTTCATCTAAGTTTTCAAATTTATTGGCATCAAATGTTCATATTATTTCCTCTTAATGTCAACTCTTTCATTCCTAATGTTCTTTATTTATGCCTTCTTTCATTTCTTTTTTGATCAATATTGCCTGAAGTTTATCAGTTTTATTAGGCTTTTAAAAGAACCAACTTCTGGCTTCTTTGATCCTTTCTATTCAAAACGTTCTTTTTCCCATTTCATTAATTTTTGCACTTTATTATTTCCTTCTTCTATTTTCTTTATATGTGTTCCTCCTGTTCACTTCCTCAAACTTTTTAAGTTGGACACTTACCTCATGAATTTTAGCCTTTCTTTTTTTCTAATTAATATGAGTGTTTAAGGTTATTAATTTTCTCTCCAAGTATGCCTCAGCTACACTGCTCAACTTCTGAGACTTAGTCTTTTCATTATAAGATAATTTTTTTTTTTTTTTTGTGGTACGCGGGCCTCTCACTGTTGTGGCCTCTCCCGTTGTGGAGCACAGGCTCCGGACGCGCAGGTTCAGCGGCCATGGCTCACGGGCCCAGCCGCTCCACGGCATGTGGGATCTTCCCGGACCGGGGCACGAACCCACGTCCCCTGCATCGGCAGATGGACTCTCAACTACTGCACCACCAGGGAAGCCCCATTATAAGATAATTTAAAAATATTTTCTATATCTATTTCAGCCTAATTTTTATTATAATTTCGTTTTTGACTCACAAGTTTTGGGAAGTGAATTTCTACTTTATGATTTTTAAAAAATTGAGTGTTAGTTTATATTCAGTGAAACGCCCAGATCCTGTGTATGGTTTGAGTTTTACCAAATGCATAACTCTGTATAAATCACATCTATCAATATGTAGATAGTTGCATCATGCTCTTTCCATCAACCCCTGCTCTTCTTCTGCACAGTCTAAGGCAGCAACTATTCCGATCCTGAGCATCACAGAGTAACTTTGCCTCTTCTAAAATTTACTATAAATGGAATCATACTGTATGTATTCGTTTATGTCTAGCTTCTTTCTCCAGTGTAGCAGTTTTCAGTGTTGTTGCGTGTATCTTTTGTTTTTCTCTTTCTTCCTCCTCTTCTTCATCCTCCTGCCACTCCTTCTCCCCCCTCCCTCTTTTGAGTAGTTCATATTCCATTGCACAAAAATACCGCAATTTATTCATCCAGTCCCCTGTTGATGGATAGCTGGGCTGCCTCCAGTTTTCAGCGATTATGATGAAAGCGGCTGTGAATGTTTTTGTGTAAGTCTTTTTTTGTGGAATATGTTTTTATTTCTCTTGGGTAAATACCTAGGAGTGGAGGTGCTGAGTCACAGGGTGAGTGTTGTTTACCTTTACAAGAAACTGCCAGGGAGTTTCCCAAAGACGTTCTACCATGTTCACACACCAGGAACATCCTCACTAACACTGGACATTTTAAGTCTTGTTTTTTTTTAAGTCTTTTTAATTTTAATTATTTTAGTGAGTAAGCTGTGATATCCTAGTTCTTTTTTAAAAATCAATTTTACTGATGTATGATTTACATACAATAAAATGAACACATTTAAAATATATCATTTGGTGGGTTTTGACAAATGTCTACCACTGTGTCACCACCAATCCTAATCAAGATATAGAACATTTCCATCACCTCGCAAAAGTCCCTCATGCTCCTTCACAGCAAATTACACCCTACTTCTGCCCCAGGTAACCATTAAACTTATTCCTACCACTTTTGATTTGTTTTGCCTGTTCTAGAATTTCATATAAATGGACTCATACATGAGATACTTTTTTTTTTGGTATGGCTTCTTTCACTCAGCATAATTATTTTCTTTTTTATTGCTGAGTGGCATTCCATTGTATGGATGTGCCACAACTTGTTTATCCAGTCTCCTGAGGGGGGATATTTGATTTGTCTTTACTTTTTGGCTATTATGAATAAATCTTCTATGAATATTCTTATACAATTTTTTTGAATATATGTTTTTATTTTTCTTGGATAAATTCCTAGGAGTGGAATGGCTGAACCATATGACAGGTGTATGCTTAAATTTTTAAGAAGCTACCAACCTGTTTTCCAAAGAGGTTGTATCATTTTACATTTCCACCAGTGGTGTAATTGAGTTTCAGTTGCTTCTCATCCTAACACTTGGCATGGTCTGTCTTTTTTTTTTAATAAATTTATTTATTCATTTATTTATTCTTGGCTGTGATGGGTCTTAGGTGCTGCATGCGGGCTTTCTCTAGTTGTGTCGAGCAGGGGCTACTCTTCATTGTGGTGCGCAGACTTCTCATTGCGGTGGCTTCTCTTGTTGCAGAGCATGGGCTCTAGGCGCCCAGGCTTCAGTGGTTGTGGCACGCGGGCTCAGTAGTTGTGGCACGCGGGCTCAGTAGTTGTGGCTCGCGGGCTCTAGAGCGCAGGCTCAGTAGTTGTGGTGTACGGGCTTAGTTGCTCAGCAGCATGTGGGATCTTCCCAGACCAGGGCTCGAACCCATGTTCCCTGCATTGGCAGGAGGATTCTTAACCACTGTGCCACCAGGGAAGCCCTGGTCTGTTTTTTTAATTTTAGCTATTCTAACAGGTGTGTAGTGGTATCACATGGTGGTTTTAATTTGTCTTTTCCTAATCACTAATGATGTTGATCATCTTTTCATGGGCTAGTATCTTTTGTGAAGTGTCTGTTCAAGCATTTCACCTATTTTTATGGGTTATTTATCTTCTTGTTACTGAGTTGCAAGAGATATTTATATATTCTATTTATAAATTATTTGTCAAATATTTTCTCCCAATGTGTGACATGCCTTATCATTTACTTAACTGGCTCTCTTAATGTGCAGATTTTAATTTTATGAAATCTACTTTATTATATTTTCTTTTATGGTTAATGCTATTCTTGTTTCAGCTGAGAAATCTTTGCCACTCCAGGATCATGTAGGTATTTTTCTGCATTTTATTCAGAAGCTCTATATTTTAATTTTTAAGTTTAGGTCTTGACCCATCTTGAATTGACTTTTGTGTATAGTATGAAGTAGGGGTCAAGATATATATTTTTTCCTGTTTAGATATTCAATTGTTCCAGTACCATTTTTAAAGAATCTTTCTTTTTCTCATTGATTTCTTTTGATGCCTTTGTGAAAAAAAAATCAGTTGACCATTTAGTATTGAACTTTTTTCTGACTCTGCTCTGTTCCATTTGTCTATCTTTGTGCCAATACCATACTGTGTTGATTACTATATCTTCATATTAACCACTGAAATCAGGCAATGTAAGTCCTCCAAATTCGTTCTTTTTTCCAGTAATTTTTTTCTTTTCTCTTTTGCTATTCTATGTCATTTATATTTCCATGTATCTTTTAGCATCAGCTTCTCCATTTCTACAAAAAAACATGCAGGAACTTTGTTTGGGACTGCACTGACTATATATCAGTTTGGGGAGAATACATGATATTGAGTCTTCCAATCCATGAACATGTGTATCTCTCCATTTATTCTGGTCTTTCAAAATGTCTCTGAGCAGCATTTTATAATTTTATATGTAGAGATTTTATACCAATTTTGTTAAATTTATTCCCAAGTATTTTATGTTCTTTGATTGAAAAAGCTTTCTTCTTTTTTAATATCGTCGTCTAAAGCTCTATACTTCCTTCTAAGCACTGCTTTATCTGCATCCAACAAATGTTGGTATGTCGTGCTTACGATACCAGTTTAGGATGACTATTCAACCGTTGCTGGGTGCAGTGTTCTCACATCATTAGGTCAAATCGGTTGACAGTAGTGTTCAAATTTCTATATCCTCATGGCTTTTCTGCTTACTTATTCTGTTTCAAATACTGAGAGAGGGGTGTTGTTTTTAGGCCTTGTTGCTGTTGGTCTAGAATTAGTTCAGAGTCAGCTCACAGGCCTGCACAGATTCTTGCCCTGTATATTTCAGCCAACCACTCAGGGGAGCTCTATGCAGATTTCTGGGGATCCGCCTCTGCACAGCTCCCTCCTGCCCAGTACCCTGTCCGGTACCCAATTCCAGCTGCCTTGGCAGCCCTAAACTCTGACCTCTATTCCTTCCAACCCGTGGGACCAATGATCTCTGAGTGAACAAACTCAGTGGGATGCCCACACTGCCTATTCAGTTTTTAAATGTTTCTATGTCCAGAAGAAGGTTGTTTTGTGAAGCTGAAGTAAGAACAACGATGGATGATGGGGAGCAAGCAAGTTCCAAATTATAAACTTGTGGGTCAGGCTTGTTGGAGGCATTTAGAGGTTTTGGGAGTTCAGAAGAAGCAGCAGCCATCAGGTTATAAATCTGGTTAAAATCATCAAGTGGAGATTCTTTCTTCCTTTCGTATGGGGGAACTCTGCTTTATCACAAGGGACAATGTCAGAAGAAACAGAGTTGGCTTAGGGCAGTGGTGTTCAAATTTTTTGTTGTTGTTGTTTGTTTTTTTTGCGGTACGTGGGCCTCTCACTGTTGCGGCCTCTCCCGTTGCGGAGCACAGGCTCCGGACGTGCAGGCTCAGCGGCCATGGATCACGGGCCCAGCCGCTCCGCGGCGTGTGGGATCTTCCCGGACCGGGGCACGAACCCGTGTCCCCTGCATCGGCAGGCGGACTCTCAACCATTGCACCACCAGGGAAGCCCTCAAATGTTTTGATCACAACCCCCATTCATAAAAAAAAATTGGGGGATTATTTCTTTGATCTCCTAATATATGCAAATTTATTTATGAATTACTTTCTGTGTTTCTATTATTGGTTAATGTCTCAAAGCAAAATTGCACTTAGAATGATGTTGATCGTGAAGGATAATAAATATAAATCTATTTTCAAGTCATATTTTTGATCAGTCCACACTTTTTTGGCTGACTTCATGTCAGATCTGATTCTGTGAAAACAAAGTGTGACCTTGAATGAATAAAACACAACAGGAAGATGTTTTAATATTTAAAAGTTTGTTCCTCCCCGCTGCACAGTTTGGCTGGGCACCCGTTTTGGAGACCTTGGGTCTAGGGAGAAGGACGTAGGGAGGTTAGCAGCCTGGCTAAAGGTCGGCGTCTGGCTTCCTTGTGGAAGCCTCCAACTTTCACAGCAGGAAGTGCACTCCTGTCTCCAAGTCCTGCACTGTTCTCACTAGTCCATCATCATGTTTAGTGATGAGGCAGCCAGGATGGGGAAGTCTGGTAGCCCTGAGACTTGGGGCCTTGTCACAACTTTGTCACTAGCTTGCTTTGGGACTTTGAGCAAGTCTGTTTCTGTGTATCTCGGTTTTCTCAGGCCCCATTGAATTCCCAATCCCACCGTTCTGGAAGAAGTAGCTCTGAGACAGGCTGGGACCTGGGGCCCTTTGCTACAATGCTTACACCTGGACAAACATCTCCTTGAGCAACAAAATACAAAGAAGCTATAAGGGACTAAAAATAACTGCATGCCTACGCAATTGGGGCAAATTCTGGACAAAAAGGTACAAAAAGACCCAAAAAACCCCCAACTGCCACTTCTGAAGAGCAGGGAGCAAAAGCAGGGTACTGTGCATGCCACCTGCATCCAGCGCCACCTAAGAGGTGGGCAAAACTCCTAAGCCACCCCTCCGGCCTGACCCCCGGACACATCCCTACCCTCACCCCATATAAGGAACCAGCTCGTGCCCCTGCCTGGGGAGAGGGGCCCCAATAAACCCTTGCCTGAATTTCTTGTCTGGCCTCTTACCGATTTCTATTGACTGGGGAAGGCCAAGAACCCTGGTCAGCATTAGCTCAGCATAGCTGGCTTCCATTAATCCTGGGTTCAAATCCACATAATATCTACGTGGCCTTGAGCAACTTACTGTTTTGAGCCTTGTTTTCTGACCTATAAAATGTAAATACATTTAGTTCATGAGGATTAAATGAGATACTATACATAAATCGAAAAAAAATATTTTCCTTTCTCTGTCTCTTATGCCTGTGGTTCTCAAGTTTTACATGGGGCGTTGGAATTCCCTGGGGAATTCTCCCCCTCACTCCTCCTGTCCCACCCCATCTCTGTGGTCCTGAAGCAGTGGGTCTGCGGTGCAGGCCCGCAGTCTGAATTTTTGTGGGTTCCTGGGTGGTTGCCCTGCTGAGGGCACTGCACCAGCCTTTACACCTCTCCCATTACATCAGACACAGAGCCTTGCCCTTCGAAGCATTCAAAAGAAAACAAAAGGACCGGACAGGTGAAGGCAAGGAAAACAAATCCCCAGGGAGGTTGCTCAGTGCGCCGCCAGCCTATGTGTCCAGGCAGCTCCTTGTCAGCCCGGCCCGCCCTATTGGAAAGCACGGCGTGGTCAGAATGTATTTGTCAGTTCTTCGCTCTCCTCTCCTGTGGCTCTGTTTTGACAGGTGTGTCCAGGGCTGGCATGGCAGGCGTTGCCAGCTCAGCCCTGGCTGGGGAAAAGGAGCAGGAAGAAGGCGTGGAGGTCTGCCCAGCTCACTGTCCTGCCCCAGCTGGCAGGGCACTGAGGCTGCTGGGGAGGAAGGGTGGGCAGGTCGGGGGTCGTTAGAGGTGCTCAAGGACGTGCCCCAGGCCTGTGACCTCCAGGAAGCCCCTTGCTCTGCTTACAAGAAGGCTCAGGAGCTCCTCAAGATTTTGCACATCTGGTGGAGATGAACACAACCCAGCAGCGAAGACCATGATCCTAAGCCACTGACTGCATCCCGCTGCTGTCACCTCTCAGTCTGGATTCAGACCTTCCTGCCTTGGCCCTGGCCGAGTCCAGGAAAGCCACCAAGCAGGGCAGGAGGAAGAGCACTTGGTTAGAATTGTGGGACAGAGGGGTCGGGCACATCCGATGACTCCCACATGGAGTCGAGACCAGGCCACTCTCTTTGTTTCCTGATGAAGAAAGTGAAGGTTAGAGAGGGCGGTGCTGGGCCGACTTTGCCGCGATAAATGGAGGACCCAGCAGGGAGCAAGAACGACGCATCCCTATTCCATGTCCACCGAGGGTCTCTATCGTGAAGCCCACCCGATCTCCCCACTGGATGAGGGTTGGATCCATTTCCCAAAGTTTATGCACAGAACAAGACACTGATTCACAGAGTTTGCTGCAAACTTTACAATTCTGACTGCCGGCCCTGCTAACCCCTGTGGTCAGCTCTTAGGATTTTCGGCAATACCTACAATGGTCCAGATGCCCTGAAGGGCCGTTAGTACCAGGAGTGTTTGATGACACGAGACAGAGAGAGGGATTGCAGGGAGAGTACTTTCTGGGGAACGTGCAGCGGTTGGTGCCCATTGGTCCTAACCAATAGCAAACTGAAATTGCGGCAAAACCAGAGACATGAGAAATTGCTTTGCCCAGGAACCGAGACACCAGAGTTCTGGTCCCGGTTGGTCAACGAGCCCTTCAGCCCGTCTCAGCCTTTGGTTTCTTACCTGTAAAGAGGTTGAGCTGGGTGAGTCACAGCTTGTTCCAGGCTCTAACCGTGCAGGGAATGTGGGTGGGAGTGTGCAGGACCTGGAGTTCTGGCCACTCGTCTGCAGAGGAAAGTGGTGAGTAATGTTGCCATCCAGGAAGCTTGGGTCTATAGGATAAACACCACCATGATGATGCCTGATGTTTACGGGATGGTAACCCTTGCCGGGCACCAGACACTGAATTGTGTCCCTGGAAAATCCATATGTTGAGGCCCTAACCCTCACTGTGACTGTATCTCAAGATAGGGTCTTACGAGGTAATGAAGGTTAAATGAGGTCATAAGGGTGGGGCCCCGATCTGATAGGACTGTGGCCTTCCAAGAAGAGGAAGAGAGCCTTCCCTCTGCCTCTCTCTCTCTGTCTCTCTCTCCGCTTCCCCCACACTTCCTCTCCCCCTACCATGTGAGGGCAGAGCCAGAAGGCAGCCATCTGTAAGCCAGGAAGAGCTGGTGCCTTGATCTTGGACTTCCAGCCTTCAGAACTCTGAGAAAATAAGTTTCTGTTGTCTGAGCCATCCAATCTGTGGTATTTTGTTATGGCAGCCTGGGCTGACTAAGACACTGGGAAACTGGCCAAGAGCATCATCTTACTTAATCCCCTCAGCAACCTCATTTGGTAGGTCCAGTTGTAATCCCTGTTTTACAGGGGAGGAAACAGAAGCACAGAGAAGTTAAATCACCCAAGACTGAGGTTCAATAGAGAAACGTCTAAAAACTCATTATCGGACTTCTCTGGCGGTCCAGCGGTTAAGATGCTGCGCTCCCAATACAGGAGGCCTGGGTTCAATCCCTGGTCGGGGAAGATCCAGCATGTTGCACGGCATGGCCCAAAAAAATAGAAAAAAGAAAAGTGGAATTGTATAAATAAGTAAATAAATAAAAAGTGTCCCAGATTTGACCAGTGGGAACCCCTTTAGGCTGGCTCCTGTGTCCTTTAAAAACAAACAAACAAAAAGACGCAAAAACAACAACTCACTATCTATGTGACTTTGGGAAGTTAATCTCTTCAAGCCTTAGTTTCCCCATCTACATAGTGGGAATAATAATAATATATGTAGCTACAATACAGAGAGAGATTATAGATTTATAGACATTATAGCTGCATTACAAATTGTAGTGAGGATTAAATGAATAAATATATGAAAAGTGCTTAGAACGGTATTCTGTTGCATAGTAGCTCTCCCATGGGTGTTTGCTATTACCATTACTGTTGAGGTTATTCTCCTGTTCCTCTGTTGCCAAACACAGATTCTGTGGCCAGCTTTGCTCATGGTTGCTCTTGCTCTTGCGCCTCTAATTTTTTACCACGTGATCCCTCTCCCTCCGCCTCTTCCTCTGTGGTCACAGCCCACTGGATCAGGGTAGACCCCTGACCCACAGGGTGAGCGATCAGATTGCTCTCCTAGGGCTGGGAACTAGAGATTGTAGGACTGGGTCCTTTGGTGGTCAGCCGTCGCCCTGTTACGCTGGGCCTCGTGCAAACAGAAGATGCTGGTCAACAGAAAGGGTACAAAGAGTAGCAGGAAGGGGAGGTCAGGGGCCCCTGAGAGAAGAGAGATAGGAGACTGGCTGGTGCTCTGGAGTGAAGACGGATGCTTGAGACGTTGGCAGCTTTCCACGTCTAGTCACCCTGAGATGGAGTTGTACTTCAAGTTTCCATTGGCTTGATTTTACCCGCTGCATCCTTGTCATGACTGCCCCCTCCTGATTTCCTTGCTAGAGCCTGAGAGGGCTTCTGTGACCAGGGAAACCAGAGGTGGTGGTGACTGCCTGGATGGACCCCAAGGGCCCGTCTCCATCCTGTGCCTGCAAATCAAGCTGATCCCCCAAAACCACACGGTCAGGGATGTGTTGGTGGCCATTGTCCAGGACCCATGAGTTTTTCTTTTGTGTGTTTGCTTATGTTCTGAAATCAACGCAGTTTTCCATCCTTGCAGCCTTGTCTCTCATTCTGGCCCCCAAGTCATCCCTTGGAATTCATCCCAGACCTAACTTTTCTGGATTTGGACTCTGGGACGTTGGCTTGCTCCGACGCCTGGGTTTTCCTGCTCTTGTTTCCCTGGCCCAGCTCTCTGGGTACCTGCGCCCATGCCGGCCCCTCCCACCCAGGGGTACCCCTGCCAGGCCTGTCATCCACCCCACCCGGGACAGTGAGCAGTGAGAGTTTCCTGGAGGGTTTCCTGGGGACCCAGACTGTGAAATGACACCACTGGATGGTCCTCACTGCCTCCCCCAAGGCCCATTACCTCTGTGCCACGACCCCTTCTTCTCCAGCCCCCAGCCTGCCCCGCACGAGGCGGAGACGTATCTTTCACTACTGCCCCCTCCTCTATGAGAGGTGAGCCCCCAGGTAAGGCGGCTTCAGCCCTGTAACCCCGCAGTACCTAACTCACTGCCCAGCACATCTCAGTTGTTGATGGGGGCAGGTGGGGCAGGGACCCTGGGCCACCACGGGGAGTAAGGAAGTGGTGGGCGCCTCGTGCCATGGTCCCTGGGGCCCCAACCCCATCCTTCCACCTCTCTGCTTGCTTCCTCTACCAAACACCCTATAAGCCTTAATTTCAAGTGCTGACTTGACCAGGCCGCGGGATACTCAGGTGTCAGATTAAACATTATTTCTAGGTGTATCGGTGAAAGTGTTTCCGGAAGAGATGAGCATTCGAATTAGGTGAGCATTTGAATGGGTGCACTGAGTAGAGAAGATGGCCCGTCACTAAAGCAGATGGGCAGCCTTTCAGCCTGTTGAGGGCCTGAATAGGACGAAAAGGTGGAGGAAGGGAGAATTCTCTCTCTGCCTGACTGTGTGAGCTGGGACCTCTGTCTTCTGCCCTAGGGCTGGAACCATACCATTGACCCTCCTGGGCCTCCAGCTTGGGGATGGCGGATCATGACACTTCTCAGCCTTCCTTTCTCTGGAGAATTCTGACTAACGCTCCCCACAACCCCTGCCCCCCCCCCCAAAAAAGTAAAAAAGCAAAACAAGGCACAGGGCTTTCACTAGGCCATGTTTTACTGACGAATGAGGTTACTATGCTACCATAGTCTGAATGTTCATGTCCACCCCCCCAAATTTCTATGTTGAAATCTAACCCCCAGTGTGATGGGGTCAGGAAGGCGGGGGCCTTTGGGAGGGGATTAGGTCACGAGGGTGGATGACCCTCATCATTTATGTTGTTTCTGCTGTTTTAGAAGTCACCCAGTCTGTGGCGTTCTGTTACAGCAGCCTGAACGGACTAAGACATATGCCTTGAAAGCCAGCCGAGGGCACAGCCCCTTCACGCACCCCTGATTCCTGGAACAGGCCCAGCTGATTCCCAGAGGACCCAGCTGTCCTTTGTTTCCTGTGGACCCTGGAGGGCCAGGTCCTTTGGGGCAGGTCTGGTCTCCTCCCCCTTTTCTGTTTTATCTCCTTGTGTTAGGGACAAGACGGGGGAGCAGGGGGTATCACTCAGGTGTCCTGTCTTATTTTCCAATCTCATTCTAGCCCAAGAGCTCTAGGGCCCTGCTGCAAGATTAGTAGGTTCACCTTGCTTCCACTGGGTTCCTGCTCGCTGTGGGTAATCCCTCAGCCACGCTTGGTCCCTGGCCCCTGCAGGACCACTGGGAACTCCCAGCAGAACTCAGTGTTTCCAGAGTGAAGGGCCAAGGGGTCCGACCTGGACTCCACAGTGGGACTGAATATCTAAGGGACCCCTTGTGCACTGGTTCCCCTTCAAAGGCCAGGTGAGGTGGAGCCCTTGAAGACATCACGGTCCCGGTCAAGCAGAAAGGACCAGAAGACACCTCCCTCCTGGAAACAGCTCTTTACTGAGTCGGTGATACTACGTGGCATGATATCATATGTAGACAGGAGAACTACACGGCAGTGAGGGCAGCGGGAGTGCAAGCCAGTTGCACACCTGTTACAAGAAGGGGGAAGGCTTCTGGAATGGAGAGGGGCCGGTCTCTGGGTCGGGCTGGGGAGGGGACAGCTGTAAGCTCCCATCCCGGGGTGGTCGTTATCTGTTAGAACACAAAGGAGGGGCAGCTTCACTGGGGTTGTCCCAGTCCTCCTTGCTGCTGGCTGCGCAGGAGGATGAAGGTGGGTGAGGGGTGACATCAAAGGGAGCTGGGGCCCCTCCCCCTCATCTGGTCCATCTGCCCCTGCAGAGAGGCCTGGGGCCATTCTGGGTCACGGTGGGGTGAGGTCAGGAGGAGAGCAGGCGCGGGGAAGGGAGAGCAGCCCGGCGGTCAGCCCTCCCCCAGTTGCCACAAAGCGGTCACCCCCCGGATCGGAACGGGGCCTTCTACTTTGGCAGAACGTTCCAGGGCCTGGAGCGTGTCCCGGTGCAGATGAAGCTCCTGCTTGGATTCCTTCTGGGATGCTCCTGAGAGGTGGATGCAAGGATGAAGCGAGGAATTTTCTGGAGATGTGGAAAAAAATGCTGAACTCCTGGGGACACAGTGCTCAGGGCCCAGGTGTGTCCCGTGTGAGTTCCCGGGACGCTGCTCCCATGGTTACAGGGAAGGTCTTGTGGTTGCCAAATCCACCTCGTCCCTCGAGTTTGAACTGTAATCCCCTGCAAAGCTTTTCCTGGGTCTTTTCAACCCCTGGGAGCCTCAGGGAACTGCCAGCCAGCTAGGATGGGTGTGAAGATGCTAGAAAGACTAGCGCTGGTCACCAGCTCAGAGCCAGAGTTAAGACCGCTGCCCCGAGGTAGCCGCTTCCCCGGCAGGCTCAGCCACAGGCGAGGGGGCTTCTCCTGCCCTCTCCCCCCGCCCAGCCACGGAAACCCAGTCAGCCCCCCGGCCAGCAGGGAAATGTGCGTGTGCATGTGCGTGTGTGTATACGGGGCTGCCTTCTATGGTATAGTCACTACTGGGAAGCCCGGAGGTGCAGGGGCAGGCCTGGGAGCACGCTCTTCGGGACCGAAGGACCACAATGTCTGCAGGTGCGGCTTTTCAGGGGTCTCTCCTCACCCGAGCACCCTTCCCCACCTTCTGCGTGGCAGTGTCTGGGACCGGGCCGCTCCTCAATAGCGGCTCTGGCTCCCTGGTGGGCCTGGGGGCCCAGGGAGGCCAGGGGGACCCTGGATTCCTGGTTCGCCCTTTGGCCCCATGGGCCCCCGCTGGCCTGGTGACCCTATCTTCCCAGCGATCCCTGGTTTTCCCTGAGGCCCCTCTGGCCCTGGAGACCCTGGGGGCCCCTCTGGCCCTGGTGGCCCCACGTCCCCTTTGGGGCCTGGCTGTCCTCTTGGGCCTCCAGTTCCAAAGCTGCCCTTCAAGCCTTTGAGGCCTGGGAAACCTCGCAGGCCAACCGGCCCCCTTTCTCCTACAGGCCCGGTGTCCCCTGGCTGCCCTTGAGGACCCTGAGGTCCTGGGGGGCCCAAGCTGCCGAGGTCTCCTTTTGGTCCTCTGCTGCCAACGGGCCCTTTCACGCCCACATCTCCCTTGAGTCCTCTCGGTCCTGGAGGGCCTGGGGCACCTAGGGTCAGAGAGAAGAGGGGAGAGATCAGTCCAGGAGGGCAGGTGTCCCGAGGCTGTCCCGTGAAGTGGACGCCTGGCAGCGGGCACTGTGACACCCGAGGGTTCGAAGCCACAGAGCCCAGGTCTGCCGACTCACTTGACCCTCTAAATCGGCTTGGCCACCGGTGAAGTGGGGCTGAGAATCTCACCTGCAGGCTGTGAGCCCATCCCGAGCTGACATGCGTTGGCATTTGGCATGAGGCCTGCGCCTGGAGGGCACTCATTGTTTTGACTTCAGGGCTTGGCCGTAGTTCCACACTTGCACTCAGGTTGGGGGCTGAGAGAGCTGGACAGCTCTGGGCAAAGGCCACAACCATCCAGGATCATCTGTCCTACTCTGGAGAGCGGCCTGGATGCCTACACTCATTATGGACTTTGACTGCTGTCCTGACCTCCTGCCCCAACCCCATCCCAACCCCAGGATTTGCCCCTGACCTTTAGGCACCTGGGACCAGGAATGGAGTCAGGTAACAGGGAGGAGAAAGCCAAGAAAGTGAAGCCTGAGAATTGGATCCCTCCCAGTGTGAGTGAGTGAGTGAGAACAGCTACAACCCAGAGAAAGGGCAGCTCCTCCAGGAAGTCCACCCTGACTACTCCAGCATCTTCTCTGAGCTCTTGGAGCTACTACTTTCTGAATCTTTTAGTTGATACATAGAGAGAGAAGTCACAATATAGTGAAAGCAAATCCTTGGTACCTCTCTGGTGGACTCCACTAGACTGTAGGGCCCCAGGAAGATGGGCGGGCCACGGCTCCCATCCCCTGCCCTGGGCTCGGAGCCTAGGCACACGGCAGGGAAAGCTCAGTATACACTTGAAGAGCGTGATTCACCAAACAGCTGTGGACCCCCCGCTTTTGCTCAGCTCTGGCCTAGGGCCTGGGAGAGACGCCAGGATGAAGACACTCTTCTCTTCCTTAAAGAGCCCAGTCTAGCGCTCAAGCCAGGGGTCAGATGACCTTAATGCCCTTCCTGCCTGCCATGTAGGTCAGAGTCACCACCTCTCAGAGCTGTACCAACCCTGAAGACACAGAGCAGAGTGTGGCCGTCACTCTGGCCAAGGCACGTCAGATGCCCCGGGGTCAGAAGAAAAGAACCCTCTGGCCTAATGAGAACAGGAATTGTGGAGAACAGCTTTAGCCCCCGCGGGGTCAAGGCACCGCAAAAGCCTGGCTTTCTTCGGTGGTCTCGGCAGCGGGTCACAGGCTGCCCCCCAGGCCTGGCCTGGGAGGTGAATTCTCACACCCATACTCGGCTCTCCCCCAGAGCTCTGCTGTTACACCATCCCCTTTGTAACAGAATCCTGGAGTTTTTGAGCTCCGTGGGAGCTGGTCCAAATCCTCCATGTCAGAGAGGTGACGTGATAGCCCCAGGGGGCCCTGAGCGGAAACCAGGAGCCGGGTGGGCCTCTCAGAGAGACGGGATCTTCTATGTGGGAGCCGGGAGCCCTCCCAGTGGCCGTGACCCAGTTCTGCGGCCTCGGGGCCCCGTCCCTGCTAATGCAGACACCACTGCTGTCCACCCTGGCCGGGGCTACCTGCTGCCTGCCCCCAGCCTCCCCCCACACTCCCACCCCCTCGGTGCCCCCTCTCACCTCCCTCCCGGAGTGTTTCTAAGTGGAGCAGAGAGTCAGTGAACCCCATCCTCCGGTGACGATCTAAACTGGGGCCCAGACACACTCAGCCCCACCAGGGCCAATAAAAACCTTCCAGCCGTTCCCTGCCACCTCCTGCCCATGACCGCCTCCCACACACAGAGGGGCTGTGGCCTGCGTGGGCTCGGCTCACGTGGCCTGCCGGCGGCACCGGCTGAGATGCCTGCCGTCGTGGGCTGGCTGGGGTCTGGGAGCGGCTTGACCTGCCCTTGTGTCTGCAGCACAGCAGCCAGAACAATACGGCCCAACGAGGGCACAGGGCGACACCGGGCAGGGACCACCTGCCCCAGCCCGGTAGGCATGGCTGGGAACCGGCAAAGCCACTGCGCCTATCCTCACCCCAGCTCTGCCCTTGGCGCCTGGGCCAGCTGGGGCTGGAAAAGCAGAGCCATTTGGAGGTGGAGAGGCCCCCGTAGGCTGTGCAAGTGGAAGGGAATCAGAGAGCGTGGAGTGACGCTGGGCAAGTCGCTGCCCATCCACGCTCAGACCATCTATAACATTGAGGTTGCACTTGACCGTCCCCCAGGGCCCTGTGGCTCCACAAGGACCCCTCCTCCTGCCTCTGTCCCTCCTGCTCTAAGAACGTGGCTCCCAGGGCTTGCCCCAGCTCCCTGGTTCTTCTCTCTTTCTCTATAACCACTGCTGTGGCTTCCAATCTTGTCCCCTGGATGGATGGCCCCCAGGCCCAGCCTGGACTCAGGAAAAGCCTGAGAAATCTCATCTGGACAAGGATGCCCATGGATCCAGCGGGAGCCCCTCCCTCCTCCCGTGGGACCCCCATCCTTCCTGAGCCACCATCTTCGTCGCTCGTCCTCTGCTCCCGGCTCCTAAGGGCATGGCGGCTGCAAGGATTTCTCACGGTTTCTACGCCAACAGCGGGGAGAAAAGGCAGAGAGTAAAGGCCTCTCTTTTGCTTCTCTCCTCCAGCCCCCTCGGGCTCCTCTTTCTGGGAAAACTCTTGGGTACCTTTGCTGGCTGGGGAAGGCTGGGTGCCCACGGGCCCAGGATGTCGGTTTGAGCAGAAGCCTGGGTTGCACCGTTCTCCTCACTCCCCCAGGAGCTGCAGGCCCTAGTGCAAGTGGAAGGAGGCCCGGCAGGAAAGGGGTCACCTCCCTCTCCACTGCCGCTGCTGACCCCGTCTCTGAGAGCCCACGCAGGTCTCCTGGTCAGTGGCCTGGAGGACATCCGGTGGGGTGGCTCCACGTGGGGCAGGACCTGTGTTGCAGGCATTGGCCTCTCTCACTGCCCTGGCTCGGTGTCGGTGTGCCCACGATGGCCCCGGCTCACCCTAACTTCTCTGTGACCTGCCTTCTCTTGGGTCACGGCCACTGGGAGGGCTCCCTGCTCCCACATAGAAGATCCCGTCTCTCTGAGCAGTGAACGTTTGCCTGCCTAGTCTCTCGTACGTCCCCAGCACCGTACATTGAGATCATCGCCCCATTTTACAGATGAGAAGTCGCGGTGCAGAGAGTGGCGACTTGCCCACCATCACCAAGCAGGAAGGGTGGAGACAGGATGCAAACCCAGGCCTGAGAGGCTCCTGGTCGGGTCCCTAGACCCCCTCCCACTGCCAGGACCTCCTGCCCTCGTGCCACTCGGAGGAAGTGGAGGGTCCCCACAGAGCTGGGAAGGGGTCACCTGAAGGACTGTCTTCCTCTGGTGAGCCGAGCCTCTTCCTGTCCCTCCAGAGCCAGCCATGAGTCATGCAGTCAGAGAGGGGAGAGCTGGCAGGACCTGGGTCTGGCCGGGGAGGAAATCAACAAGCAAAGCTTAGCGGTTAGCATGGGGGGAAGGGATGCAGGCAGAGGCTGACCAGGGGCTCTCCACAACAGGAGGCCCTTCACCCAGCCTGTAACAAGATCTGGGTGTCGGAAGGGCTAAAGGGCAAAGTGGGGGGCAGGGAGCTAAATGCTTCTCTGAGCAGCGGGGGCACATTTGAGACAAAGGAGGAAACGTGATGGGGGAGAGGAACGGGGCACTGTGGAGTCCCAAGAAGGCCCGGAATTACTCAGGAAGCCCTGGGCTGTAATTAGGCCATCCCGGCCCATTAGCGCAGAGCCACAGCTGACTGCATGTCTGGGACAAGTAGGTGGTCTGCTCCTGGTCTGCACTGGGAGTGGGGAGAGGGCGGGGGGCTGAGCAGAAGCACCCATGGGTGCATGGGTGAGGGAGTGCATGGGCGGGGAGGAGGTGGGTGCAGTCCGTCTCATAATCTAAAGCAACGTGCCAGCCTACAAAGGGAGAGGGAGACAGAAACAGAAGGGGAGGCTCTCGGGAGACTGGCCTAGTGCCGTGAAGGCACACTAGCCTGCACTTCAGAGGACCTGAGTTTGAGTCCCAGCTCCCCTAGTAACAAATCGGGTGGCTGGGTAAGTCATTTGGCCCTCTTTGGACTGCAGGCTCCTCTTTGTTCAGTGAGAATATCAGCCTGGGTCAGGGACGCTCAATCCTGGCTGTTGTTACCTGAGGAGCATTGAAAACATGCCAGTGGATTTCCACGTCTGCCTATGATGGATTAATTTGTACAGACTCAACCTCCCGCTGAGAGCAACCAGAATCATTAGACAGAATGCCAAGACATCCTTCTGAAAGCTTTGGAGAGCGATCAAGGGCCAGACTCCCAGGGAGAAGGGAGACTCATTGGAGAAAGCCAGACCTTCTGGGCCTCCTTCTCCTCTCAAGGCATTTGTTGACTAGTAATTGGTTTGGGCAGAGACGCTGAGAAGCTGAGTAGGGTTTTCAGCAGCTTCACTGGGGCTGGGGCTCAGGGCTGCCAAGGTCCAGGGCTGAGATTCAGGAGAAAAGGAAGAAAGGAAACTGTGTGGGCATTTGCGGTAAGGACCAGGGGGTGGAGAAGCTGAGCAGAGAATTAGGCTTCATCCCTTCAGTCCTGTGGGGCTGGGGAAACAATAACCTGAGTTCAAGGCCAACAGGTAGTAGTGACCTGTAAACACTCCTCAAAGACTGTGTCCTGGAAGTAAGAATGTATCAGAAATAGGCCAGGTGTCATGGTAAGCTCTGTCGCAGGCACCAACAGAAGCTGGTATCATTCTCCTTTTCATTAATCCCCCTTGCTTCTCAATAACAAGCGAACCTACTAATCCTGCAAGCAGGCATGTTCCTCCCTGCCTCCCCTCCAGGTAGCTCCTCCGCCCTAAACCACAGAATAATTCAAAGTTCTCTTTACAACATGTAAACTCCTGGACACTGTCTGTGGCAGGAGGAAGGAGGTTAGTGCTTAGGGAACGAATTGGTAGGTGTAATCCCTCGTCCTCAGCTTCTGCCCTGTGGTCATGCTTTCACTGATGCACTCAACGAGCAAATGTTTCCTGAGAACTTTCCAAAGGTCAGGCACTGTGCTGGGCACTGATGAACAAGACAAGGAGCCCATCATCAAGTGAATTAGATTCAGAATCATCCCTTCATTAGGACACCCTTTTATATTTTACCAAGAACTGTTCACACAGTTAACATTGTTACTCACAACTACCCATGAGAGATAGGCAGGGCAGATGTTATATTCCTACTTACAGATGAAGAAGCTGAATTGAAAGTGGCCAAGAGGGCTTCTCTGGTGGCACAGTGGTTAAGAATCCACCTGCCAATGCAGGGGACACGGGTTCGAGCCCTGGTCCAGGAAGATCCCATATGCCACGGAGCAACTAATCCCGTGTGCCACGACTACTGAGCCTGTGCTCTAGAGCCCGCGAGTCACAACTACTGAAGCCCACGCACTTAGAGCCCATGCTCCACAGCAAGAGAAGCCACCGCAATGAGAAGCCAGCACACCACAATGAAGAGTAGCCCCTACTAGCCGCAACTAGAGAAAGCCCGCACGCAGCAACGAAGACCCAAAGCAGCCAAAAATAAATTAATTAATTACATAAATTTATATATAAAAAAAGAAAGTAGCCAAGAGCCTTGTCCAAGGCCACTCAGCAAATAAGAAATGATGCTTTCTTGGCTCCAATTCCCAAGCGAAAGTCTTAGGGTAGGCACTGTCTAGCATACACACAGAAATCCTCCTATAGAATAGGAAGAAACAGTCTATGAGAGGCACAAACACTATAGAAGTACCACTGGCTTTCCGTTTGGCAAATGGAGACCCAGAATTAATCACAGAGCTGGAAGAAGTCTCAGAGAACAGCTGGTCTTATCCATTGATTTACATATGAAACAAAACAAAATGAAACAAAAAACCCCCAAAAAACCAGAGGCCCTGAAAGATGAAGTGATTCTGCCTAAAGACCCACAGCAAATTAGAATCCAGGCTCCTTCCCCGGACAGTTTAAGAGCCCCGGAGCTTCAGTCAGCACTTGGCACCTTTCACACTGGCTGTGGCCATTGCTGTCCCTCTTCCTTTATTCTGGAGAGCAGCTCGGCTTCAGCCAGAGGGAGACATTGCCAGCCCCAGCGTGAAAGCCGATCAGCACCTGTCTATGAATGAATGAATGAATGAATGACATGTTCCTGTAGGAAGGGATGTTGGTTTTGTCCCTGAAATTTTCTTTCAGATGTGAGAGGCTTTATATGTGGTGATTTAACAACCAAGAGAAATGTTGCCCAAAGACACAATTTAAACAAATATGCTGAGAGTCAAATGTAGCTCAAAGCGATGTCCCACCTTGCTCTCCGGTTAGGATGAGGTTCTTTGATGAGAACTCTGCTCTCATTAGGACAGGAGCAAATATAAAGTCCCATGACTATTGTTGGGTTATACTTAGAGTGAGGTTCTCAAATTGTTCCCTTACTAACACTCTTGGGACCATTTCCTTCTTTTCCAGTCTGTCCCACACATGACACCTAATCAGGACCTGAAATGCCTTTTTGGTATCTGCTCTCAGTGTCTCCTCTTCTGGCTGGGCACTAGACGTGTGCGTCTCAGAGCCATGGCAAGGGGTCAGGATCTTAATCATAGTGTGACCTTGAGCTATCCCTTAACCTTTCCCAGTCTCAGGTCACCTTTCTGTAAAGGTGCACCTGCAACACGTCTTGTCCACAAAGGTTGCCAGTCTAGGGGAGGGACAGATTGGGAGTCTGGGACTGGCATGTACACACTGCAATAATTAAAATAGATGACCAACAAGGACCTACTGTATAGTACAGGGAACTCTGCTCGTTATTCTATAATAACCTAAATGGGAAAAGAATTTGAAAAAGAATAGATACACGTATATGTATAACTGAATCACTTTGCTGTACACCTGAAACGTACATAACATTGTTAATCAACTATATTCCGATATAAAATAAAAATTAAAAAAAAATGTTGTGAGGCTAAAATGAAACAAAGTGCGTGAATGGGCTTCATCATGATTGAACGCAACCTAAGAACAACAAGGTTACCAGAGGATGAACCACGAGAACTATCTGCTAATGCCTTCTCTGGAACACTGCATCCTAGAAGTCACACAGATACGTATTTTAGATGAAATACTGTGGGACTGTTTCAGTTACTAAGGAAATACTCAGTACCTGGCTTTGTTGCCAGAATATGACAACAGGCAAACAAGATCTTACCTCACCTCCATCCCCTGCAACACCACCAATCTAGAGTAAAGAAAATATTAGCAGAAATGCTCACTGATATAAAATGACGGTAACACAGGTTTGAAACCAAATGGTTATAGAGAACCAGAGAATCAGAGAGGTTGGCTCCAAGTCTGAGCTCTGTGAAGAAAACAGCGCTGTGTGGGATCATGGGGCCCTCCCTCCTGTCTCCTGCAGCTCCCTGAATGATCAGGCCCAGGCTTCTGGCCCCCCCAAATGTGACTATACATTCTAGAGCCTCCAGATCTCAGTGGCTACTTATTCTATTCTCTAGAGCCAAGAGCTGCTATATTTTCAGGTTGAACATACTTCCCACAAAGACACGCACTTCCTGGGGAAGGGTCCAGGAAATTGAGTATAGCCATACAAATTCCTGTATGGAATCCGAATTAGGAGTCTTCTGGGCCATTTTCCAGGAGAAAAACTGTTGGAAATATTGCTGTGAAGGACTAAAATGGAAAGGTAATGGTGTTTGTTATGGGGTGAATTGTGTTCCCTCAAAATTCACATGCTGAAATCCTAACCCACTCTGAATATGACCTCATAGGGAGACAGGGTCTTGACAGAGATCATCAGGTTGAAATGTTGTCATTAGGGTGGCCCCTAATCCAATATGACTGGTGTCCTTATAAAAAGGGGAGACTGGGACACAGAGACAGACACACACAGGGAAGATGTTATAAGGAGACACAGGGAGAAGATGGCCGTCTACAAGCCAATGCCTGGAATAGATCCTGCCCTTATCACCCTCAGAAGGAACCAACACTGCCAACACCTTGACTTTAAACTTCCAGCCTCCAGAGCTGTGAGATAAGAGATTTCAGTTCTAAGCATCCCCAGTCTGTGGTGCTTTGTTACAGCAGCCGGGGCGGACTAATATAGGGTTTACTTCAGAGTGAAGTACTCATAAGCAGAAGCCATAGAGCATTTCAAGTCAATTCAAAGAGTGGGCCAGGTAACCAACCTTTGATGTGGGATCTAAGGGGAAACTGAGGGCAGAGCTGTCCCAAGGGGAGAAGAGGTCAGTCCCTTTTGGGGAAATGGATGGACGGTAGACAGGAATAGAGCGCAGAAACTCCACCAGGAAGCCTGTGCTGTCAGCAGGGAGCATCTCTCGTTTGCTCAGGTGCTTTTAGGGGAATGCGGGTCTTAGGTGACTTTGGAGGAGGCCACTCAAGGCAGCTCGCACAGCACTGGATCTGAACCACCTTGCATCCGAATCCCATTTCCCTTCCTTGCGAGCTGCGTGAGCTTGACTAGACCTCATCTGGCAGCCGGTTCTTCAGTTTCAGGGACCATGGGAATTCAAGGCGATAACGCATGTGCCCAGGGTCTTTGCACGTCTGCTTCTCCACCTGGAGCGCCTCTGCTCATCCTTGCCAACCCTGCTCTACCTGACTTTCTCCCCTGTTCTCAGGCCTCATTTCTGATGTCACCTCTGGTGGTTGATTTCATGTGTCAGTTGGGCCGGGGGAGCCCTGATATTTGCTGTGGACCTGCCGTATCAATAAACAGAGGATGTTGCGGCCATCAAGCCATCAGTCACTTGCAGCCACCCTTGACAGTGCACCCTGAGAGGATTCAGGATGGAATAAAACAGGATACTGGCCCAAGATAGTGAAGGTGCCTGTCAAAGGAATAATTTCATTAAGCCCAGACTCTTGCATCTTCCCATACATAGAAGAGTGCTAAATTCATTAATTGAGATGTCTGGTTTTCCTTTAATTAGGAATAATCTTCTGATGTTCAACTACCTGGATTTTTTGGCAAAAACTCCTATATATGCTGGCTCTTCCCTTAACTCTTCGGAACAGTCCCTTAGAGCTATCTGAGAGGCTGTCTCCTGGGCTTAAGTCCTCGGTATAGCCGCTGAGTAAAACATCGTTCTCAACTTGAAGATTGTGCATTTTTTTCAGCCGACATTGGTGCAACAGCATTCTGGGTGTGTCTGTGAGGGTGTTTTGGACAAGATTAGCATTTGAGTTGGGGGACCAAGTAAAGCAAATGGCTTTCCCCAATGTGCATGGGCCTCATCCAATCAGTTGAAGGCCTGAATAGAACAAAAAAGGCTGAGTAGGGCTTCCCTGGTGGCGCAGTGGCTGAGAGTCCGCCTGCCGATGCAGGGGACACGGATTCGTGCCCCGGTCCCGGAAGATCCCACATGCCGCGGAGCGGCTGGGCCCGTGAGCCATGGCCGCTGAGCCTGCGCGTCTGGAGCCTGTGCTCCGCAACGGGAGAGGCCACAGCAGCGAGAGGCCTGTGTACCGCAAAAAAAAAAAAAAAAAAAAAAAGGCTGGAATTAAAGCATCATCTCTCCTGGGTCTTCTGCTTGCTGACTCACCCTGCAGGTCTTGGGACTTGCTGGCTTTTACACCTATGTGAGCCAATACCTTCAATTCTTTATAATATATCAATCTCTCTCTCCAGAGAGCCTACTGGACACAGCATACATATACATCTTGCTGGCTGGTTCTGTTTCTCTGGAGAATCTAATACAGATTTTGGTACCAAGAATGATTCCAGGTGAACAGAATTTTAAAGATGAGTTTTCTGATTTGGTCTGTGGTTTCTGCAACGGGCTCTCTAATATGATTAGATTTAAAGATGCTGAGGACTCTCTATCCAGTAGTAAAAGCAGCCTGAGAATCCCTGGCAAGAGAGATACCCAAAATAATGGAGACGCCTAAGCGAGGATCTAGGCAACCATGTATGTTATACCTTTGAACATTTTGGTCAAAATAACAAGTATGATGAGATTGGCTGGTTGTTTCTAATGTTACTGGACGAAGTGGGGAAAGAAAAGGATGAGCTCAGGGATTCGAATTCCTAGCTCAAGGGCCCGTAAATGACCTGAAGTCTTCTATGTTTGCCCTGAAGGAGACTCTTACCCGCCGTAGCCACAGGGCTGAGAGGCTGAAAATCAGACCCGCAGTCTCCCCCTGTGACTGACTGAATTACAATGCGAGTTGAACTCCCAGCCTCCCAGGGTGTCTCCTGCTAAACCCAGGCCACGGGCTGGGAAGGAATGGGATCCTGCAAGTTGGAATGGGGGTGTGTGGGAAGACCCTGATGGAGCTGGGGAACTTGAACCCTAAATTCTGATGCGTCTCCTCTGCCAGCGGCAGCAGTCTCTCTGTCCCCAGGAGAAGCGGCCTCTCCACCCCCGCCCGTCCCAGGGGGTTAACCCTGCGTTACCTGCGGAAAGGGTAATGACTGCCCCTGAGGCAGCTGACAAGCAAGACATTGCTGGTTCTCCCCAGTGACGACCCCACCACCGCTCTTGGCGTCTAGACCTCTGAGCAGACTCAAGTCCCAGCAGCCCCTAAAGTGAGGTACAAAGCGTGACCCGTGAGGAGGTGCACTACCCTCTGCGTTTTCTAACTCCTGCAGATAGAAACCCGGGCCACACGTGTGGGGATGGGTATTAAGGCTGTGGGATAAATCGTGGAAGGAACGGAAAGTTGGATCGGGCGGCATTTATTGCCACGGGCTCACTAAGCAGGGATTCTGCATCTAACTTTGCATCTTGGGGAGGAAGGAAGAGCTCTAACAGTTTGCTTCGCTGCTTGGCTGAAATATGGCCAAAAGGAGACCCACAGTGAGTGAATTAGAATTGCCAGACCTGCTTTGGGTTAATGTAGAGAAAGGGATTCCATGACTTAGGGAGACGGGAATGTTCAGGTGAGTTTGTCATTTGAAACTCACCCACCCTGGGAAGGACCAGAAGGCATGCCTTTCACCACGACTGTGAGAGATAAACTTGAGAGGGAAGCCCTGGCATCCCTGGCTCTTCTCTGTGGGCCAGACTTCAGAGAGGGAACTGCAGTCACGGAATTGGGACACGTAACCACAATGAGAGTGATTGGGCCCGTGGTGGCAGGGACCAGAGGTGGCACTCAAGCCCCGAAGGCAAGGAGGGAATGGTCCCTGGAACTGACAGCAGGGTCAGTGCCGCAATCAGAATGTCCTGACTCCTGCAGACCATGGCTGGCTAGCTCGTCGTGGGGTTCCTAGAAGTGGAATAGACAGGAAGCCTACTAATTCTTAACGTGTTCTGTGTAAGCAGAAAATAGGTCAAGTGAACAAGAGTCTGACTTGAATCATAAAAACAGAGTGTCATAACCCCCAACCAGTTCTCAGACTTGAGCCACTTTACAGACTCAGAACCCCTTGAATGAAGAGGCCAGGTCCCCTCGAGGAAGGACCCTTGTACACTACCAACAATATTTACTACTAATCATTTTTCCAGCCATCCCCAAAGGCCCCTATGGTCTTTTGCCAGGATAACTGTGCATTGGGCAAGAGGAAATAATCAGAACTTTCAGGCACCACTGGACACAAGCTCTGAACTGACGCTGATTCCAGGAGACCCAACCATCACTGTGAGGCACCAGTCCGAGTAGGGACTTATGGCGGTCAGGTGATCAATGGAGTTTTAGCTGAGGTCCATCTCATGGCGTCCTATGTGAATGCTCACCAAAGGTGATATCAGCAGAGGAGGATTTTAATAATCAAGTGAAGAGGACGACTTGTTCTATGGGTTCCAGTCAGGCTTCTTCTCCAGCCACCCCTGTCATCAACCAATGGGCTCACGAACAAAATGGCCATGGTAGCAAGGATGGAGCTTATGCATGGGTTCAGCAACACGGATGGACTTCCAGGCCCCAAGGCTGACCTGGCTACAGCCACTGCTGAGCACCCAATCTGCCAACAGCAGGGACCAGCAATGAACCCCCAATATGGCATCATTCCCCAGGGTAATCAGACAGCTACCTGGTGGCAGGTTGATTACACTGGACCACTTCCATCATGCAGTGTTTTGTTCTTACTGGTTTAGACACTTATTCTGGATATAGAAGTGCCTTCCCCGCATGCAATGCTTCACCAAAAATACCAGCCATGTACTTGCAGAATGCATTATACATGGTATTCCACACAGCATTGCTTCTGATCAAGAAACTCATTTCACGGCAAATGGAGTGCAGCAGTGGGCCCATGATCATAAGATTCACTGGCGTTACCATGTCCCCCACTGTCTTGAAGCAGCTGGCTGAACAGAAGGGTGAAATGGCCTTTTGAAGACTCAGTTACAGTGCCAGTTCTGTGGTAATACCTTGCAGGGCTGTATATGCTCTGAATCAGCAACAAAAACATGGTGCTGTTTCTCTTACAGCCAGGACTCAGGTCCAAGGATCAAGAAGGGGAAATGGGAAGCCACCACTCACTATTAACCCTAGTGCCCCACTAGCAAATTTTTTGCTTCTTGTTCCCAGAAACTTATGCTCTGCTGGCTTAGTGATCTTAGTTCCAAAGGGGAATATTTCTGCCAGGAGATACGGTTCCATTGAACTGGAAGTTAAGACTGTTGCCTGCTCACTTTGGGCTCCTCATGCCTCTGAAATAACAGACAAAGAAGTTACTGCGCTGACTGGGATGATTGACCCTGACGGCCAAGGAGAAATCAGACTACTTCTCCACAATGGAGGTAAGAAAGAGCATGTCTGGAATCTAGGAGATCACTTAGGGCGTCTCTCAGTATTACCATGTCCTGGGATTAAGGTCAATGGAGAATTACAACAACCCAATCCAGGCAGGACTACTAACGGCCCTTCAGGAATGAAGGTTTGGGTCACCCTACCAGGTAAAGAAGCACAACCAGCTGAGGTGCTTGCTGAAGGCAAAGGGAATACGGAATGGGTAGCGGAAGAAAGTAGTTATAAACACTAGCTGTGACTCTCTGACCAATTTCATGAGCAAGGACTGTAATTGTCAAGAGTATTTCCTCATTGTGTTATGATTATATGTTGACATATATGTGTATATATCTTTGTTTTGTTCCCTCTCTTATCCCCTTACTATGTAACAAAAAATACAAAATGTATTGACTTTATATCACAGTATTTAAATATTGTTAACTTTATATCATAATATTTAAGTTATGGGATATTAAGAAGAGTAAACATCACTCAAGGACTTTACCTCCTCTTCTGGGGAAGGGGTTAGTGCATTTTGGGTTACTCTCAGGATTGTTATATCATGTATATTAGGCAGAATTCTGACCTTGTTACTTTCTTTATTTGGAGATTAAGTATGATTTGAGGAGATGTGCATGGGTGTCAGGTGGATGAGGGACGCACTTGTGACAGTTCATTTTTATGTGTCAACTTGACTGGGCCACGGGATACCCAGATATTTGGCCAAACATTATTCTGGGTGTGTCTCCATTGTGTTTATGGATGAAATCAACATTTAAATCAGTACTGAGTAGGAACTCTGCTCAACATTATGTAACAACCTAAATGGGGAAAGAATTTGAAAAAGAATAGATACATGTATATGTATAACTGAATCACTTTGTTGTACACCTGAAGCTAACACAAAATTGTTAATCAACTCTACTCCAACATAAAATAAAAAGTTAAGAAAGGGCTTCCCTGGTGGCGCAGTGGTTGAGAGTCCGCCTGTTGATGCGGGGGACACGGGTCCGTGCCCCGGTCCGGGAGGATCCCACATGCCGCGGAGCAGCTGGGTCTGTGAGCCATGGCTGCTGAGCCTGCGCGTCCGGAGCCTGTGCTCCGCAACGGGAGAGGCCACGACAGTGAGAAGCCCGTGTACCGCAAAAAAAAAAAAAAAAAAAAAAAAAAAAGTTAAAAAAAAATCAGTACTGAGTAAAGCAGATTGCCCTCCTCAATGTGGGTGGGCCTCACTTAATCAGTTGAAGCCTGAATAGAACCAAAGGCTGACCCTCCCCTGAGTAACAGAGCATCCTCCAGCCTGACAGCCTTCAACTGGCACACTGCCTCTTCCTGGTTCTACAGCAGCCTCCAGCCTTTTGAGTTGAACTAGGACATCAGCTGTGCAGATTTTGGACTTGCCAGCCTCCAAAATCACATGAGCCAATTCCTTATAATCTCTCTCTCTCTCCTATATCTCTGAAGAACTCTGCCTAAGACAGGGGTGAGATGGGAGGAGAAGAGGGCATCAGAGTGACAGGCATCTGAACTGCAGATGGTTGAGAGCACTAGTAAGGGGGTGGGAAGGGAGAAAACAAAAGGAGACAGAGTTTCCGAAAGATGAGATCTACCTGTATCTCTCTGTGGGCCCAATTAAACAGATCCGCACATAAAAATCCAAATTTGTATGTCGGGCAAAGTGAGGAGCCATACACTTTTCCAAAAGAGGTTGGCAAGGACGTAAAAGCTGCCAGTCACCCCAGGAATTTGCTGCAGGATTGTATCAGCCCACTGAGATTTTTGCCCAAAACCAGGTCCTTCTGTGTTTCCCAAGGTCACCGAGGCCCTCCGGGAGCTCCCCGGCAGCCCGGCCCAGATCTGGCTCTCACCTCGTAGGATGGTGACGTTGCGCAGGATCTCCCCGTGCTGCGTGTCCACGGCCTTCATCTCCTCCATGACCATGGACAGGTTGCGGACGTTGAAGTCCAGGCGGGCGCTGAGCAGGCCAAAGCGCTCCCGGAGCAGGTCGGTGGTGGCCAGCATAAGGGAGACGGTCTTGTTCAGGTAGTAGAGCTCCTCGGCCTGGGTGTGAAAGCCCAGCGTGCAGGAGAGCCGCACGTCATCCAGGTACTTGAGCATGCTGTACACGTGGCTGTCGGTGGCATTGATGTTGGTGAAGATGGTGCCGATCTCGATCTCATGGGAAGCCATGCGTCCTTCCAGCGTCTCGAACCTCTCCACCGTGCGGTTCTGGGCGTAGTGGGTGTGGTACTGCAGGTCGTGCATGTTCTCCTCATGGTCATCCAGGAAGGACGAGATGTTATCCAGCTGCAGCTGCAAGCCCATGACCTGCAGCACCAGGTCGTGCATACTCTCAGAATTCTGGCTGATGCGCTGGGAGGAGGCCCCCAGGGTGGCCTGGAGGCTCTTGACCGCTTCTCCCGTCTTGGCCGAGGTGGCGCGCAGGCTGCTGAAGAGCCGCGTGTAGTTCTGCCAGTCGGCGATCATCTTCTGGAGGGTCAGGGTCTCCTCGTCTGTCTTCCGCCGGATCCCGTGGATCCACTCAGAAGTCTGCCCCACGGTGAAGTTGATCTGGTGCATCGCAGCCTTGACGTTGTAGCACTCCTGGGTGAGGTCCTTCAGAGAGAGGTCCAGGCCGGCTGTGGTGGCCTGCCAGCCTCTCACCTGGGCCAGGAAGAGCCCCAGAGACTGGTTGATCTGGTGGACGGAGAAGGAGCAATTGCCCATCTCCTGGGAGATCTGACCGCTGGTGGTGGAGAGCAGTTCGTGGGTCTGGGACGTCTGGTCCAGCTGGACCTCCTGAGCCAGAAGCATCTTCTGAATTCCCTCCAGCTCCGCCTGCAGCTTTCTGATCTCTTGCCCCAGCTGCCCAGCCTCATGGCAGAAAGAGCAGTTGTTCGGGGCTTTCAGCTCTTCAGGAGAAAGGGACAACATTTTGAGTTGCTGAAGGATCACGGGACAAAGGTTGCTTCTTTAACATTTCAGAGCATAATGAATTGGCAAGTGGCTTTCCTATCCCTCTTCCTTTCCTAAGACCTGCTATGAAATCCTTTTTGGAAAAGTCTTGCCACCTCTATGCAACCTTATTTCTACCAAATGTCTTTACTCTGACCTGAAATGTAGGCTTTAGGATATTTTCTCCATCTCACCACCAAATTCTTGAGAGTACGTACCTTCATAACTTTTCTGAGGTTGCCAACAACCTCCCATTTACATTTTATTTTTACAATTTCTCCCCACATTTTAATATTTGTGCTTATCTGAGCCCGTCACAAGCTCATGGAGAAAAGGGTACAGGGATAGTTTCCCCCGTGACTGATGAGAAATGAGGCTCAGAAAAGTGACTTGCCAAATGTCACTCAGCTAATTAGTGGCAGACTAGGACTTTCTCTTCCCACCAAGCAGACCCCCTCTAAACCCTTCTATTATGGCTCCTTCTGTCTCATTCTCAGAACAAGAACGTCCCTTGTGAAAGCAAGAGACAAAGAGACAGTAAATTGTGCAAACTTTAAGGCAGTGATGAGGAAAGGGCCGACTTGTCAAGAGCACAGGGAAGATCTTAAAAATAATTTCAGATACGTGGAGATATTTGGCGAGTGGACTTGCTTGTCTCTGGCTTGCTTCTCTACCTGGAGGCTCTGCTAGATCCGTGCCACTCACAGAACCCCGAGCCCCATTCCTGGGTGCACCCCAGGGTAGCAGCCCTCGTTGGCTGGATGTTCTCCAGCTGCACAGGGAGGCCGGGAGCCATGACTGTCTTTCCCTCATGCCTTGAAGCTTGGTGAAGGCTGCCCTGCTCCAGGGCACCATGGCATGGGAGGAACCCTGCCGCCCCCCGCCCCCCGTCAAGTAATATCGGCCTTCTGTCACGGTCACTAGCACATCTGGACACTGGACACTCACCCAGCCCTTGGAGATTTTCCTGCATAGACACAAGCTTCTTGTCATAAAGGGCCTGGGCCAGGGAGATGTCTTCTGAGAGAGAGTCCACTTTCCTGAAAACTGCAGGGGAAACAGAGACGAGAAAAGGGTCTGAGCTCAGAGAAACAGCAGTCGTTTGTTAAGCAGACAAACCATTTATCAGCCCCTCTGCGGCCAAAACCGTTCACTCTTCTGTGGGGCTTCCCAATGGCCAGAGCCTGTCACACATCTCTTAAAAATATATACCTGTGTATCTATATATCTATAAGCTTTTTATATATCTCCCTTAAGTGTATATATGCATTTATACATATGTGGGTATATATGTGTATATTAGAATATGTAATAGTACATAAATTATACATATACATGTCTAATTTCCACCCCCCTCAGATTCTAGACCTAGGATCTGACCACAGGGTAGAATGGGGACAAATAAGAAAGGAATATAAAAATAAAAATTATTCTTAATCCTATCCATCTCCGTGCCTCACCTGAGTCCCAGCTTTGTCTTTAATATCTAGTACATTGGAGCGAACAAACCTACAGGCTTCCCTTAGTAAAAAAGCTTTTTTTAAAATCTGAAGCTAAGAATGGAATGAGATTGCCGTTAAGAAACTTTCAAATTTGTTTTCACTTTTTAAACATAAATGGTGTTAGTATCCAGAGGCAGAAGCTACCTGAAACTGGCAGCTCGCATCACCTGGGTCAGCCACCACAGTCATACAAACTGCTGAGTGTGTGAGAACCACCAAACTTCAGATCCCTGGGCCTCGCTGGCACGACTCTGACTTAGTAGGTCTGAGGGAGACCCAGGAATTTGCATTTTAACAAATCCTGGGGGCAACCCTGACGCAGGTACACATCCAACCTCACTTTGAGAAACACAGAGGCCATGGCAAAGGCTTAGACATTGTCCGATCTGGTGATTTCAACCCTGGATGTACACCGGAAGCATCTGAAGAGCTTAGCCACTGAATTAATTCCATTATCCGAGGGGGGGGGGCAGGCATCCATATTTTTTTACAGCTCCCCGATGATTCTAACATGGGGCTGAAACTGGGAACTACTATCTAGTCCTAGCCTCTCATTTACCAGGAGGAAAACAGAGGTCCTGAGAGGGGAAGTGCCTTGTCAAGGCCACACAGCTAATGATTGACCAGAAGTTACGAGCTAGTCTTTGCAGTTTGAATCAGGCACTCAGAGCCCCTAGTCAGGAAGATGCTGGCTCTGGTCCATGAGCCACAGAGATGTGTGTTTGTCTTTGTAGGGGGTTTTGGCACTGAAAGGACCCCTGATGAGAAACTCCCCCCCGCAGCCCGGGGTGGAGAGCCCCGGACGAGCGGGATGCTGCTGGCAGCCTGCACTCACCCAGAGAGGCCAGCACGGCCACAGACACCAGCAGGAAGGCCAGAAAGAGGTAAAGGATCCGCACCGACGTGTGCAAAGACAGGTTCTTCTGGCAGCGGCTGCAGCGGGGCCCCGGCCAGCCTGTGGAGAGGGGGGACAAAAAGAGGCCGGTGGCAGAGGCCGTGGCTAAAGGGTCAGTTCTCCTGCTCTGGCCTGTCTCATCCCATTTTGAACCAGCCTCAGAAAGGGAGCTGTCCTGGATCCTCGCCTCTACCCACTTCACTGCCTTTTCCGGAGGTCCTAGAGCTTTTACGAATAGGCAAGACCACAGTGAGGATCTTCAGAGTACGCGCCCATCACACCATCATTCTGTCTCCACGGCTTCGTCATTCAGCCCATGGTGCAGGAAAACACCTCTTCCCGAAACATCAGCCCCCTCACAGGGCAGCCAGCCTTGTCTCACCATTGGGTGACCAACTCCTCCCGGTTTGCCTAGGACTTTCCTGGACTTTAGCACTGAGAGTCTTCTGTTCTGGGAACTCCTTGGTATTGGGCAAACCAGGATGGTTTGCCAAGACTGTCTCAGTTTTAAAGCTGTAAGTCACACATCTTGGGAAACCCCTCAGTCCCAGGCCAACCAGAAGGTGGGTCGCCAGTCCCCAAACTTTGCAGGTAACCAGAAGTTCTCCTGGAAGCCAAACGGATGATTCCAGTGTATCAGTTGATCCTTGTTATAGAGGAAGGTTGGAAGAAGGTGTTCCTGGCAGCTCTGGGAGGTGGCCAATGGCCAGCAGGAAAGCTGTGATGCTCCCAGCTGTGAAATTTCTAAGATGGATTCAACTTCAGCTGCACATTATGAGTACCAGGAATGTTTAAATTCCCTGATGCCCATCCACGCTCCAGACCTAAAGAGATCAGAATTTCTAAGGGTCGGTCTCAGGCGTCCCTGGGTGGTTACAGTGCACAGCCGAGATTGAGAACAGCTGCTCTAACCTCTACCGAAATCCACCAAGAAGCCCTACTGCAAATAACAGTTCAGAGGGCGTTGGTTTCTCAGATCAGCCCCATGCCAAGCTGGTCCTGTGGGCCTGAGAAGGACGGGCCACTTGATGGGCATGGGATACAACGAAGGGGACAGTTCTGGGCCAGCTGGAAGAGAGGCCCTGGGGGAGATGGTCCTGGGCAGGTCTGAGGAGGAGCCCTGGAGACAGAGGTCACGTGTGTCCAACTCGGACTTCATCTGTACCGCATAACCCAGGCCCATGCAATGCTTCCAGGGAGCAGCGGGGAAGGCACAGCCAGGGCTTTGAAGCCATGCGGACAGACAAGTCTGTCCCCAGCCTGGGATCAGCCCGGAGCCCTTACCCTCCTGTGTGCACGGGAAGGACGGCATGTCCTCGTCGTCGTCGGCTGCCAGCTCCTCTTCTGTAACACACAGCGCATCTCCGTCGCCAGCGGCCGACCTCACTGTGATGGAGCCAGAGCTGTCAGACCCAGGCTGGGGAGCCACGCCCACCCCTCTCCAGCTGCCCCATTCTTTTACTGTCCCCACACCCTGCGCCCACCCCCGCCCCTGGGTCCAAGTCAGCCCACCTGAGCTCCAGGTGACCTGACAGCAAGCAGAGCAAAGAAGGATGGAGGTCAGAATCAAGTGGCTGAGGAACTGGGATGTCCCAACACCTCTGGGGGAGGAGAGTTCATGATCTCTGGCAAACTGGTAAAGACACGCAGGCCAGCCCAGGTGCCTTCTCTAGCTGTGCCTTGTTCAGACCCCTGGGGTGGAGTAAGAAAAGGTTGCTTGATCTGACTCAGCACCCTTCCATTCCCTGACACGTTGTAACCGAAGCAGGATTCTGCTTCTGCAGGGACAAGGGCAAATCTGGCCCCAGCACAGTCCCCGCCAAGACTCTGCATCCAGCCCAGCCGGGGGGCTTCAGAGAGGAGGAGCTGGCAGTGTGAGGACACGGGATGGGCACAGCCTCTGCCTCACACATTGCCTTGTGCAGGACGTGCCAGGGGGTGGAAGGGACCACGGCTGGAACAGATCTCATGCCGGAAGGCTGATTCCATGCTCGTTCCCTGGGATCACGTGCTCTCTAAATAAGACCTAAGTGATGTATTCCCTCCTTCAGAAGATTGCTCCCATTCCCCCAGACACTGCCTAGCCCTTCCTCCTTACAAGATCTGCTCTTTTTATGAATGACCAGAAGAAAGATGTCCAGTATTGGCAGAATGAGCCGGACCTCCAAGTGGGTGAGAAATGAGGTGGTCTGCATCGAGCTGACCAGGGCTTCTGTGCTGGGAAGTCGGGGTGCAAGCTTACGATGACAACTAAATTGCCTGGCAGATAGCTGGCGGGGGGATTTTTTAAGCTACGCCTGGACATCCAGAGGCAATAAAAGAAAAGATCGATACATTTGACTACATGCTAGTAAAACAACACTTTTGCACGGCCATAAAAGCAAATGACAAGCAGGGAGAAAATATCCATAGCATACCTCACAGATGAAGAGCTAATATACCACATTTATAAAGAGCTTTTAAAAACTGAGGAAATAAAGGACCAAAAATCCTACAGAAAAATGAACAAAAGACCCAAACAGGCAATTACGAAAAGAGATACCAAAATGGCCCCTGAATAATTTAAAAGATGTTCAACTTTACTCATAAGACAAATGCAACTTAAAACGACACTGTGATAATATTTCTCACCCATCCCATTGACAAAGATGCAGAGGACAATACGCGTTGTTGGCCTAGGTGGTGGGGGGAGTTGGGGTCTGAATGCAAAATGGCCCAAAGCTTGTGGAGCGGGGGTTTAGCAGATGCATTTACCCTTCAACACAGCAACCACACTTTTATGAATTTGTCCAGAATACAGACCTCCAACAATCTGAAAATATATGTGACAAGGTTATTCATTACAGGATTACTTGTAATTACAAAATTTGGGAACTATCTAAACGTACAGCTATAGGAGATCGGTTAACACACGATGGCATGTATACACGCAATGGGGCTCAGTGCAACTATACAAATGAATAAGGAAATCTCTATTAACCGATGTGGAGTCGTTTCCAAGAGATATTAAATGAAAACAGCCAAGCAGCACACATGGTATGTCACTTTTTTGTAAGAAAGAAGGGAAAATAAGAAAACACGCATATATCTACTTATCGTTAAAAGAAGATAAACAGGAAAAGCAAACTGAAAAACAATGAAGTTGTTTTCTACAATGGATGGGGTGGGGGAAAGGGATATACGAAGGAGTCACAGTTCTCTGAATATAATTTTTTTGTATAGTTTGACTTCTGAAAACATGTTAATATCTTACATATTCAAAAAATTCAATTTTATTAATAAAAAATACTTGGAACTAAATAAGCGTTGCTTGCTTGAATAAATACAATAAACATACTACGTGGGGGAAAAAAAGGAAAGAGGAACTAATCTAAGTAAATTATAACACAGTTTGGACTCTGTAATCTCAGTCTAGGATGTGATAACATAGGATTGGGGAAGAAGTGCAAACAAATCTTGAACTTTTAAAGCAATTTTATTTCTTGGTGTAGCATGGGTAAAGCAATTCCAAAGTTATTTTACATTAATTCAAGATTCAGCAAATAGAGTAAATGCATTGATGTGGTTTGGACCCAGGGTTCTCACTGTGAAAAAAGGGATGCAGAAATATACAACGGGAGAGACAAATAAGAACCCCTTGGAGCTGGACTGAAATTTGAAGGTATCAGTGGGAATTAGTAATTTCTAAAATATGTTTATGTGTGTACATATTTGTTTATGTTCATATATAGGAATAGATGCATCTATATTTGTAGCTATGTGTGTGCATATAAATTTGTTTGTTGAAAGGTCCAGGAAGCAAAGACACCAAAATAGCCCTGAACACCCCTAGCAATCCAGTTGGTCTCTAATACCATTTCCCACTAAAAGGAACCCAGGCTTCTTAAAGAAATGGCTGATTTTAGGGTTGGGGCAGAGGGTAGGTAGAAGATGAATCTAGAACACCTTGCTATTTCAGAAATTAAGGGAATGCTCAAAAAAAAATGATAGGGGCATATCAAAAAGAAATAGAAACCAGCCTGAAGATGCCCCCACTGGCCAAATCTGGGACAATTTGAGCACTAAAATAATTAAGTATAATAATGAAATTACAAGTCATTGAAGAAACGGGAATCCATACCAATGATAGACAGACAGACAGGTAGGGAGAAGGGAGGGCTCTTCTTACTGCTGGAGTTGGGACTGCAATCATCATGATAAAGGCCAGATCATGTTAGAACCATGAGTGGACGCCACCTCTTGGGAAAATTTTGATGAAGAACAGTATATATGTATGCTTACGTATAAGCCTTTATCCATGGCCTTAAACTGTCTGCTTACAGACTACTTATTAGTTGCAAGGGAGGAAAAAACCCAGTAATTACATAGTGGGGAAATCAGGCAACGCTGACCAGCACACACCATCATTTACGTAAGTTGCTGGCCAAGGGTGCATAACCACAATCGAATCATGAAGAAACATGAGAAAAACACAATGTAAGCATTGTATTTTTAAAAGTTGGGGGGGGGCTGTATTTTTCAAAAATATTAGAGTCAAAAAAGACAGTTGAAAGGTGAAGAGACATGACAACCAAATGCAATCCTTAATGTTAAGCTAGAGCCTGCTAGAGCCTGGAGGGAAAAGAAAACCCATCGAGGTTATTATCTGATCAACGAACATCGGGATACATATGGTACATTAGATAAAGAACTGAAGCACATTCATGAAGTTCATAATTGTACCCTGATCATATTCCTGTTGTTAGGAAATCCACACTGAAATATTCAGAAGTAAAGAACCATGATGTATGTAACTTACCCTCAAGAGCTTCAGGAAAAATTTATGTGTCTGTGTGCATATGCAATAAGTGTGTGTATGTATAATACCGCAGTGAAAATCCTTATACGTAAAATGTTATGCACATATAGGGCTTTATTTAGACAGTTTTCTAAAAGTGAATTGACTGGAGCAGATTGTAAGAACATTTTAATGTTCTAGAAACCAATGAACAAACTGACATCTAGAAAGGGCACACAAATGACACTTCCACCCACACAGCATACGAATATATACTGATATACTAGTCCTTCCCCAATGAGTCTTATAAAAAATAAATGTCTTTATGAGTTTAACTCAAAGAATCTCCGTATTTTATTTTGCACATTTAAGAATTATTCGTGAAATGGAACATTTTCAAGTGCTTACTAACCATGCCTTTCCACGAATTAACTATATGTAGCCTTTGCCCATTTTTCTGTTGAACTGTTGATTTTTCTTTTCACAGAAGGTTTTGATGAGAACATAACCTATCATCATGTGTCTTGCAGATGTTTCATTATATTTATTTCTGAAAATTGTTAAAGCTTGTGTGTGCATAGCTTTGGGGCCACCATAATGCACTCCAGGGGGTGGGGAGGTGTGGAAGGGCATTCATATTGTAGCCCCTGATTAAACAGTGGATCCTGAGGGGTCTGTGTTCAAAACTCTTTCTTCCAGAGGGCATTTCCTAGACTTTTGCCAGGTGCCAGGGGAGCTACCGATCTGGGATCACTGTGGTTTGATTCCTTAGATTGGATCACCCAAGTGTGCACATAGAATATATACTAGATCCCCAGACCAGGTGAGGGCAAGCCTGTGTTAACCCAGCACCGCCCCCCTCCCCTCACCTGGCTTGTCTAGAGATATCCCATTTCCTTGTCAGCTCTCTAGCAGGTAGATTTCGCATCTAGCCTCTTTCCCTTCCCCTCCCCCCTTTTCAAGGAGCAGACTGGCTGGGGTGAGACTCAAAATCATTAACCACAGGTCTGGGCGCTGACCAAACAGTAGGAAGACCATGGCCCATCAGAAAACAATGGGGCCAAAAAAAAATAATAACCCCAACCAGAATGGCTGTCCCAGGGTGACAGCACCTGGAAGCAGCATCTTATCTAGGGTTGGAGTTTTATGCTGTGAGGTCTTTGGTTCAGCAAAAGTCCACAAGTGCCCCTTGTGCCTCTCACAGCCTTGTCTTCTCCTGCACCCAAGTCTAGAGATTCCTAACATCCAGCTCCTGCATTTGTGGACTCGTTTGGTTTCAGTCCCTAATTTTAAGGGGTGTTTTTGGCTTGGTCCCTAGGGATTTCCCGTTTTCTTTCAACTCTAGCTATGCATTTAGCAGTTTGCTTGTAGTTTATCAGGCACTTAAACTTTATAACCCAGGAATATTTTAAGTTGGTAATGCTAGAAGTAGAAGCTCCAATTTTTGTTTTTCTTTGTTCCCTTTTTAAAAGTGATGAAGGGTTGGATCTTGCCTTGGGGCAATCTTCACAACGATGCTATAAACTTTAGAGTCGGTAGTACCACTTTCATAGGCAAAAAGACTGCGGTTCAGAGAAGTTAAGAGTGTTGCTTAACAGCACCCAGGATATGTGGTGAAGCTGAGATCTGAACTCGGAAGTCTTCTCTACCGCACCCACTCCCCACTCAGAGTAACGAGACAAGGTTCTACAAATGCTAAGAATCCTTGCTCCTGTGACTACAAGGTGAGCAGGTAGAAATGAAGGGGGCTGGGCCCAGGACTGGCCATGGTTCTCAGGTTCTCTGGCAATGACCCGGAAGCAGCCTCATTTCCCAAGTGCTGTGCTGTCGTGACCACTGTGACCTACCCGGGAGCCAAGAGGCAGAGTGGGCAAGGAATGCTCGATAAGTGAGGGCAGCCCTGAACGGGCTCAGTCGGGGAGGGACTGTGGGTAACCCCAAATGAAAGATGCTACCATCACTGCCATGAGTGCCCTCTGCTTGTCCTCCAGGTCACGACTTACATGTCACCTCCTAGCAGCCTTCCCCGAGCTCCCAGACTGGAGGAAGTCTCTTGCTTGTTACACATTCTTCCACGTGGTCTGTATTTTCCCTTTGTGGAATGCAGTATACCTGTTATTATTTATCCGACAGCTCTCTTCCTCAGTGTCTAAGATCTGAGGGTAGGGACTGTGTCTGTCTTTTTCTCTGCTTTACCCAAAGCCCCTAGCACAGGGATTGGCACAGAGAAGTGCTCAACAAACACAATTTCACATGGGACTATGAATGGTTTTGTGTTACCCTTCCTGGTAGGGGGTCTATGCCTGCACGTGTAATCATGGAGAAGCCCGGTGCAAAGACCAAGGTCAGCCCCCTACCCTCAGAGACTCTGAGTTAATGCGGGGGGAAGGCAGAGACCTGGGTTCATACCCTTTATCCCCACAGCTAGCCTGACAGAGAGACAGGGTGAGAAGTTATTCTCCCAGTTTTACAGATGGGGAAGCTGAGTTAGGAGGAGGAGGGTTAACTTTGAATGCCTGGCTAAAGCCACAGGGACAGCTAGTGATGAGACAGGCTGGGACCTGGGACCCTTTGCTGCAGTGCTTGCACCTGGATAGAAACGTCTCCTCCAGCAATAACATACAAAGAAACTATAAGGGGCTAAAAAGAACTGCGTGCATGCACAGTTGGGGCAAGTGACGGACATAAAGATACCGAAGACCAAAAAAAAAACCCCAACTGCCACTTCTGAAGAGCCGGAAGCAAAAACAGGGTGTTGGGAGCAAAAGCAGGGTACTGCACGTGCCCCCTGCATGCAACACCACCTAAGGGGTGGGCAAAACTCCTAAGCCATCCCTCCGGCCTGCCCCATGGACACACCCCTACCCTCACCCCATATAAGAAAGAAGCTCACACCCCACCCCCGTCGGGGAGCAAGCAAGGAAACCTGTGGTTTCAGGGGCCCCAGTAAAGCCTTGCCTGAATTTCTTGTCTGGCCTCTGATCAATTTCTATTGACTGGGGAAGGCCAAGACCCCTGATCTGTAAGAGTGGCAAAGCCTCCTGAATTTCATGCTTGAGTTTCCTCTCCACAGTAACAAACTGCAGGTAGCCTCTGTCTGATACAGTTAGTGTGTTCTCGTGTGTGTGTATGTGTGTGTGTGTGTGTGTGTGTGTGTGTGTGTGTGCACGCTTTGGAGGAGGGTGGGTACAGTAGCAGAAGGAAGGCTGACATGACTGGTACCCTTTATACGTATCCTAAGAAATCAACCTCTTGAGCCCCGCTTTGTGTCTTAAGGCTGTCACCCTATCATCAATCTGCCGACAGTTGAAGAGCATAACGTCGCCTGGAATGTTACCAGGACTGCCGTCGCTTCCCCATAAACGAGCGCCACAGGCGAGGCGGTGCCTTCTGTGCTGTGTCAGACCAAACCCTCGCCCTAACTAGCGGCACCCTCTCACCCCCCAGATGATTTCAGCCGGAACCACGCTGTGGGCTGTTGGATTTACCGCAGCCCCGCGGGCCCCTCAGGGAGGTATTCTTTCCACTCCTTGGAGCAGAGACTCCTCCTAGGCCTGTGTTTCTCATCTCTCTCCACCCCTGGTGGTGCCTGCGTGCCCGCCCCTGTGACTAGGCCTCCTCCCTCTTCTGGCTCCAGGGTCAATTTCATCACTTCCCTGTTTATAGCCTTTGCAGGGAATCTGGGAAGACTTAAATCAAGCAAGATGGACACCAACCTTCAGCAAACACCCCCTCGGAAAAAACACAGCTCTGTCATAACTCTGCTCTCCCACCGAGAGCCCCTAGATTGGCAGTCATTAGCAAGTGAGAATTCACCGAGACCCGTCCGATGCTTTGCGGAGCCGCCCGCGGGAAGGGGAATGATGGCCAGCGCGATCTCAGCTCTCTTTAGATGAGGGGCTTCGCAAATGTTTGGCCCTATTCCCTTTTTCCCTTTGCTGACGTCACAGCTCCATAACTCACAGCCCCACCTCTCCCCACCGTCCCCCCTCCCCGGGTCCCATCCCCAAAGAGCTCTTCTCTTTCTAATCCTTCCAACTTCCTGTTTACTAGCGCTGAGCCAAGGACCCTGGGGACCCCTAATTCACCTATGGCTGGAACGCTATAGCAACTGTTCCACTTCAGCCTTGTTCATCTGAATGAGGACATAATCCAAAGCTTTGCGAGGCTCTTAGAAGCCAAACCCTGTGCAAGCACGCACTCATTATACTCGCATTACACCAAGACTGAGCCAGTCAGAGGAAGGATGAGGAAACAGGCATAAAGAATTGAGAGGAGCTGGGCTTGAGGGACAGAGGCTATGACTGATGAGAGGATGATCGATGAGACAGGATCTGTACTCTCCCCTTGCACTGGACCAAGTGGGGTCAGCAGAGACAGGAAAAGAATTCTCCACCCCCCTCCGCATCTCCCATGCTGCCTGTTCCCATGCCTTCTGGGGCCATGTGACTGAGTGTTCCCATGCCTTCTGGGGCCATGTGACTGAGTGTTGGGTGCCCCAGCTTTCCAGAGCTTTCAGAGAGAGGGAGTGGGAAGGAAACTTACAAGTCACAGAGCCCACCTGTCATGTTACAAGGGCTGGCAGAGGTTAAGTCATCTGTCAGCTAGTTAGAGGCTCCGGAATGCCCAGGGATCTGAAGCAAGATGCAAATGCACATACAGAGCGCTTGCAGAGTTACACACACCCAGCGCAGACAGGCCACGGAGCTCGGGAAGGCCTCTTCCATCCAGGCTCAGCATCTGTTTACACGTCTGGCCTGCCAGTGGTTTGTCATCCCCATGAGGTCAGGAAATCTTCCCTCAGCCTCTTTCAGCACAGGGCTGACCTCATAGTGGGTGTTCAAAAAAGATGGGTTTACTGACCTTTTGAGAAGGCCTGCATCCTTAGTTAATTGTTAACTTCTGCCCTTTTAATTAAGAGCTCAGTTTTACTAAAAAAAAAAAAAAAAGATTAATGAATTAAAATATGGTTTAAAGATGGTTTATTCTTAGAGTTCTCCCTGGCTAGGGAGTGTTGGGGAGTTCTGATGCATTGAAGATGCAAAGGCTTAAAGCAGCAGAGACTTAAAATGAATATACAGGGAGGGGCCTAATGTCTGGATTGAAAAGGAATGAAAGGCTAGGTTGGGGGCGGTGCAGCAAAATTTAGCATCTTCTTCCCCTCCCTTTCTCAGAGCTGGAACAAGGGATATGATTTTCCTCTCCTAAAGCTAAAAGGCCTCCCTGTTTTGGGGGGGTGGGTGGTGGTTAATTTTTTCCATGTGTCCAGTTAATCACTTTAGAATACCACCAGCATGTTTATGGCCCTCTCAAATCAGGCTGTGGTTCCTTCCTGCATCATACGTAAACCATCCATGAAACTGAGCACTTCTTGACATGCTGAAAACTGGGAAGCACCTGCATGTCAGTGTGGGCTGCCAGGTGCCTGGAACGGTGGACGATGTCGCCACAGTTGTCTGAAAAGAGGCCACCTTTCCAGGAAGGCAGAAGTAGCCTCTGTTGCCTTCTCTCTGTCTCTCTTTGTGTACTCTTCTTTTTTTTTTTCATTTTGCTGATTCCAGGAGAAAGGCCACTGGGACAGGAGGGGGTGGGCTTGGGAAAGGGCACTGGCAAAGCTAGGGTAATGCCTGGAACCTTAAGTATTCAGGAAAACCCCTCTCTTGAGACAAGCCTGCTGCTCTGGGTAGCAAACATCGAAGACTCTGTGAGCCAGTTTCAGCCTCCCCTGTTCCAGAGGCCCCAAGGGATTGGAGCTGTCATGAGGGAGCATTCTCATCCCTGTCATGAAGAAGCCAGGCCCATGAATGACCCACTGGAGGCACTGCCGGGCCCCACTCCTCAGCTAGCGATCTCTACCCAAATTCCAGGCAGTGAATTAAAAAAAAAAAAAAAAATTAGCCTTCGAAGACAGCGCTGCAAGCCCAGACTCATAAAGTAGTGGCAACCACCGGAGACTTGAAAGAACCTCTGTTTCTCCCATACCTATGGTCACATTCTCCAACTCAAATATCAGAAAGGCCGCCACAAGGGAACTCCCTTGCTTTTTTCAAGCCTCAGCTCCCACAGAGCCACGTTGCAGAGAGTTTGATTTGAAGGTGCCAGAGTCGGCACATGGCTGGGCATGACTTCTGGCTCTGCTGGGGCTGAGCCGGGTTCACTTGTCCCTCTGGAGGTGGAAAATAGCCCCGACCTGTTCACCAACTGCTAACTCAACTGTGGTCGCAGAGCCCAGCTTTCGGTTGACTGAACATGCGGTGTTGATTCACTCTTTAGCCTTTCAGGGACTGCAGTCTTCCGTCAGAGTCAGCAAGCGGGGAGAGATTCGAGGAACTGAAGAAAAGGTCTTTCTCTGGGAACTTCAAGGAACATATTTTGATGATTATCTTCTACAGAGTTCAAAGAGTGGGTTTTCAAAACAGCCAATTGGGTCAGTAAAAATAAAGTTTTCGGAGTCTTCTCAGGAGCCAATGCTATATTTAAAGTTGCAGAATAATTGTAGTTTATGGTCGGAGAAGGCTATAATTAAGGTGGCAAAACTGTTTTCATTGGAACCCTTCTGCCATGACCCCCTCCCCACAGGCTTCCGCTGAGGGTACGTTTATATTCGGATGGGAATCAGTCTGTCCCTCTCTGCTCTGATGATCTGGTCCTTCCCTTTCAGATTCTCCTGCTCAGCAAGGTGTCGTGATTTGCTCCCTTGTGACTGTCGCCTCTTTTCTGCTCCTTCATTCCTAAAATCCACATTTGATGCTCTTGGGACAGGCATTTCCTCTCCTTGCTGCCACCTCTGCCTGTATCCTCAGGGCCAGCCCCCAGCCCCCAGCATCTGCTGTCTTCCACGGTTCCTATAACCACAGAGGTTGTGGGCGATCTCCCTCTTTATCCTAAATGACTTTCCTCCCCTTTCTTGCCCTCAGTATTCTAACTGGGGCACTCCTGGCATTTGAGTGGCACAGGTCTCCATTAGACAGGATTTACCCACGCCGAGCAGACATCTGGCGTTCTGACCCACTGAATGCCAGTAGCAATCCCTGGTTATCTGCGACGACTCCAAATGCCAACCCGTACTCGTGGGTTCCACGTCTGCGGATTCAACCAACCGCGGTTAGAAAATATTCGGAAAAAATTTTCCAGAAAGTTCCAAAAAGCAAAACTTGAACTTGCTGAGTGACCAGCAACTATTTACATAGCAATTACAGTGTATTTACAACCATTTACATTTACACAGGCATTTACAGTGTATTAGGTGTAATAACTAATCTAGAGGTGATTTAAATTATATGGGAAGATGTGTGTGGGTTATATGCAAATACCATGCCATTTTATATAAGGGCCTTGAGTATCCTTGGATTTTGGTATCCGTGGGGGACCCTGGAACCAATCCCCTGCAGATATAGAGGGATGACTGTACCCCTTCAAGGGGTTGTATAACCTCTATTTCAGAAGAGAACCCCAGCTATTCACTCAGTACAACAGACCTTAACCGTCCCCCATCACATACACAATGGTCTCCTCTTGGAGACAGCAGCTCCTCCATCGATCCTGAACCCCACAAACCCAGTAGGGTGGGAGGGGTGGGAATCATGAGTTTCTTGATCTTGATTGTTACCTCTGGGCCTTCAAACCCCTCACTCTCTGCTTTTCACCACTTCCAGTCATGTATTCCCTCGCAGGGGATTCTCCTTCCCCTCTCTGGGCTCTGTGTGCAAAATAGTGAGAATACCATCTCCTGCACAGAGCTGCTGTGAAAATGAGACAACATACAAAAAGCACCTGGTACACAGTAAATACTTGATAAATGGTAGCAACAGCCATTTTTATTAGGATTGTTTTTCTATCCCACTTGAATTGCTGCTGTCATTTCTCTCTCTTTCCTAATGCCTGTCACTCTCAGGACCAATTTCCAACTTTCAAGAAGTTCAGTTTTCAAAAACACGTCCTACAGAGCACTAGTTCAAAATATTCTTTGTGAAAAGGGGTCCTTTGATCAAGTAAATCTGGAAAATGCTGCGTTTTCCATCACCCTCTCGAGACTCGCATTAACATAGTACAAATTTTGAAAAATTCTGCAAAAAAAGCCCATCTCTATCTGTGTTTAATTCTGTGTTTCTCAAACTTATTTCACCGTAGAATTTCTTGCCATTCTTGAAAACAATGATCTATTAAATCCAATGGAACTGGCAGTCAGAGGTGCACCCACGTTGGGGAATACTGTTCTGGATAAGTGCCTCACCTGGATTCAATGATTTCTTCATCCTGTCTCCCGCCACCAGCTTTAATGGAGGGAACATGTTGAAAGCCCACTGGGTCTCTAGACCGCAGGCCTCCTTGACCTGGAATCTGTAGGTCTCATCTCCACGTTGGCCGCAGCTCAGCCTGCACATCCTCTGGGGTAAACCTAACTGCTGTTCTGTCTGCATGATCGCAAGCTCCCTTCTTGCACCCTCTCCCGCTGTTTTTCCTAATCCCCTGCACTAAGTCTTTATACTCCTGCTTCTCGCAGGCAGTCAGTCTGGACCCCAGGATCACCTTCGGCTCCCGGGAGCCTTTAGCTTTCTCTCCTGGCCCTTTTGCCTTTGACTCCCCAGGCCTTTCTCTCTGCACTGCACTGGGGACCCAGCCCCGTGGGGGCATGTCAGACACTGGTGTGGCTCTGTCGCCGGTCAGATCTTCCCATCTGCATCCTCACCCACTATTCCTCTTCTTCTCAGCCCACCTCATGCTCCAAAGATGAGCTCACTACCTCCCTTTCTGAAAAGATCAAACGCATTAGGTTTAAGTTCGTCATCTTGCCCTAACTTCCTCCAGGTGCCTACCCCTTAAACCCAGTGTAGATGAGGGTGTGTGGAGATGGGCCCTCGTGCCCTGGGAGCACAGTGTGGACTCTACTTCCAAACTTCATTTTTTTTCGACTGAAGTACAGTTGACGTACAATATTATATAAGTTACAGGTGTACAGCATAGTGACTCACAACCTTTAAAGATTGTATTCCATTTATAGTTACTATAAAACACTGACTATATTCCCTGTGCTGTACAATATATCTTTGTAGCTTGTTTTATACAAGTAGCTTGTACCTCTTCATCTCCTACTCCTGTCTTGCCCCTCCCCCCTTCCCTCTCCCCACTGGTAACCACTAGCTTGTTCTCTATATCTGTGAGTCTGTTTCTTTTTTGTTATAGTCACTAGTTTGCTGTATTTTTTAGATTCCACATATAAGTGATGTCATTACAGTATTTGTCTTTCTCTGACTTATTTCACTCAGCATAATACCCTCCCAGTCCATCCATGTTGCAAATGGCAAAGTTTCATTCTTTTATATGGCTGAGTAATATTCCATTGTGTATATATGTGTGTGTGCATGTGTATATATATGTACCACATCTTCTTTATCCATTCATCTGTTGACAAGACACCTAGGTTGTTTCTTTATCTTGACTATTGTAAATAATGCTGTTAGAACTTTGGGGTGCATATATCTTTTTGAATTAGTGGGGGTTTTTCAGATATATACCCAGGAGTGGAATTTCTGGATCATATGGTAGCTCTATTTTTAGTTTTTTGAGGAACGGCCATACTGTTTTCCATAGTGGCTGCACCAATTTACATTCCTGTCAGAAGTGCACAAGGGCTCCCTTTTCTCCATGTACTCACCAACATTTGTTATTTGTGTTCTTTTTGATGACAGCCAAACTTCAAAAGAGCATGCCTTTTCACTCAGCAACCCCCTTCCAGGAATTTTTTCTAAGGGAATATGTATACCACTTGGCAAAGATGGAGATGTAAAGATTATCACTGCGTGCTATGATAAACCTGAGGATAAATGTATATACCTTAAATGCCCATTGATAAGGGATTGGTTAAAGAAATTATTGTAAAGCCATACTATGGAATATTATGCAGCCAATAAAAAGAATGCAGATCTATACTTACTGCCTAGGGAAGATATCTAGGTTCTATTGCTGAATTTTATAAATACATACATGGAATAAGCCATGTTATTAGTAGTATAATCTTACTTATGTGAAAAAAATCCATGTGCAAATAGACACTGAAGGATATCTGGAAGAACTCTCTTCCAAATCTCGTCAGTTATCTCTGAGGGGTAGGAGTTCAGGTGAGTGCGATTTTTTTTTTTTCCTTTTCTGAATTTTTCAAAATTTTTATAATGGGGATATATGGTAAAAAGATTAAATGCAACTAGGAATGCAAAGAGCCTATGTCTACATCCTTCCTGGGGCCCCCATAAAGACAGCTTTTCTTCTTTTTTAAAAAATATTTATTTATTTATTTAGGGTGCTCCGGGTCTTAGCTGCTGCATGTGGGATCTAGTTCCCTGACCAGGGATCGAACCCGGGCTCCCTGCATTGGGAGCGTGGAGTCTCACCCACTGGACCACCAGGGAAGTCCTAGCCTGTCTTCTTTCTACAGCAAAGCTCAGCCACTCCTATCTCCTTCATCCCTGGCCCCCATCTCCCCTTCTCTTCTCTCCCTCCACCTTCCAATGGGCAGGCCAGCACCACCTTGAAAAACCATTGACGCCTGGCCCCGCTTCTTACTTCAACTCCTCAGCTCCCTTTTCCTGAAACTTCTCTAACACAAGGTCTTCCTGTGCCTTTGCTTCAAACCCACCCACTCCCCTCTAGGTTTCTGCAGCCTACTTTTTTCAGAATCAAATAACCCTTAGCTAAGCCTGTCCATCAACAGTCACACTGTTGACCATTTTGTCCTTCTTGGAACTTTCCCCTCTTGGTTTCCATTACATTACATCCTCCTTCTCCCCCGGTGTCCCCAAACGCTCCTCTTGGCTCTGTTATAGGTTCATTTTCTTCTTCCCTCATTCCTTTCTCTGAAAGTAGAGATTTCCCAACATGGGGGAAGGGCATTAGAGAAGGAGCAACCAGGCCATCTCCTGACAAACCCTTCTAGGGCTTCTCCAAAGTCAACAGGAGTCAACAGGACACAGCTGGAGTCCTTGGCGTGGCACTCACGGCCTCCCGGTCCTGTGGCTCCCTGCATTTCTCTGCCAACCCTCAGTCTCCAGGCAAATCTCTCTCCCATCACCGGTGAACACACCCAATGACAGTGCCCAGCTTTCACCAACATGCTTCCTGCTCCTGCTGTCTCTTGGATGACCCCATCCAAATCTTGTTCACCCTCTCCTCCTCCCTAAAGCCTTCCCGACCTGCCCCAACTTAAAAGGCTCTTTCTTTCTGGGGATTCCTATGCAATCTACTGTATATACCACTCCCTGGTTCCTCACATCATCCCCCTTGCTTACTTGGTTCTCTTTTTTTTTTTTTTTTTTTTTGCGGTACGCGGGCCTCTCACTGTTGTGGCCTCTCCCATTGCAGAGCACAGGCTTCGGACGCGCAGGCTCAGCGGCCATGGCTCATGGGCCCAGCCGCTCCCCTGCCTCGGCAGGCGGACTCTCAAACCACTGCGCCACCAGGGAAGCCCTGGTTCTCAAGTGTGTATGTTTTGTCTCCACCGGAGGGCATCCTTGCTCCCCTTTAGACTAGCCGCTTCCTCCCCCAAAGTAGGTATTGATACATGTTTGCTGACTGAAAGGTGTGAGGCAACATCCCAGAATAACCACTATTTAACCTGGGTTCGGTTGGATGTGAAGGCATCCCATCTGCACCTTAAAGGAGTGTCTGCAGGTCTCCAGCTAGACGTTTAGGACACTGTCGGGTAAGGGTCTGGGGCTCAGAGGATTAAATCCGGTATCACCAGCCTGTGCCGTGTATCACATCCTTGAGACTAGGTGGGACTGTTCAATGAATGGGAGTCCACGGCTGAGACCACAGACTCTTCCAGAGGTGGAGCAGCAAAGGAGGAGAGACGGGAAAAGGACCAATAACACCCAAACTCTCTCCTTGGGACCTCTCTTATGCACTTACCACTTTCAGACTTTTTTTGAATGATTTGGGCACAAGTCATAAGTGTCCCAGGAAAGGGTGCACTCCTGGAGAGAAAGGACAGTGTCCAAATTCTAAGCCCTTCTCTGCATCTTTTTTGGCCGTTAGACAGACATAGACACACAAGCCCGGGCACTTGGCATTTGGTAAAAAAAAAAAAAAAAAAATGCTGGTTGAATAGAAGCATGAATCTTTACCAAATACCTGTGTTAGGTTCTGGGGACATCATGGGGTGTCCTTGCCTTTAAGAACTTCAGCCCAGTGGGGGACTCAGATGTAACCACTGAACAAATATAACGGACACCTCCTAAGTGCCAGGCCTTGTGCAAGAGTGAGACAAGAAAAAGGCAGCCAGGGTCCTCACACTCATGAAACTCACACTTGGATACCACCCTGTGGGCATTACAGTCTTAGTCTGGGGGAAAACTGTGGATAGATAGACAGATAGATAGAAATATACATACCGGGCTTCCCTGGTGGCGCAGTGGTTGAGAGTCCGCCTGCCGATGCAGGGGACACGGGTTCGTGTCCCGGTCCGGGAAGATCCCACATGCCGCGGAGCGGCTAGGCCCGTGAGCCATGGCCACTGAGCCTGCACGTCCGGAGCCTGTGCTGCGCAACGGGAGAGGCCACAACAGTGAGAGGCCCACGTACCGCAAAAAAAAAAAAAAAGAAAGAAAGAAATATACATACCCTCACAAAAGGAAAAACATTAGAGGAGAATGTCAGAGCGGGAAAGAACTTCAAAGAACATACAGTCTACTTGCAGATGAGACTGAGGGCCAAGGAGCACCAATGACTTCATCATAGTTACAAAGCGACAAAGCTGGTGTGTGACAGGGCTAGGCTCAACCTTGGGCTCAGTGCTCACCACACACACACACACACACACACACACACACACACACTAAATTAAGCATGATCAAAACACAGACAGTGAATATATGAGTGACACGGTCCATCATGCTGCTGTACTTGCCAACTCTGTACTTGTAACACCCAGCACAGCTGCCTGTCCTTCACGAAAACTGCCAAGCTGTCCACCAACATCTACTGAGAACTAGAATTCTTTATCCTCGCTCCCAAATTAGTTTTAGGTGGGAGTCTTCAGTGATTAAAATCACCCCAGCTGGATGGCAAGGTGACCAGCTTGTGTGTGTGCGCACGTGCGCATGCGTGTGTATGTGTGTCTGTCTGTCTGTCTGTTTGGAGCTGATCTCCAACATCTGAGCCCCAGGGCACCCCTCGTCCGCATCAGGCCACTTATTGGCTCTGTGCACCTTTGCTGTGTCGGCCCCTTCTAGTCGCAGGCCCCCTCCAGTGTCCCGAGGTCTGGGGATGGAGGTCAGGCTTCCAAAAGGGACGCAGTCTGCACATTCATGAGTGGATATATCCCCCCTGCCAAGTTGCAAGAGGTAGATTTTCCTAGGATCACACTGCTGTTTTCTGAGACCCCCTGCTCTCCTGCCCGCCCTTTGCCTGTGGGCTGTAGGCACTGCTCCCCGATTCCGTGGGGAGGGGTCATTTCCCCCAGGTTTGGGGAACAGCAGGGTGTGGCTCTGCCCGTCCATGGCAGCTGAGGCCAAGTCTCCCAGGGACATAGTGGCCCATGAGGTAGGCCCACTTCCAAGCATCTCTTTACCAAGTCACTTCTGCTCCCTACGTGGCTCTCAGGCCCGGAGCTCCTGGGCTGAGTCACAGTGCATCAGAGCAAGATGGTTCTCAGGGACCACCCAGCAGGGAACGAGGCCCACAGAGGGAACACTGACCAGAGCCTCACGCGGGGCCAGGACTAGAGCCTCTGTCCTTGACTCTCAAATCAGTCATCTTCGCAGGGAACCAGGCCGCTTCTGGAGGGGTGACTCACATGTCTGGGAGGGGATCTCACAACAGGACCCTCTCGCTGGAGATGTGGGAACAATTCCACAGGTGGCTGTTAATGGCCCAGACAAGCCAGTGGGCAGCTCCAAGGTGGGCCCATCACCAGGGGCTGGTGGCAGCTGCGTGCCCCTCAGGTGTGAGAGGGGCTGGACCCGGAGCTGGGCCCTGCTTGCATCAAAAGATGCGGCTGCCTGGGAGGCCCGGCTGCCAGCCAGTGGGCAGGTGGGCAGGAGGCGCCTCAGGGTGGAAACAGCTTGGCTGGCAGAGCGGACCCTGGCACCTGGCCACTGGTGGCAGCGCGCCTTAGCAGACCTGTTTTCTTGTTTAAGTATCGTCCCCGCCAACCTCCACAAAACATAACATCACTGTGTTTTGCTTTGAGCGGGGATAGTGAACCTTTGCCAGCAGATGTGCTTCTCAGATTGGTGCGGCCCTCGGAGGACAGTCTGAGGCCAGCCTCCCCGGGGAAGGCCATCCTGGAAGGGGCAGCCCACTCTTCTGGGCACTTTATTTTTTTCCACGTGGGTAAAAAAATCCTGATTCCTCCACAGATGCCCCCAAGGCCAAATACTGACTGACTGCCCTGGCTTTTCCATCTCAGGTAGAGGGGGTGGCTCTTCCTGGCCCCCGGGGAGGATGAGGGGAGACCCTGCAGGGAGGTGGGCTGGGAATCAACCCCGCCTTCCCCGCAGCTCTGCGGCCCGGGCCCTGGGAGGTTATGGAAGATCCTAGAAGGTTTCCCAAAAGTGGAGGAAAAACACACAAGAGCTGCCCTGAAGGCGTCAGCGGACAGGAATTCGGCCCCAGGTGGCGGTGAGGCTGCCGTCTGAGGGAAAAGGAGGGAGAGGGGCAGGACTTGGGTTTCTTGCTCAGAGCCCATAGCCTCCCAGTCAGCAGGCCAGGAAGACGCTGGGACCCGACGACCTGCTTCAGCCGGTCCTCCTCACAGACCTCCTCTCAATACCTGTTCACACCAGCTCCTTCCTCCGCAGCTTAGAGGAGTCGCATTGCCTCGCTGAGTTTCAGAAAGGCGAGCCGTGTGTTCCTGACTCCCTTCCCGGGAGCTGGGTGTCTCCTCCGTTTCAGGGGACTTTGGCCCTGCCTGGCTTTTCCCCGGTCTGTTTTCCCCCAAAGAGCTCTTCTGGAAAGTTGGCGGAGCCAAACCACTCTGAGAATGTGCAGCCTCTTACCATCACCATCAAGGTCCAGAGCGGCGTGGGCCCCAAGCCTGTGGTGAGATGTGGCCTCAGACCTTTCCAGAGGCTTCTGGTAATGACCTGCCCCAGGACCGCTGCCTGGGCACAGGACACTGCACAGATGTGGTAGCTGAGAGCAGGAACCTGGTGAGTGAGGCTCCTCTCTGCTGCTAAGGGAACTCCCTGGGGCTGATGATAACTTGCTTGCCTCGTCCCAGATAGATCAAGACGTGGTGAGGCCACCGGGAAGCACAGACAGAGGGACCAGAGGCCGGAGGGGAGGAAGAGGGATGTATGCATCAGCAAGCACACCGGCCTGGAAGTCAGGAGCCCTGGGCCGGTCCCCCTGACGAGCTGTGAATCTCAAGCAAGTCCCTTCTCTCATCCACAGTCTCAGCAATGTAATTTGCGGGGCCCAGTGCAAAATAAAACTGCTGGGCTCCCTTGTTAAAAAATTATTAATAGTTTCCAGACAGCGACAGCAGAGCACTGAACCTCATGTGGTGCCCTGGGCCCCTGGGGGACTGCACAGGTGACACACCCATGAGGCTGGTCCTACCTGCTTGGGCCTCAGTTTCCGCAACTATACAACATGGAGGCTGTGATCCATCAGAGGTTTACCCGTGGAGCCTTTTCTTCACAGGAACCCTCAAACCCTTCTATGCAAATGAAGCGGCTTCGCCAACGCCAACGCCACCTGACGGCACAGCGGAAAGCCCTGCAGATGACCCCGGAAGTCCTTTACCGTTGCAACATTCAGTTAAGCTATCTGAAGGATTATCGTAAAGCAGGTGAGGGAGCATCAAAACCCCGAAGTTCTCTGCCCCACAGTATGACTCCAAAGCCTGTTTCTCCCTTAGCCTGAGAATGACGGTGAAGACCAGGGGTGCACTCTCCCGGGCCTCGAGTAAACCAGGCCCGGGGATGAGCATCAGGGACCAAGTTTGGTTCTTGTTTCCATCCCAAGAACTGGCTGCAAGGACCACTGTGGTAATGCCCACTGGCCTGGGGAGAGCTCAGGCCTGCACCACTGATCTCCCCCTACTGCTCTGCGCCCAGGAGGTCAGAGGACGGTCAGCCAGGGTTCAGAGGTCAGGAAGGGCTGGGCCTGGGCTGAGAAACCCAGACACCGCAGGTCTCTCCTAGGGAAAGGGTGGAAGTTCCCGGAGGAGAATCCTGGGCCTGGCGCTGGGCAAAAGGCTAGGTGAGGGCCGCAGCAGCCTCTGAGATGGGTCCTCGGATGGGGTGATGCTGATAGAAGGTTGGGCTGGTAACATCGTTCTGTGCTGACAGGTTAAAGGGATCAGATACTTCTCTGGATTTACAACGGCTTTTCGGGAAAGAGCAATGGACGGTGAGCACATTCTGCATCCTCCCTCTCCTCTCCCTTGCCTCTGGACTTCAGGGCTCCATCCTGTCTTCCCAATACCTTTCTCCGGAGGATACGAAAGAGAAGCCCACGCACTTCCTACCGGGTGAGTCCTCCGGTCCTCGCCCGCCCTCAGAGAGAGGTGCCCACCGCGCCCGGGCAGGGTTAGGGGCTCGCCTCGGAACTCCCGCGCGCGGGCGGGCTTACCTTTCATGGTCCCCGCTCCGGGGCCTCGGGAGGGCCCCGCCGGAGGCGGCTCGGCGGCCGTGCGACCCGGGCTGAAGCCGACGGGTCCCGGGAGGGCACGTATCGATAGCCGCCCTACGCGCCGCCCGCAGGAGTGGGGCTCGGTGCCGGAGTCACGCCGGAGCCCCGGCTGCGGAGGCGGCGCGCCGAGAGGAGGGTCCGCGGGGTCGCAGGCTGGGGGCGCCGCGCCCCGCCGCCCATGCCGCCGCCGCGCTTCCCGTGGAGGCCGGCGAGGCGAGGGCTGCGGCCGCCCCCGGCCCCGCGCGCCCGCCCTCCCTCCCTCCTCGTCACTCCTTGGGCCCCGGCCCAGATCAACTTCCTCGCTCTTTTCAAAAGTGCCGCGGCCGGGCCTCTTTGTGCCGCCGCGGGCCCCCGCGCCCCGCACGGCCCCCCCGGAGTCCCCTCGCGCGGGGAAGGCCCCGAGCCCCGCCCACCGACCGCCTCCGGGAGCCGCTGCACTGGGGATTGGGGGCGCAAGGAAGGCTCTTCCAGAGCAATCGTTCGCGCGGTGGGGGCCGCCTGGTGGCTGGGGGCTCTCGATTTTCGCCCTGGACCTTTTCCTCACCCATCTGCGGGGTAGAGGGACTGTTAAAGTGAGGATCCCCGGGTTCCGGCCCCAGCCCCTCACGACCTCCGGACTGCCTGGGACTGTCCCCGTTTTAGCACTGAAAGTCCCACATCCCTCGGTCCGGGGCGGACCCAGACGGTTGGTCAGGCCAGCTCTGCCACTCCGGGTGAGTGACTTTGGGCGGCCACTCCATGTCTCCAAGCCTCGGTTTTCTGCCGGAGAAAACTGGGCCCTGAGCGCTCCCAACTTCTGTGACTTTGTTCCTGGAGAGGCCTCTGGTATAAACAGTGACATCTGAGGGAAACGGGCCTCAGGCAAAGGAGTGGTGACTCTCTCGTCCGAGGCCCTCCTCCGGGAGCGGGAGTGTGGGGAACATTCCGCACTGTCCCGGACTCCCTGAGGTTGCATCCTGTGAGGAAAGACAACAATTTAACAAGTAATGGTACTGAGGCGTGATGGCCATGGTGGCAGGATGGGGCAGGGGGGGACGGACCACACAGTGGGGACCACCTGGCCTGGCCTCTTTCCATTGCTACGTCAGCCCCTTTCGCACATCTCCACACCTCCATGCCCACCCCCATTTGGCCCTTGGAGTAAAGTAGGTGAGGTCAAAGGGGCAGAGAGACTTTCTCCTAAGCCTGGGAGCTGAGAAGGGGCCAAGGACAGCCCCCCCCCAGCCCCCCACCCCCGCCCCATTCACAAATCCCAGCCAGTCAGAGAGGGAGATGCTCAGCTCTCTCTAATCTCCTCCCCTTCCCAATGGCAAGTTTCAGTTCAAGGAGTGCATTCTTTCTGTGATCTCAGCAGAACCTCACCATGGCCTTGAGAGAGGGAGCCAGGAACCTACTGCCCATTTTACAGGTGAAGAGACTGAGGTTCAGAGAGGATTTTGCCTACCTGGTAGTAGTCACGAGGTACTCCTGGGGCTTTGAATCTGGATTCCAAGTCTGCCACATGAGCCTCAGTCTCCCAGACTGTGGCAGGGATCAGGAGGCTGCTTTGTAAACACCAGGGAGTTAGCCACCCGCAAAGCATCCTTTAGGCAGTTTACCTATATATTAATTAATTTAATTGTCTTAGCAGCCCTATGAGATAAGCACCATTATAGTCCTAATTTTTCAGAAGGTAGATATTGCGCTTAGTGTCACGTAGCTAGTAAGTGGAGATCTTGGGATTTGAACCCAGGGAGGCCGAATCCAGCGCCTTTGTCCTTAGCCACGGTGCACCACCCTGCCTCTCACAGAAGCTACTCAAATATTTGTCAAAGAGAGAACAGACAAATGACCCTTGGTTTTCTCCATGCTTTCTTTAGTTGACTACATCCAAGATGTCTGGTGAGAAAAAGGTCCTAACCTTGTATGTGGGAGGATCCTCTCCCACCACCTCGCCCCCTTGGGATTGGAGGATGTATGTATGTGTTGCTATGGTAATGCAGATGCATCAGTAGAGAAATGAAATATACTGGTGTCTGGCTGTAGATGGACCCTGGATGAGCAGAGCTGGACCCAGCCCTGAAGAGGTTCAGAGGATGAACTCCTGCTCCCAAAGGACTGTGGGATCAAGGTCAAGATCACAGATGAAGAAGGGAGGAGACCGGATTTCCTGGAAATTTCACCAGCCTTTGGGTGAGAGTTTTCAGCTGTAATTTCAGGCAATTTCTGTGAACAGCCAGAGGGGTGAACCCAGGGTCAACTGGGATAACTCCCCCTGAGAGACCAGATTATGGAACTGTTAGGATGTGGCTCAGCTGGGACTTGAGTGCAGAGGCATGGACAGCACCAGACAGGGTAGGCAGGGTGGGATGGGCTACAGAAGGTTGCTTAATATTGTTTTTAACTTGAGTTTGGTTGGGGAAGGTGTGGGGACAGTTGATAGCAGCACATACGCCATACTTATGTTGAAGGTCAAAGGAAATCGGTAAAGAGCAGAGGTCATTTAGAGGAAAAAAAATGGAATCACTAGTGGTGGAAACTTCATGTATTATTAATGAAGGTACAAAGTCTCAACTCAGTCCTTTTTTTAAATTGAAGTATAGCTGATTTATAATATTGTGTTAGTTTCAGGTGTACAGCAAAGTGATTCAGTTATATATGTGTGTGTGTGTGTATTATATATATATATATTTCAGATTATTTTCCATTATAGGTTATTACAAGATAGTGAATATAGTTCCCTGAGCTATACAGTAAGTCCTTGTTGCTTACCTATTTTACGTATAGTAGTGTGTATCTGTTAATCCCATATCCTTAATTTATCCCGCCCCCTTTCCCTTTTGGTAACCATAAGTTTGTTTTCTATGTCTGTGAGTCTGTTTCTGTTTTGTATATAGATCCATTTGTATTATTTTTTAGATCCCACATATAAGTGATATCATATAATATTTGTCTTGCTCTGTCTGATTTACTTCACTAAGCATAATATTCTCTAGGTCTATCCATGTTGCCGCACATGGCAGTACCTCATTCTTTTTTATGGCTGAGTAATATGACATATATATGCCCTCTTCTTAAGCCAGTTGTCTGTTGATGGGCACTTGGGTTGTTCCACTTCACTTCTTGAGCACTGTTGTGATTTACTCAGAACAAAGTCTCCTAGGGAGCTCCCCAGACTTTCCTTTCTATTTTCTACTTCAGGCAAAAGAACCCCCCAAAACTCTCTTTCTCCTAAAACTCAATTCCTCGACCAGTGCCCTTGATCCCTTCCCTCCCCCCAACCCAAGCGCCTCTCCAGCATTAGGGCATTGTTTCCACTTTTCCTTCTTAGAATGTGGCTTCAGCCCTCAATGCTCACTGAAATTGCTCCCTTCCTCCTAGTTGCCAAATACAATAGCCTTTTCAAAATCTGTACCCTCGTTAACCATTTTGTAGCTTTAACACTGTATTAGTCAGGGATCTCCAGAGAAATAGAACCAACAGCCAGCAGGCTGGAGACCCAGGAAAGAGTTAACGTAGCAGCTCAAGTCCAAAGGCAGTCTGCTGGCAGAATTCCCCCTTTGGTGGGAAAAGTCAGACTATTTCCCCTTGAGGTCTTCAACTGATTAGAGAAGGCCCACCACACAATGGAGGGTGTTCTGCTTGACTCAAGTCTACTAATTAAAATGATCTCATCTAAAATACATTTTCACATCTAGAAGCATCTAGAATAATGACTGACCAAATATCTGGGTACCATAGCCTAGCCAAGTTGACACATAAAATTAACCATCACAGACCATTGGCAGCTCCTTCTTGAATCTCTCTTTTCCCCTAGTTTATCTTATCCTACTTACTTCCGGTTCTCCTTCTGAATTTCTCTGACTCCTTTTTTTTTTACTAAGGGCCTTTCCTATTTGGTACATTTTCTGAATGTAGACATTCCTTACTCTTATATTAGTTAGTTGGTGTGAGTAAAATTCACTGCTGTGGCAACAACACACTATCTTAATAAGACAAAAGTTTATTTCTCACATGACAATCCAGTGTGGGTTGGACAGTTCTCTTCCAGATGGTGACTCAGGGACCCAGGGACCTTCCAACTTGTATTACCACTGTCTTCAACAAATGGCTTTAAGGTGGCTGCAAAACAGAAGAGAGAATGGAGGATCATGCATAGGAGAATTTTAAGGGCTGGGCTGGTATACAGCACTTCTACCCCTATTCCATTGGCCAGAGCCCCTCATAGTGAGAGGCCTTGAAAATAGACTTCGCTGTGTGCCCTGGATAGAGAGAGAAGCACAGATCAGGGAGCACGGGCATTCTCCGTTCAGGCCACCTTCGTGGTCACCAAATACCTGTTTGCTCCTTTCTTTTTGCACATAAAACATGTTCATTCCTCCCCAGGAAGGCAACTCCAAGTATGCCCACCACTGAGCTCTGAGTTCAAGCTCTCCCTGTAAGTCTGTCTATTCCTTCAGGTCTGGGAGTGGCTCCAGTCCAAATGGAGGAGCCTGGATCAGATCATCACAATAAAAACACACATTCAGAAAAGGGAAGAATGAAAGACACACAGTAGCTACGGGTCTGTGGAAATTTCGAGATCCCACAGGTGCTCTAAAGGCCCCTAATCCTGGGGTGGGGGAAGTTCTTTGCTTAGGCCCTCATTCAACTCTGGAGGAAATTTCTTGTCCATTATGTTCTGGGCTATGCCCTCTAGAAGGTTCTTCCTGCTTACCACCCTCCTGGGACACATCTGAAGTGGATGCTGCGGGTGGGAGGTGGTGAGCCTTCCCTGAGAGCTGCTTAACTCTCACAGTCCCTTACCTCCTGGAGCAAGGTTGTTTTTCATCTCCAACTGTCAAGATGACAGGTAAAGGTCTAGGCATGTGGGGTTTTGTTTGTTTCCCAAGAAAGTCCCTCAAAATTCTAGCAAAGTCTCATCTATTTGCTTCGAGTCAGTGTCGTGGGCCAGTGACCACACCCAGAGTTTTTTCCTAGAAATAGTTCTCCAACTGGCTTTATTTCTTTGTTTCCCCTCCCCTGTGCCTCTCTCTGTTTCTCAGAGGGCAGTTAACTACCTTGATGCTCCAAGACTTGACTGGGAAAGTCATCCTTAATCTGACCTTTTCACCAAGTCTAGGTCTTAATGGGTCTTTGCTGCTAGAAAGCTTTCCAATCTTATTTTCTGCCATTTGGGATCTAGAAGCAGTCGATGTTTTCCTCTTACAGGCTCAAATTTTCTACTCTCCCCATTCCCTCTTATTTCTCTTTGCAAACCATCCACTTCCCCAGAGCTCATCTCTGCCTTGTATTGCTTTACCAAGTACAGCCAGGAGCAGAAGTCACACACTATCACTTTCTTTCTTTTCTAACCAGTGCCCCCTGGACAGGCCTACTTAGTAAGCATGGGGTCTGCTATCCCAGATAACATAGGCACAGTTTACCCAATGTTTTGCCACTGCATAATAAAGGTTTTCATCTTTTCAGCTTCTGGTGCCAGGCTCCTCACATCGGGCTGCCCAATGCTAAGTTAATGCTACGTATTTATGTTTCTATTACAATGGCATCCCGTTTTAAGATAGCGATTTCCATAGCAGTGAAAGCAAGGAGCACAGGCTCTAAAAAGTAACTGCAAGGTTTTAATGACAGTATAGTAATGGTTTATTTCTCATTCGTATCACAATCCGTTGCAGGTCGGGTAGTTCTCTTACAGATGTTGACTTAGGGATGCAGGCTTCTTCCATCCTTTGATGCTGCCATCTTCCAGTAAGCGGCCTCCGAGGTTGCTGTAGAAGGGGAAGAGAGACTGGAGGGCTGTGGGTTGAGATGATCACGGGACAGGACTTGACGAGGCATACAGTCACTACGAGCCACATTCCATTGGCTAGAACTCAGTCACATGGCCCCAACCAAAGGCAAGGGACTGCAAGGAAAGGAGGAAACGTGGATACTGGTGAGTCCTACCATACGTTTACAATCCTCTCCCCAACCCAGACCTTTCAAAGTTTTTTGCCCTTTCTTCTTCAATAGCATGGATTCCAACTCCATGCAGTGTTACTGCCTTGTTAATGCGAGTGTTTCACCCAAATCATGACTCCTTTGGAAGCCAAAGAGTAAAATACTTTTTGGAAGGCTGCTATACTCACCACGATACCACCAATGCTGCACAGTACAGTATGTTTGAAAGGACGAGAGGGCCAGTCCAGGGTAATTCATAGCAGTACTCCAGCAACGTTGGTCATAAAGGAACATCTAAATCCCATTTTCCTATTGGCTTCAATTTAAAATAAGAAATAGAATTCCCTGGTGGGGGGGGATCTATCAACATTCTCAACTGAAGACTTATCCAGAGAAAAATTAAGTTGGCCTCTTTTTGCCCCATTCTCTGAACTATGTGATCCTTTCATGATTTTTAAGTTTCCTATATTTTATTGCTTGCTCCCAGAAATTTCCCTAAGATTCATTCTGTGTTTGGGATTCTTGCCTCACTTTACACTTACCAATTCTGGCATTTTTAAAAAATTATTTTTAAATTTTTTGGCTGCGTTGGTTGCTATGCATGGGCTTTCTCTAGCTGCGGCGAGCAGGGGCCACTCTTTGTTGCAGTGCGCAGGCTTCTCATTGCGGTGGCTTCTCTTGTTGCGGAGCACGGGCTGTAGGTGTGAAGGCTTCAGTACTTGCAGCATGCAGGCTCAGTAGTTGTGGCTCGTGGGCCCTAGAGCGCAGTCTCAGTAGTTGTGGTGCACGGGCTTTGTTGTTCTACAGCATGTGGGATCTTCCCGGACCAGGGCTCGAACCCATGTCCCCCGCAAACTACTGAGCCTGCACTCTAGAGCCCGCGAGCCACAACTACTGAAGCCCGCATGCCTAGAGCCCGGGCTCCGCAATAAGAGAAGCCACCACGATGAGAAGCCTGTGCACCACAACGAAGAGTAGCCCCTGCTCGCCACAACTAGAGAAAGCCTGCGCACAGCAACGAAGACCCAACGCAGCCAAAAATAAATAAAATTTAAAAAAATAATAAAATGACGTTTAAAAAAAGCAAAACTAGGGTGAGACTGCTAACAAAATAAATGGAATCTTAGATGGCACTAATTGAAAAATTAATTCAGGTAATTTAACAAGTATTTATTAAATACATACTGCATGCTGGGCTATGTCTTAGAGAATGGGAGCACAAAGCTGAATGAAAGAGGGGAAACGTTTGAACTATCATCTGATCAATTTCAGTACAATATACTTAGTCAGGGTTTTTCAAACTTTTCCACTGCCATAATGATAGAAGTAGCAAAAATATCTTTGAAATCTTTCCTTTTATTTAAAAAATGATATAAAAGTTGCATGCCATAGCATGATGAAATAATGTTTGTTTTAATATAAAAATAATGGTTTTCCTGGATTGGGAGTGGGTTGGTGGCAGGCTGGAGAAATGGTGAGGAACATGGCAGAGGACTCTGCATTAGTACTTTTGTACTATTTGATATTTTTTAATTATATGCATACAAGACTGATAAAAAATTCATTTAGAAATAAAAATAATAGTTTAAATGACTTCTAGAATATGTTATGCTTCTAAATAGGAAGAAAGAATATAAAAATGTGAATTCTTCCAAAACTATTATGTACTTTTAGTGAAATTATAATTACAATATCATTTTTTTTCAACTGGGTAGAATTAAATGAACATTTATAGAAAAGAATTAATGTCCAAGAACAACCAAGAAAATTTGTAAAGGAAGAGTGAGGGAGATTACCTTCTCAACATTAAATACTGTTTTAAAGTCATGTGATAAAAACAATATATTACACATGAACAAAGAAATCAGAGGAATAAACTAGAAAGTCATTAAAAAATCTGAATATAAAAATTAACACAGTAGAAAGCTAGAAGAAAATGAGAATAACTGTCTATATTTTATTTGCACCTTATTTCCTTTATGGTTCTTTTTCTCAGTGTTACCCAATAGCGCTCTCTTTTTACAGCCAGACGAAAGCTGACAGCCCCTGGGATCTTTTCCCAAATAAATACTGATTAGTTAATGGGCTATAAACTACAGTTAATCTCACTGTTGTCCTGAGTGTATTCATAACTTAATATTTCTTTGACAACCCAGGAGTTGTATTAGGAATTTGCAGGGCCTTACGCTTGCTCTCACGTCTGTCTTTTGTGGTGTATTAGATGCACTTGTCTAGGTTAAACTTTTTAGGGACTTCGCTGGTGGCCCAGTGGTTAAGACTTCACCTTCCATTGCAGGAGGTGCAGGTTTGATCCTTGGTCAGGGAGCTAAAATCCCACATGCCTTGCAGTAAAAAAAGAAAACCCAAAACATAAAACAGAAGCAATATTGGAACAAATTCAATAAAGAGTTAAAAAATGCTCTACATCAAAAAAAATCTTAAAAAATTTTTTAAAGTGTATTTTGAAAGAATGCTAATGAAAGCATCACTTCCTAATATTATTCTATAGCATTTAATATTTCCATTGCTGTTATATTTTTGCTTTTCTGAGGATAAGGCCCTATCTATCTATCATCTATCTATCTATCTATTTCTGTTTATCATCTATCTATCATCTACTATTTATTCTATCATCTATTATATCTATCATCTATCTATACCTATTTAGCTCTAACTCTATCATCTATCTATCTTCTGTTTATGTATCATCTATTGTATCTATCATCTCTATTATCTATCTCTAACTCTACATCTAACTATCTGTCTCTCTAGCTATGTGACATCTATCTATCTATATCTAACTATACCCAATCTACACTATGCAGTATTTGGGCATGTATTACATAATAGACATCTACCTAATAATTTTTTCATTTTAATTTTTTTGTATTGAAGTATAGTTGATTTACAATACCATATTAGCTTCAGGTGTATAGCATAGTGATATAGTATTTTTAACAGTCTATATTTTAGTGAGAGGAAGACCTTCTTAAGCAAGATAGGAGACCTAGAAACTATAAAGGAAAAGATAAATTTCACTACTTAAAAAATTTTAAGAGCTTCCATAATCAAAGGTAAAAGACACACGACAGCTTTGGTAAAAACATTTGCAACACACATAGGATTACCTCATTTATTTAAAGAGCTCCTATACACTGGTAGAAAAAAAAGAATGCATTGTAGATCAACTATACTTGGATTTAAAAAAACAACGAATAACCCAATAGAATGAGCAAACAATATGAATAAGCAAGTCACAGAAACAGAAACTTTATTTTAAAATGAATAGTTGAGAACTATAAACAGGCAAAGAGATTAAGGGAGCAAAATGTCATTTTCTCCCACTGGAGTGGCAAAAATTCAAAAGGACAATATCCAGCCTTATGGTCACATAGGAAATGGGGTTTCTCAGAGACAGTGGGAGTAGCTGCTACTTTTTGGGAAAATCGTCAGCCAGTATGTAGTAACATTAAGACAAAACATTCTCTTTTACCCTACAGTCCCAATTTGAGAATCTCTTATACCAATAAAGGCACCAACATATTAGGATATATGCAGAAGTCCGTTTATTGTGGCACAGCTTATAGTGACAGAAAAAGTTGGCATGGGAGAATGGCTGAATAAAATATGTACAGTGGTTACTGAAAAGATCTATCTAAGCATTGACTTGGAGGGCTAGCCATAATATTTTATTACGTGGAAAAGAGCATGTTGCAAAGCAGCACATATAATCTGATTTTATATTTATTTTAAAGAGAAAAGAAAAAAGAAAAATCGCTTATACATTTGTATATGTAGTATATATTATATACTATATATATTATATATAGTATATATATTATATATTATATTATATAATATATATAATTATATTATATATATATAATATATCATATATATTATACATACACACACATTCTAAATACAAATGTAAATAGACATCCATTGCTTTAGAAGCACGAGATTTAGAGGGGAACTGAAAAAAGACAGGGAGAAAGAAAGAAAGAGAGAGAGAGAATGAAGACTGATTACTCACTAAATAGTAACTTTTCTCTCTAAATCTTTGAGTAAAACTAGAGCCACTTGCTTCTGTGTCTTTGTGTACAGCCGGCATACCATAGCCTGCCCCGGGGGGCCAGTATAAACCCATTTGAGGATCACAGTTTGTTAAAACATCATGTAAAAGTAAGCAGAGGGGTTCCAGGAACTTCATATCAAATCACATGTAGTGATAGTCTTTGATCGCTGCCCCCTCAGCTGGCCAACCAAAGCTGGTGTCTTCCGTTTGTTGCTAAAGCCACGCTAGAGAGACGATGACAGGGTGGAGCACCCTAGGGGCAGGGACAAGCAGAGCGAGGGTCTGGTGACCTCACTCTATGAAAAGGAAGTACATTTGAGATAGAATATTTGTTTTCAAATACTTAGAGGGCCGTCTCGCAGGGGACAGAGAAGAGATGCAAGGAAGCAGGTTTCAACTCGGTGTAAAAACCTGCTAACTAAGATTCCTTTGACCTCCAGTTTTCTCTTCTATAAAGTGAGACTAATACCACACACTCTAGCAATGACATAGAGATGCAGTAGGGATCAGATGGGGCAAAGTGTAAGCTAGGAATTCATAAACTGGAAAGCAGTGGTCCTCAACGTTGGCTGTGCATTAAAATGACTTGGAGGGTTTAGGAAATCCTGATGCAATCTCCGGCTGTACCCAGATCACTTCAATCATGACTTCTGGAGGTGGGATTCAGGCATGGTTAATTGTTAAAGTTTCCAGGTAATTATATTGTACAGTTCCAATGAGAATCACTGATCTAAAATAATTATCCGTTGGATTCCAGGTGGTTGTGGAAAACGTAGATTTGACCTGAGGCAGATCTGGGGGCCAAATTTAAAAAACGCCCATTAGTCTAAGAATTGCAGCTAAAGGTTAGCGTTGACCAGCCCTGGAGTGAGATGCAGCTGGCCCTCTGTATCTGCAGATTCCAAATCTGTGAATTCAACCAACCACAGATTGAACATATAAAAAAAAAAAAAAAATTCCAGAAAGTTTCAAAGAGCAAAGCTTGAATTTACTGAGATTCTGATAACAATTTACATAGCATTTACATTGTATTTGCCAGTGTTTACATATCATTACAGTGTATTGTATATTATAAGCAGTCTAGAGATGATCGCTTATAATATGTATAAGCAAGAAGTATATGGGTGTGAGTAGATTATATGCAATCACTATACCATTTTTTTTTTTTTGGTACGTGGGCCTCTCATTGTTGTGGCCTCTCCCGTTGCGGAGCACAGGCTCCGGACGCGCAGGCTCGGCGGCCATGGCTCACAGGCCCAGCCGCTCCATGGCACGTGGGATCTTCCCGGACCGGGGCACGAACCCATGTCCCCTGCATCGGCAGGCGGACTCTCAACCACTGCGCCACCAGGGAAGCCCCCACTATGCCATTTTTGTAAGAGACTTGAGCATCCTTGGATTTTGGTCAATAGCATGATGAACAGTGAAGATAGTTTAAGAAATACTTGTCTACTTATAGGTCCATGATAAGCAACTCAGGAGAGACTAGCCCCAGATTTTTCCCAAAGAGATCTTATTTGGGAAGATAAGGGAAACATATCGGATGGAGTGAATGTTTCTGGACTTTAGGTAGGCCCTGAAAAAGCAGTCAGGATGCCTCCGCATCAGCTGTGGGCTAATTTTATCTCATCTGATTTTATTATCCATGACTTTTTATCAGCCTATGATTGACTGAATACACCCAAATAATAATTAGAGCCTGGAGAGTGATTCTTTTTTTTTAAAAAAAAAGATTGTTTTATGCCACTAAATTTTGGGGTGGTTTGTTATATAAAAATAAACAACTGTATTAGCTGCGCAAGCTTCAAACATGGGAGCCATTACAGGGTACTTACTGTTCTTGTCCATTTCCAACTTGTTCCACTTCTATCAGCAGTGGTTAAGCTGCCGCCCTGTTGGTGGTGCAGAGCTGGGCCGCGGTGGCAAAGGTGGGGTGCATAGCAAAGACATCGCATAGCAGGGGAGAGAGGGTGGGCAAAGCATTAAGAGATGAACAGATCAATGTAAAGCTCTTTACTTTCCCCCAGCCCCCTCTCCGATGGTCCCCGACTCCAAGAAAAACATCAAGCCCAAAACCCTAAGCCCGACCGCCTAAGTCCATGATGGGAGAAAAATGATTAAACAGCAGCGTCTGCCAAAATGATGATGAATTCTATATGAATCGGCCAAGTGACTCAGCAGCTAAATAAAAGCTTATCTCGAGTGTCCGGGCAAGGGAGCAGGTGGTCCCACTCTGCTCTGTGGTCAGTCCTCACTGGTATTGGCAGGCCCAGGGTTCGAGAGAGGCAAGGTCCGGAAGGCCAAAGGGCTGGGGAAGAATCTTGCACTCAGTGACGACGCAGGCAGCGACAAGCCCGGGGCACCACTGGGAGGAGTGACTAGCTGCCTTCAAATATCTGAAGGGCCAGCAGCCAGGTGATGGATTGGGTTTTCTCTGTGTGGTTCCAGGGGACAGAGCTGGGTTTGGGGTTGTCCCTTGCAGGAGCCAGACTTTGACTCAACAAAGTCTACACACAGCTAACTCTGTAGATGGTTTTACTAGACAATTGCTCCCATGGAGGTAGTGAGCTCCCTGTTGCCAGGGGCATTCAAACAGAGGCAGGATGACCACCTGATGGGAATGTGGCAGCGGTGGCATCAAGTAGTTAAGAATGGGCAGTTAAGAATCAAGTAGTGGAATCTAAAAAAGGGTACAAATGAACTTATCTACAAAACAGAAATAGAGTTGCAGATGGACAAAACAAATTTATGGTTACTGGGGGGAAAGTGGGGAAGGGGTAAATTGGGAGATTGGGACTGACATATACAAACGACTATATATAAAATAGATAACTAATAAGGACCTACTGTAGAGCACAGGGAACCCTATTCAATACTCTGTAATGGCCTATATGGGAAAAGAATCTAAAAAAGAGTAGATATATGTATATGTATAACTAACTGGTTCACTTTGCTGTACACCTGAGACTAACACAACACTGTAAATCAACTATATGCCAAAACAAAAAAAACAAAAAACAGAATCAAGTATTGGGTGAGGGCTGTACCGACTGGCATCTGTGATCTACTTAGACTACTTAAAATCCAGTGATGCATTTATGGTGAACTGTTTTCCTTAAAGTTTAATCTTCTGAGCCTTGTGTGCTTAGCAGCGAGCTAGAGTCATCAAGTGATCTTTCCCAGAGGACCGCAGTCATGGCTGTGAATCATGTTATTTTCTCCCAAACCCTTCTTCCTCTCCTCCCTTCCCCTACTTCAGCTGACTAAGGCAGATCTCCTTGCCTTGTCCTCCAAAGTCCGATTTTTAAAAATATAATTAGTACAGATTTGTGCCTCCTGTGCCAGATGCTGGGGGAGCTGCAGAATAGAAAAGTTACAAGGAGCGTGCTCAGAGAGACTTCTGGCCTTGGGCACTGATAAGATGCTAAGGAAGAGGCAGTTGCCATAGAAAATGTAGCTGTTACTGATAATTCAACTTTTTTTTTTTTTTTTTTTTTTTGCAGTACGCGGGCTTCCCACTGTTGTGGCCTCTCCTGTTGCGGAGCACAGGCTCCGGACGTGCAGGCTCAGCGGCCATGGCTCACGGGCCCAGCCGCTCTGCGGCATGTGGGATCTTCCCGGACCGGGGCACGAACCCGTGTCCCCTGCATCGGCAGGCAGACTCTCAACCACTGTGCCATCAGGGAAGCCTGATAATTCGACTTTTTAAGGAAGATAAAGTGAAGCCTCAGGGGAGAAATATTGTTCCCAATTGTCGATTGATTTTTTTTCCTTCTGAGCTAATGATCTTCTCTCACTTGGCATTGCCTTGGGTTAGGGTGAGGGGGACCTCAGAGATGATACATTCCAGATTCCTCATTGTCCAAAAGGAAGAAACTGAGAACCCAGGAGTGGGGGTTAAAGTCTTTGGTCCAACCAAGGTCACCCAGAGCCTCGGGACAGAGCTGAGACTGTGGTCAGAATTCCATGCACCCAGCTCAGGTCCTCCCCCCATCCCCTTTTTTCTCACAGGCCTACAAGCTCCCTCTGTGCTCCTTCCTGAAAAGGGTGGGGTCCTAGTTGCCCCTGGACCTTGGGTGACCAGGGACTGGGCCTTAGGCTGTATCTCAAAAGTTGTGACCAGGACAACTCAGCCCCTGGCCATAGAGCTCTCCTCTGAGCCCTTCATCTTGCGGGGTTTCAGTCGGCCAGCAAACCAAGCTGCCTATACCTGCCCTGCCGACCCATCTCCCCCAGCCAGTATAAGAACCACCCTCCAGCCCCTGGACCTTTCTCCTGGGGCTCAAACATCCTAGGGTCAGAGTGCGTGGCTCTGTTTCTTCCCCAAGAAGTAGCTATGCCTGAGGGGCTTCTCAGTTAGTCCCCTCCCCGCCAGGGCGCGGTGTGACGCCTCCTATCCCTGTTCCACATCAAAGCCCCCTGCCAAAAAAAGTCCTTTGGCAGGGCTTCCCTGGTGGCATAGTGGTTGAGAGTCTGCCTGCCGATGCAGGGATCACGGGTTCGTGCCCCGGTCTGGGAAGATCCCACATGCCGCGGAGCGTCTGGGCCCGTGAGCCATGGCCGCTGAGCCTGCGCGTCCGGAGCCTGTGTTCCGCGACGGGAAAGGCCACAACAGTGAGAGGCCCGCGTACCGAAAAAAAAAAAAAAAAAAGTCCTTTGGCAAGATTCCTCCTGAGCCAGCGGAGGAAACTTGGGGCTGGTGGAGATCAGTGACTCCCTTGTAAGCAGGGCCAGCAGCATAATTTGCGCGTCCCCGTGCACAATGACAACGCAGGGCCCCTTTTGTTCAAAAACTCTTAAGAATTTCAAGACTTGGGCAGTAGCTCCTCAAAGTGTAGGGCAGCAGGGTCCCGTGCTCATGAAGCCCGCCCTGCTTGGCTGGGTCCCAAGTGGATGGGGAAAATACTTGCTTAACGTCCAGGAGTCAAGGAGCCTGGGAGGCCTTCTAGTTCCCCATATGGATGCTGTGTTTATCCCTAAAAACACATTTCTGTTTCCTCCCGGCCAGCAGGTCTGCCAAAGGACCACCAGGTCAGGTGGTGGTTCGGGAAGCCGGCATTTTGTACTTCCTGTGTTTTAGCACGACATCCCTCTCCATCACACCCACGTTATTTCTGACGCTGTTCTACTTCAGTGGAGCCAGAGGAGTGGCGCGTGTTGAATGCGAAAGATTAACGTTCAATCGGGCAGCGGAACACTGACGTTCTACTGGGGACGAGGCACCAGCCAGGGGCGCAGAGCATCCCTCCATCTCTGCGGAGCTGGGTGCCAGCTCTGCACGTTAATTCAGGCTCTGCCCTCCTGGGGGCGCAGTGCCCCAGCTCTGAGCCCCCGGGGACGGGGAGCCGGTAGCGGTGCGCGCCCGCACCCCAGGGTCTGTCTCCGCCGGAGCCTTTCTTGGTGCTGATACGCGCCCCCGCGCCCCCTGCCGGGTGCTGCACCGGACATCCACCCGCCCGCACCTCCGAACCCCCTCCCGCACCGGCTTCCAGAAAGCTCCCGGTGCTTTCTACCGCATTCTTTGGGCGTGAGTCATGCAGGTTTGCAGCCAGCCCCAAAGTGGGTGTATACGCAGCAGAGCGCTATAAATACGAGCGCCTCACCGTGCTGTGCACGCGGCGTCGCCAGGAGGAGCGCGCGGGCACCGCTGACCGGTGAGATGTCCCCACCTTTCCTGCCCCTGCGCAGAGCCTGGCCGGGACTGATGAGCGGGCGGGGGGCGGCACCCAGGCGAGGAGAGGACGGCTACTGGGAGTCACAGGGCTGTCAGAGGGGCGCTTTAGATGGAGTCGCGGATCCTGGGAAGGGAGGTGGTCGGAGCCCCATCACCAGACAGCGGAGCCGGGACCGAATTGCCGGCAGACAGGCAAGGGACTCAGGAAGCCCTTTGTTCATCAGCTCCAACCACAATTCTGTGGAGTAAACGGGATAGATGTAAGGATCCTCCTTTTGTAAAGATGTGGGAATTGACACTTGGAGGACTGACGCTGTTGCCCGAGGCCAGGCTAGTGAGTGGCAGAGCTGGCCTGCACTTGCAGCCTTCCTGCAGCATCTTCCTTGGAAAGGTACTGAGCTCCAGGGGTGGTTGTCAGCTTGCGCGCATGAGTCATCTTGTTTGCTCGCGAATTCTCTAGTTCTCTGGATTGTGTGTTTATAAGTAATGATGTTTTGATTTAAGTATATGTTGCAACCACTGAAATCCTACTCTTTCTGCTTCCTAATGCACCAGGGTACATCAGAGAAACATCACACAACCTCCATCAGACTTCAGACATCTGATTCAACTGTCTCATTTTACAGATGATAATCTGAAGCCTGGAGAGGTTTAGGACCATCTCCAAAGATAGACAGCAAATAGGGATCAGAATTGGGATTAGAACCCAAGCCTTGACCTTCCAGAATTTCTGGACCTAATGAAAAAAAGAAACTTATTATTATTTTCTTTTAAGAGTGAAGTTTGGAATTTGAGCGTAAGTACAGATACTATAAAAGGATGCTCGCCAGAGTGTTCATGATAATAATAGTGGGAAATCACAGACAATTTAAATGCCTGGCCTCGTGGGATAGCAAAATAAAGTACATCAGAAAAAGAACTCCATTACACAGCCACAAAAGTGTGCTTTTAGAGAGTATTTGAAGATAGTGGGTGTAAAGGATCCCATTGTATGCAAATGCATAGAAAAGAGGAAATATACCACATAATGTTTGCCTCTCGATGGTGTGAATTACAGGTGAATTATTTTCTCATGTTTCTTTTTGTTTGAGTTTTCTGCATTTGCGGAGGCAGTAGGAGAGGAGCTTGGGCTTTGGGCTTTAAACCCTGCAGCTTACTAGCTGCGTGACCATGTCCTCCCCACGGCTTCCTCTGGGGAAAGGAGGGCCTTGGAGTGGCTTGTTCAATCAGAGCAGTTGGCAACCAGGCACCCTGGCCAGGAGATGGGTGGGGAGGTGAGTCAGTGCAAAGGGAGGGCAGTTTGGCCGCGCAGCCGCTGTTCTCCTACTGGCCTTGGACTAGTATCGATATCACCTGCAAGCTTATTAGAAAAGCAATCTCTGAATCAGAATCAGCATTATAACAAGACTCCCGGGTAATTCGTAGGAGCTGATCACATCACGGAGGCAAAGCCCACAGTCAGGGAGGGACCACAGGTGACCTTTGTGTACCTGCTTCAGTTCCTCTGTCCCTCTCCCAACACACCACCTCCTCCCACTTCCCCGATAGATACTGCCAATGCCCGTGATTGACCCTACGTCAATTTTGAAGGAGTCGGAATTTCCTATGATTACATAAGACCCTTGGGTTTACAGAACGCGTTCCCATCTCTAAGGTCTCTATTAGATCCCTTTTACAGGTGAGGAAACGGAGGCTCAGAGACTTAAGTGACTTGGTGTCAAGGAAACAACACTGGACTGGGGTTTGGGGGGGCTGAGTCCTCATCCTGGGGTTGTCACCAGCTTGCTGCAGGCCTTGGGGAGCCCCATCCTGTCTCTGGGTTCGGCCTCCCCTCTGAGGTGGACGGATTGGGCAGGAGACAGGTCTCTCTCCCAGCTCGGAACTCGATGGCTCCCACGGCCCCCTGGCTCTTGGTGGGAGATCCTGTACTGACCGCTGCGATTCCAGACTTCTCATCCAGAGCTCTTGCCTTTGGCTGCCCCGTCTCTCTTTTCCTCAGGACCCAATGCCCTGTCTTCTGGTCCCAACCTATTTCAGAGTCTCGTGTCTGGATTTCTCAGAAGTCTTTGCTATCGGGGGCCTCTTGCTGGAGGGGTGTTTCTCGCCAGCTCTCTCTCTGGCGTGACAAAGGCTCTGTCCCTGTTTGAGGCGTTTCAGGCTTCAGTGAGCAGCTAGGACAGAGCCACGCAGACCTGAAATAGCACCCTGGCTCAGCTGCCCACTCACCATCTCTGGGGAAGGCGGTGACCCGCTCTCTTCTCCCACGCTGCTCGGGAACCACAGCCTGGCTGCCTTACTAATTATGTCTCAGGAGAGACTTGCCTTATTAATATTCTCCCAAGGGTCCAGATGGGCCTGCTGAGCGGACAGCAGCTTCTGGATGTGCATCATTTCAGGAAGGGGAGACCCCCTTCCCATTCTCTTAGGGGAAACGGGTGAGTTCAGATGAGCATTGGGGTGAAGGGCAGTGCAGGGGGAGGGGTTTCTGTTTTGCAACAACTTCAGCTTCTGGGAAAGGGTCCATTGTGTAAGACCAGCTGGTCCAGGGCTCAAGGCAGCTAGCCGAGTGGTGGTGGGAGGACCCTGGCACACACCCTGCTGTGGGCTTAGAGGGACTGGCTGCATGAAAGGGACCTGGCAGAGCAGAGTGGCACGTCCTCCCACAGGGACTTTTCCTGGGGAGGTTCCTTGCCCTGCCCCCCCCTCCGCCGTTAATCCTTTGGCTTTGCCCCTCCCTCTCTATTCCCTGAAGACAACCGTCCTCCCCACCTTGTTCTACTCTCATCCATGCTAGGGATGACAAATGGATTTATTTCCCTGTAGCAACCCAGAGCCTGTCACTGCCTCAGACGCTTGAAAAGCAATTTCAGGAGGTGTCGAGCCTTGATGGGGACAGTGCTGTCATTGATTGGTGATGCCTGCTGTGGGCAGGGTGGGTGATGCAGACAGCAGGGGGCTGTCTGTGCTGTGGGCTGCAGTCCCCACTTTAGGGGGACGGCAGAGGCCAGCTGAGTGACCCAAGAGAGGTGTTTTCAGGGTTTGTTTGATGTGAGCAGGTATCATCAGATAGATGCCCTTTCTGGATGCAGAAAGCACATGTGCCTTTTTTAGGCATCGTCAGCTATTATGGGGGACAAGGAGAAGGAGGAAGGAGGAGGGCGGCTCGGACCAGAGCCCAGTGGCTCTGACTCTGGAGTTCTCGTTTCTTCTATATCAGGCTGCTGTCCTGTGGTTCCTCCCCGTACCCACTTCCTCCACTTTCTTTTGAAGGGGCCCAGTGGCAAGTCTGATACTTTCTTGTCACTTCCCTGGGATAAAAAGTTGGTGATGCCAGCTGCGGGGAGAGTGGAGGGCAAGGCCTCAGCAGGGTTCCTGGGAAGCCGCACAGGCAGCAGGCTGGGCCCGTAACCAGCGGGCTGTCTAGCTGTTACCATGACAGTCCCCTGTTCTCTGCAAACAGAGGCGTGCTAGGATTCCAGAATTGGAGAAGGAGGCAAGATGAAGACTCTACTGCTGCTCGTGGGCCTGCTGCTGAGCTGGGAGAATGGCAGGGCAATCTCGGACAAAGAGCTCCAGGGTAAGTGACCAGGCGTGCTCTCCTGGCATGCTTCCCTGTGTCAGGGCCCCAAGGGTTAAGACCACCTTTGTCCTGTGCATCGGATCGGGTTTGCTCTGCCCGGCCCCTCTCTGAGCCGTCTCTCGCCGGCCTAGGCTCTCTGTGGTCAGGTGGGCTTCCAGGCAGTTTCAGGTAGACCCCAAGCCCTTTCTGGCTGCTGCAGCTCGTTTGGCTATTCCCCTCCCCGTCTGCTCGGTCCGGCGTCCATACCTCTTCCGCGAAGCTCCGTGAAGCCTGGACCATTGGAGCCTCTGTGGGTTTCCCCTTGAGTTTCCATAGCACTTACTACCTGTATCCACCACCTTTCCACCTAGAAAACCAATGCTCCGGATTCAGGTAAGGCGGAATATCATTCACTACGAGGGCTTGTCATCCTTCAGAGCCCAGGTGGTGGTTCCCCTCTGCTGCCAGGCCTTTCCTGAAACCTGTCTTCCCTCTGCCCCACTCTTGTCCTATGAGCTGACTGACTCTCTGGGGGTAATAGTTAAAAACCCAAGCGTTGAGCTCAGAGCTGGGTGGAAATCTGGCTCCGCCCTCCACAGCTGTATAACCCTGGGTAAGTATCTTGATCTCACTGCGATTCTTTATCCTCGATTGTGCAAAGGGGTGAAGACAGTGTCAAGCGTATTAAATAAAATGCACGTGAAGCGTCCAGCTCAGCATTTGGCCCAGGATAAGAACCAGAGAAGCATTGGCTGTTACTTTCGGTACTTTGGTGACATTGTCTCATTACATTTGTCACACGGTGTGGTGTCTGATCACAGTCTCCTTGAAGGATGGTGCTATTAAGTCACCTCTGTGGCCCTGTCACCTGACACTGCATCGGAATAGCGAAGTTCAGATGTTTGCTTAAACTGCATTGCAGAAAGACTTGTATCCACAATAACACTATTTTATATTTTGATGCTTAAACAGTTACGCTTCCAGGATTTTTTTTTTCCCTTGAAAAATTTCCTCTGCAGCTGGGTAGGCTGCTTCTCCAGAGCTCCAGGGGCGGACTGGGTTGTCCCTCCTCTGGGGCGTGTCCGCTCCGATGGTTTGCATTTCTGAGCAGCTGGGTGTAATCGATTCTCTGGCCCTGGGTCTACAGTGAGCCCTGGGATGGAACCTGTGTCAGGGCAAAGCTGGGGCCGGAAGGCTGCCTGCCAGGAGGATCCCAGCCATGGCAGCCCCTGGGCCCACTGGCCTTTCTGACCATTCCAGCTGGTTCCAGGGTTATATCCCCAGCACCATCCCTTCCTCTGGCCTCATCTACCTCCCTGCTCTTTTCTTGCAGAAATGTCCACCGAGGGGAGTAAGTACATTAATAAAGAAATTAAAAATGCTCTCAAGGAGGTGAAACAGATAAAGACCCTAATAGAACAGACCAACGAAGAGCGCAAATCATTGCTTGGCTCCTTAGAGGAGGCCAAGAAGAAGAAAGAGGTAAGAAGAGCCCGGGTGACCCCCACCTTGATCCGCTGTGCTGGAGGGAGGGAGGGGCCGTTGCTCTTCCGAACGCCCTGCCAGGTTACTATGGTGACCCGCAGGCCTTCTCCGGTTGTGTCAGCTGATACTGGGGCTGTGGTTAACAGATAGGGAAGGTTTATTTGCTTTTCAAAGCTTCAAGCAGTGAGATCTTGGATCTGGTTTTGTTACAAGCCTGGCCCAGGGCCTGCCGCCCAGATTCACTTCAGTAGATTTTTCTAAACCCAGACTATGTGTAAGGTCCAAGGCAGGCTTTGGGTAGGGCCTGTCACTGTCACAGGAGAGGGGTGGCACCCTACCTTCAGTAGGGGCAATACCTTCGGGGGTACGGCAGGCGCACGCCGTATTGCCCAAGGCTCTATAGAGTTCTGGACTACTTCGTAAAGAGACACCTAGGTCCAATGGTGAACATACAAAACGAAAACACTATAATTCAATAAGGAGCTTATTTAAAAAGTCAATAATGTCCTTCAGGGTCTCCTCAAAGCCTATTCCCATTGCCACCCTACCCGTAATGACAGAGATGCTGAGATGGGGCCCCCTGCCACCTTCGTGACCCCTGATGCATAGAGTAAAAGCATTATAAAGACTCAGAAAAGTTGTGCGGTAAAGGAAGCACGTGTAACTTCATTTAATCCAAGTGTTTTCCAAATCGAATTGACCATGGAATCCAGTTATTTTTTTCCTGATAGCTTGTAGCACAATTCCATGGAAACCACTTAAGGAAATGTTGGCCTGGGTGCAGCTCTAACTTTCTTGGAAACTTAGTACCTTTCTTGGCATCAGTATTAGTTCTCATCACACTGTGAGAAACCTAGAGCCCTTGTAGAAGTGGCAGGTCCTGTTCATGAATTTTTGTGCTTCTCATTGGAGTTTGATATTTGACAATCCAGGTTCTATGATAAAGCATATCAAGTTTGGAAAAAGGCTCCATGACTTCTTAGTTGAGGAATATGCGAACCGGAAAGAAAGGAATTGGGCAGCAGAGTTGACGCCTGTGAGTTGGCCCAGTTGGAGGCGTGGTGGCCATCTCGGACGAGGGGGGCAGGGGACACAGAGCAAGAGAAGACCTCACATATTCAGATATTCATAGTGTAGCTTTGCTTTGGGGTATGGATGGTCTACTTAATTCTTTGAAGAGTAATACGCTCATTTGTCAAGATTTTAATATAGAAAAGCAGAAGTTTTTCCATAACCCTTTTACCTAAGGACAATTCACTTAACATTTGATCTATTTCTTACTACATTTTCTCCTCTATACTTTTTGGACAGTGACTATACTCAAACTCCTGAATTTTTAACATGAAAAATGCTTATTATAATACTTAAAACTTACTACAAACATCCCTTGTAATGCTGTCCTATCTACCTTTTGTAGGTACCACAGTTTCCTTCACTTGTCCCCTAGTTTTGAGCATTGGGGTTGATTCCAGTATTTTTGTTGCCACACATGAATATTGTAACAGATATCTTCAAGCATATGGATTTTTCCTTTATTGCAGGAATTCCTTGGGATAGATTCTTGTAGAATTACTGGATCAAATGTCATGGTCATCTTGGAGAGTTTCGGTAGTAGTGGTGACTTTAATTTCGGAAGCTTACCTATTCCTGTGGCATGCCGGGGACCATGGTTGCAATAGAGAAATAAGATTCAGGGAAGCTTTGAAAGATGACGTTTAAATTCCAGAAGTTGAGACTAGGAAGTGGGGTACTGGCGAGAGGGAAGTCCTGGGGTAGAGACTGTAAGTGCAGCGTCAGAGAAAGGAGCTGTCCAGATGAGCTCTAATGGCTGGAAAGGACTAAGGAGCAGTTGGATCTTGAAGGCGAGAGGATGTTTAGAGCCAGATGGGGAGGGAATTCCAGGTGGGCAGATGCGGGAACACGTGAGCCAGAGCAGGGGTGGAAATAAGCACCCCATGTGGCCAGGTTGGGCCGGGGGGGCCAGCACCACGGTGCCTGCTTGGGGAAGGGGAAGCCGTGGTTTCTGTTGCTAACCCAGCCTCGGTCCTCCTGTAGGATGCCCTGAATGACACCAAGGATTCTGAAACGAAGCTGAAGGCGTCCCAGGGAGTGTGCAATGAGACCATGACGGCCCTCTGGGAGGAGTGTAAGCCTTGCCTGAAACAGACCTGCATGAAGTTCTACGCGCGTGTCTGCAGAAGCGGCTCGGGACTGGTGGGCCAACAGGTGACAAGGGGCCCCGCTTCTTCAGCACAGCCTGGGCTCTGGTTGGGCAGTGAGGAGAACTGAATATGCTTCTTTGGTTCTGTACCCAATTCCAAGTGTGGGGATTTCCCCATCAAGAATTTCTCCCACACCGGCTGGGTGTCCTGCAGTTGAACTCCGCTCTGACCCCGTCTACCCAGAGACAGCGTCGGACCCCACGGGCTCAGGGCTCAGTCCCACAGGACGCCTCCCCATCCCCACTGCCAACTTCAGCCGCCGATCACAAGTCCAGGTGGTCACCTGTGTTTCTGACGGACTGGCTGTAGACTAGAGTTTCCCATGACCGCCCCCTTGGGTTCAATTAATTTGCTAGATGAGCTCATAGAACTCGGAGAAACATTTTACATACTAGATTATTGGTGTGTTGTAAAAGGATATAACTCAGAAACAGCCAGATGGAAGAGATGCCCAGGGGGAGGGATGGGGAAAGGATGGGGAACTTCCATCACCTCTTCGAGTTCAACAGTCTCCTGCATCTCATTGGCACATGTGTTCATCAACCCAGAAGCTCCCCAAGCCCCTCCTTTTGGGTTTAATGGAGGCATCATTACATAGGTACGATTGATTAAATCATTGACCATTGGTCATTGATTCAAGGTCCAGCCCCTCTCCCCTCCTTGGAAATCAGGTGGTGGGGCTGAAAGTTCCAACCCTCTAATCCTAGGGTTGGCTCCCCTGGCGACCAGCCCCCATCCCTAGGTGCTTTCCGAAAAGTCACCTCACTAACATAACAAAAGACACCTTTATTGCTCTTAGCACAGGAAATTCCAAGGGCTTTAGGACCTCTTTATCAAGGACCAGACCAAATATATATTTCTTATTATAAATCACAATATCACAGCTTCATTTCACATGCAGTTGATTAGTTCTGGCTGCATTGGGGCCCAGAGCGCTGTGATCAATTGGTAATGTCTGCTATGAGTGCAGTAATGTGGAGTCATGAAAAGCACCTGTGCCAGGTATTTGCCATCTTCCGAAGACTCTCATTCAGCAATTATTAGCTGCCTAACGTAACAAATGGCTCCACGGTACGGCAGAGCCCTGCATCCACTTAAACAGAAGGAATTAAGAATTTTTAGTACCCTATTACTGATCCTCCCTGTCCTGCGGGCCTTGCTCAGCTAGGGCTCATGAATTTCGCCCTTTCCAGGAGTCCCGTCAGTTGGCCCTTGGCTGAGCGGGCTTGGGGATCACCAGTGGCCAAAGAGGACAGCAGACTAGTCTCATGTGACGGGCCTTGTGACTCTCTCGGCCTCGCAGGTCTTCCTAAGCTCTTCCCCTCGGGGTCGGCAGAAAGGAAAGGCACTGACCTGGACAGTTCAGAGATGGGGAGCCAGTCCCAGCCTGGCCTTCTGCCGCCTGCTGTGACTCTGAGTTGCCCCGGGTGTAGGCAGGAGGGGCCGGGCCTGGCCCGTCTTGACAAGGGGGAAGCACCCCTGACTGTCCCCTGTCTCCTGTCGCAGCTCGAGGAGTTCCTGAACCAGAGCTCCCCCTTCTACTTATGGATCAACGGTGACCGCATCGACTCCCTGCTGGAGAACGACCGGCAGCAGGGCCACGTGATGGACGTCATGGAGGACAGCTTCACCCGCGCATCCAACATCATGGACGAGCTCTTCCAGGACCGGTTCTTTCCCCGGAAGTTCCAGGACACTCAGTATTACTCGCCCTTTGGCTCGTTCCCAAGGGGATCGCTCTTCTTCAATCCCAAGTCCCGCTTCGCCCGGAACATCATGCCTTTCCCCTTGTTGGAACCCCTGAACTTCCATGACATGTTTCAGCCCTTCTTTGACATGATCCACCAGGCCCAGCAGGCCATGGATGACCACATGCATAGAACCCCCTACCACTTCCCGATGGCGGAATTCCCAGGAGGTTAGAAGGATGGGATGGGAAATCACAATTCATTGAGATGCTAACCCGTTAGATGCTCAGAACTGTGGCCGGGGCTTGGCATGTGTCATCTGAGTTCCACCCCCAGAAACCTGGGGAGGGTGCTCTCATCCCGGTTTGATGGGGAGAAAACTATGACAGGATGGTGAAGGAGCATGTCCAAGGGTTCACAGCTGATAAAGTGGGAGCCAGTCAAATCTAGCCCTGCAGGATTCAGAATCTGTGTTCTTTCGAGTGTACCAAGCTCCTTGCAGCAACTGGAGGGCATGACATTGACTCTTTCCTCTAGAGAACTAGACCCCTTTGTCTTGGGAACTCAGGTGGCTTTATGTGGACGCCATGCATATATTGGTGACAAATTATATAATCAGCTCATGGTACGGTTAAGAAAGCTGTTTGTGGCTGTAACCTTAGGGTCTGGTAGAGAATGGGCACACAATGAATATATTTTGAATGAAGGAACTCTAACATGGACACGAGAAGCCAAAACTTTTCAGAAGTGATTTCCTTCATTGAACCAATAGACACTCGTTGGCCAACCCCATCTCCTAAATGCTACAGTTTGACCGGCACTGGGCTGTGGCTTGAAACGGATTGGAAACACAGGAGGGTATTGAATTGAACGAGGAGTTTACTGCATATCCATAATGGGGGGCTTCCTATGTTACAAGGAGGTTCTAAGGTGGATCCTCTTCCTGCCTTCAAGGCGCTTGCTGTCTGACCCGGGGAGAGAAATGAGCCAGACAGAATGCAGAGCAGAACAGGTTGTGATGCCAAAGAGAAGTACGAGCAGGCAGGAGACGTGCCAGCAGGTGGGGATGGTGGGGGAGGGGGCCGAACCCAGCTCAGGGGGCCCTGGGGACCACCTGCTGGTCCCGCTGCAGGGAGCCCCTATCCGAGCCTGTGTCTGCAGGCGAACAACCAGAGTCCAACCTGCTCTGCCCGCAGAACCATGTCAAAGGGCCAGACAGTAGTGTGGAAGGGCTCTGGGAGATCGCGGTGGTCCATCTCTGTGTCGCTCTGTGTGACCTTCCCTTGTGTGTCTCCAGAAAACAGCAGTGACCGCACCGTGTGCAAGGAAATCCGCCACAACTCCACGGGATGCCTGAAGATGAAGGACCAGTGTGAAAAGTGCCAGGAGATCTTGTCCCTGGGTGAGTCGGGGGGCCCCGCGGTCTCCTGTGTCCTCGGGTCTCCAGCACCTCACTAGGGCTGCATTTATGGGCTCAGACGGATGCGAGTTCAAATGCCAGCTCTGTTGCCTTCCAGCTGTGACTCTGGGTGGGGGAGTCCTTTGCCCAGCTCTGCTTGGGTCCCCATCTGGGGTCGCGGGTTAAGATGAGGGGCTGTCCCTGAAGTCGGACAGAATACAAGGTGCTTACCACACGATCCAGCTCACGGTTAACAGGCTGACGGTGGCAGGAGCTGCCGTGCTTTTCTAAAGAGCTGTCATCCTTTGACTTCCCTCAGTTCGTCTGTTCCCAAGGGCCAAACATAGTAGACATCCTCATGTTTTGCTGCAGACAGTGAGAGTTTAGGCAGTGTGGATTCTGTTAAACAAACTCTTCCCATGTGTGTGTTACTAAACACTCTTGTAAACACTTTACAAACATTTACTCTTTTTCCTGGAACAACCGGGGTGGCTACAGTTATCATCCCTGTCTTACGGAGGAGGACACTCAGTCAGAGAAGGTTTGGTGACCTGCCCAAGATTACATGACGCCCTGGGGGCGTTTGTGGTGTGTTCCCAATCAGTGCTGCTGTGTTCTCTACCCTGAACACGTGGGTCTCTCCTAGTGGTACCCTAGCTTCCCGGAAACTTTACCTTTGGTAGGTTGGTCCCTGAGGCAGAGGAAATACCTCCCTTCTGCTGTTTCCTTCGGTTTTATCAGGGGGACTAAATTCTTCTTACTTGGAAATAACACCTATGAAAGCGGCGAAATACTTCCTGGCCGACAACAGTCTATGCTCGGAAAAAGTTAATTGTTTCCCTTGTACCGAGCGGATCGATCTTACGGCTTTGCTCTTACTTAATACTTTTTGGGTTTGCCCGGGCAGGCCTTCAGAGTCTAGCTAAATATTCCTAGTCTCATTGCTGTGATTTTAGAAGCTACTGCAAAAGAAATACAAGTGCTGTAAGAGGCTGATCTATGAAGAAGCGAGAGGTGAGTACACAACCTCCTGGGTTTATCCCATAAAATACCACGATTAGAAGAGCGTAAATCACACCGTGAGAGAGTCACGTTAGGGCCAGAAGAAGAGACCTACAGATCCCCAAGCTCAGACTGGAGCCCTTGGCACTGATCTTAATGTTCACTGATCACAGCTTCCTGAAACAGCGGTTTTCTTTTCTACATTGAAGAAGACTTATGACCCCTTATCTAAGGTGCTTGCAGACATTTGAGCACGTGCTGCCCGGGACCTCCAGACAGGAATTTCACAACTTCGGCACTACTGGCATTTTGGACCAGGTCCTTCTTTGTGGCGGGCTGTCCTGTGCACTGGGAAATGTTTAGCAGCATCCCTGGCCTCTACCCACTGGAGGCCAGTAGCCTCCCACCCTCACCCCAGTTGTGACACCAAAAAGGTTTTCAGACCTTGTCAAATATCCCTGGGGACAGCACCGCCCCAGGTGAGAGCCACTGCTCTAGACTGCTACCCAGTTCTCAATGACAGTCCTTATTTTCAATGATTCCCTGGTAAGAAGAGTTAAGTTTCGTCATTATATACCTTTTTCAACCGAGTTTATTGTTAATAATCCTATGTCTTGCCCCACCTGACATTTTATTTTATTCTAGTAGAAATCATTACAGCCACCATGGTGAAGTGTGCAAAGAACTCCCCCTTTCCCCTGACGTGCTTGGGTTTGATGTGCTCTTTTGGGGATAGTTTTCAAAAATCAAGGGAGAGAAAAACAGTAGTTTTTAGAGAGAGAGAGAGAGAGTGGGTAGTTCCCAGCCCTTATCCACCTGACAACCTGCAGTGGGCACTTGCTGACCAAAAGCAATGAACTTCCCCGCTCTCTGGTGAGCTTGGTGACCAGCCATGGTGGGCAGGTGGGCAAAGCCCGGATGCCCAACCCCAGGCTACTGTGCTCTGTGGCCCGAGGGTCCTGACTGGCTCTTCTGCTACCCAGGCTCCTGGGGCCAGAATTTCCAACTCTATAGATATAGGCAAGCTTGGAGAATTTTCCAGAGCCACAGACTCAGAGTAGGAAGAGCCCAAGTTTAGGAGTTAAAGCCCGGGGTTCAACATCCTGCCCTCGCAAATCGTTCATCCTATGACTTTAGGCAAATGATGTACCGCTCTGGTCCTCAGTTTCATTCTTGATAATACTTAACGTCAGAATACATCTGACTATTAGAGATCACGGCTATCCAGAGCACTTGGTGGTGCCCGGTACATAGCAGTACCATGGCAGCTATAAGTAACATCCACCGTTTCCTGCAATGACTAATGGAGGGAAGGAGGGCAGTGAGGTCTGAGCACATGGAGCCCTGAGGTCCGTGCTGCTTGAGGTGTGGGCAGTGCCCCTCATTGCTGGTCCCCAAGGGGACAGGGTCGTGCACCCAAAGAGAAATCAGTGATGTCACTGAGACAGTTTGGTTCAGATGACATCGTCTCCCAGGGCAAGACTTTCTCAATGAAGGACGCGCACGCTGATTTACATGCGGGGCGAGCCTTCTGTTTTGTCTTGAGCTGCTAGCGAACGCTTGGTGGACTGGAGCTTGGAGTAGCTCTGCCTTAGCTCTGCCTTAGGTCCTGGCTGCGTGAACTGGTTGCCATTTGTTTTCATTCCTTTTTAGCTCTCCCTTCACGCTTCTGTCGTTTGTCTTTTTTTTTTTTTTTTTTTTTAATCTCCGGGCAGACTGTTCAGCGAACGACTCCTCTCAGATGCAGCTGCGCCAGCAGCTGAACATGTCCCTGCAGATGGCAGAGAAGTTCAGCAAGCTGTACGACCAGCTGCTCCAGTCCTACCAGCAGAAGATGCTGAACACATCGTCCCTGCTGAAGCAGCTGAACGAGCAGTTCACCTGGGTGTCCCAGCTGGCCAACCTCACGCACAGCGACAGCCAGCACTATCTCCAGGTCTCCACGGTGAGTCTGTCCTGGCCACACACTGAAGCTGGGCTCAAGGTGTTGTCTGGAGCTCATGTGATCCTCCCCCAGGGCTGAAACGGGGTGAAGATGTTCAAGAGCGCATGTCTGCTTTTCACTGAGCATTTGTCGTATGGCAGGAAACAAAAACCTCAGGTCCAGTGGTGCATGGAAACCTCATCACTCAGTGACATGGAATGTCATGAACCCATTTTACAGATGAGGAAACTGAGAGGTTCAACAGCTTACCCAGCATCTCCTATCTGCAGGGTGATCACCTGGGTGTTTGTTTGAACCTGTCTGCCCGGCTGCAGAGCTAGTGCCCTTTCCGGGGAGCTGCCTTGCTGCCCCGTCCTGCCTAGGATGGCTCATGAATTGTCCCATCGTTCTCCTCCAGTGATAAGAAGCTTCCCTCTAGTGCTGGGAACCTTTTCTTTTTCTTTCCCTGATTCCTCTTCTACCACCACGTGGCCAGTGGCTCCTCAAAGGAAACACGTTTTACTCGGTGGGGCTCCCCCAGGTTGGTCCTTCGTGAATGACATTTACACCCACAAACGAGGGTCTCTGAATTAGGGCATTTATGTTCACCAAGTTGTATAGGTGTCGAGGTGAGTAAAAAGCAAAGGGGTCAACTGATCTGAATTAATAAGCCTGACTTCAGGTGCCAAATGAGTCCGTGCTGACCGTTGTTTCCGCCCTCTCGTGACTTTTCTCCTTTTAGGTGAATTCCCACAGTTCCGACCCCAGCGTTCCCTCTGGCCTCACTAAGGTGGTTGTGAAGCTCTTTGATTCCTACCCCTTCACTGTGACGGTCCCACAAGAAGTCTCCAATCCTAAGTTTATGGAGACTGTGGCAGAGAAAGCGCTACAACAATACCGCCAGAAGAGCCGGTGAGTGTGCAGGCCTCACCTGCGGTCCCTCTGGGCCCGTCAGGTCCCTGGGGACTGAGAAGAGGGCAGAGGACCTGCCCTGGGAATCGCTGCTCCTGTAGCCACAGTGCAGGCAGGGAGCCACGAAGTTACTGGGAATTTTCTCCTTCCTTTGGAGGATGTTTCTTCTGGGTTGATAAGAATTGGAGCGTTGGTTGCTGCCTCTCTGTGAATATCAGGCCTCACCTTCCCCTCCCCGCCTTCTTTTTCAGGGAGGAGTGAGACGTGAGCGTTGCTTTTCCAACTATGGGGGTGTCTGCGTCCAGCTGCTCCCGCAATGAGCCACAGCCCCCTCTAGAGAGCTCTGCACGTCACCAGCTGACCAGGCCCTGGGCTCGAGGCCCTCCTGACCGCACCCAGCTTCTCCCTCTGGATTTGCACTGTAATGCCTGCATTTGCTGATCACGGGAAGAACTTCCCCGCATGCCACTAACTCAATAAACCGCCTTGTAATCTGAATGCTCTGCTGTGTCCTCTTTATGCTATTTTTGTTTTGTTTTGTTTTTTTTACATCTCCCACACACTTTCATTTGGGTGTGGAAGAAAAAAGGAGAAAAGAAAAAGCAATGGCTAAGATGGTATGTTCTCATATAGTTGAGCATAAAAGGAGTGGGACAGTGAAGTTGACCCAGTTCAAAGATTTCTTGCTTTTAGGAAGAGAGATGTTCCCTATAGCCAGCTAAAAATACGTTTCTGAAAAATGAATCTTTTCCATTCCATTATAAAGAAGACACATATTCTGATGGGGGCGCAGGTGATACCCTGAAGGAATACATTGAAAATTAGGGTGCAGAAGGGGTAAAAATAAGGCATACCAGTTATTTCCATACATAATTGATATTTTCCTTATGGAAAAAGTAGTGCCCCCCCCAAACAAAACGAGGTAATTTTCTTTTGGCTGTAAGAGCCTAGAATCCCTGAGGCACCTTCTTGACTGTGGCATTGATTGGCCACTGTCTGTCTATACAAACTTTATCTCTTTCCCTCAACCCCAGGAATTTCTCCTCTGCCTGGGTTTCTCGGGATGACTATTCACCCCTCACTCTGAAACATAGCTGGCCTGCAGGACCGTACGTTGCCAGCAGGTGGCAGTGACTAACCGCGGTACTTCACATTAAGAAGCGTCTCCGTTTATGAATCTTCTCTATAGAATTCTGTTCATCAAATACACTTCAAGGTTTGTAGCAAAGTCCACGTGTAAATTAAAAGCTTAAAATATTCTTAGTTTACCATTCCTTGTTTCTCCAAGTTATCAACAACCCTGCCACACAAGCAACAAACTCTATGGCTCAGTATATGTCCACAGAAGCTAGTACTTTAGTATTGCTATCAAGGAAGTTCAGAGTAAAGTTAGGGTGATTCATTTAAAGATATACCATGACCTTAATTAGGGTTATGGTTCAGAAGGCATTTGCTAAAATGACCATAATTGTAAATTATATATTACATCATTGTCACAGCTTATGTTTCAAAACTTATTTTCTGTTTTCCATTATGTTGCTGGATGCCGGCAGTCACTACACCAAGTTGTTGCTTCTTTTTACGCAACCTCCTTTAAACTCTCCTAGACCTGCCCCTTAAAATTCAGAGGCTAAAGCTGACTCAGTTTCACTGGGACCCCTTTTCCCCACCCTCTTCCTTCTTTGCACAGTGGCCTGGTTTGAGGGTCCGTGGACATCCCTCCATCCCCAACAGAAGTTCCAGCCTGAGGCCCTAGAAGGTCCGAGGCAGGAAATGAGATGTTGGTTTCTGGCTTCCAGGATCCTTGCAGCAGAATGGGAGCAGGGCTTGATGTTCTGAGAAGAGAGGGCTTGTCCTCTGCCTGGCCAGGGGAGTGGCACAAATCCACTGTCAGCCTCTACGTTGACACTTGAAAGCCTTCTGCTAGAAAATTGTAATTAGATATCATCTCTGATGAGGTGCAACGACCCCAGAGTTGTGCCGTGTGTAGCTTGGGCAACTGTAACTAGCAGCCCTGGGCCAACCACCGTGCTCTAACCCCAGGGCCAATTGCTTTGGGCAATCCCATTGGGTCCCTGCAGTTCCCCTCAGGGCAGGGGTTATTTCCCCCCTGCACAGCACAAAGGCTTCCAGGAGTAGCCTTCATTAGAGAAGTGGCCTGTGACAGGAAGGCCTAGAGGGGAGAAGATCCCACCCCAGTTCCTTGTGGTCCACAGAGACTATAGGCGGGGACCCCGGGTTGCAGCCCTGCACTTTGAAGGGGTGGGGAATAGGGGAGCCGTGGGAGCCCGGAAGCCCCGCCAGAGTGCGCCGAGCAGAGCTCGCCACCTAGTGGTGAGGGTGGGCTTGACAGGGGCCCCTTGGTTCGGGCTTCCCTTCCCCCAAAGGCCTCCAATTAGTCTCCTTTAGGCATCACCTCCCCTGGGGTTACAAGGTCACAGAGTCACAGTGACGGGATTGGAGGAAAATGCTCACCACGGAAGAGAAACTTTGTCCCACCCCAAGGGCGCTGGAGGCTTAGACTGCTGGCAGGGGCCTAAGGAGGACACACGCACCAAGTTCAAGGCTGGCCCGAGGACAGCGTCCACTTGTCTAGGAGGAGAGGAGACCCCTTGGTAGTAGCAGCCCGGGTCAACAGACCAAGCAAGACCCCACCTCACCTCAGAGGAGCTTGACCAGGAGCGAGGAGGACGTCGGGGTCCAGCATGGGAACACGCCCCGCTGCTGGTCTGCTCAGAACCGGACGAGGGCAGCCTGTGTGCCCCTCACCTCCTCCAGCCCTCCTCCTCTGACGCGGGAGGGGAAGAGTTTGCTTTGGATGCAAGGGTGACGTTCCAGAGTAAACTTTGGATCGTTTTAGGAACTGTGACCTTTTCAGGAAGAAAAAACCCAATCTGCATGAGCTGTTAAGTGATGGGAACAGAGTGAATCAAATTGTTTCATGTCTGTGCCTCCAAAGCAATCGAAACTCCACCATAAACAGATTCCCGGAGTCGCATCCACAGTTGAACATGAGGTGCAGACAGGAAGTGGCTCGGGGAGAGGTAACTGGGAGTGCGGGTGTAGACATAATAAGGACCATTTATTTGCAGTCATGCAGAATTGGGATCAAACCCAGGTCTGATTCTGGGGTCCATGGGGCCCTCGCTGGCCAGGCTCCCACCTTAGTATCCTCTCTAGACCCAGCATTTGCCCGGGGTTTTCTCGCTGTGACAGGATAGCTTGGCAAACCCAGGAAGTACGAAATGGATCTAAAGACAGCTCGAGAGGGACTCGGGTCTGCAGAATTTATTAATAGAACTGATGATTACCAAATCAGTCAATATGATAGCAAGTGAATGCCAGGCCAAGTGGAACAATTTACGAGGTTGATAATGAACTCTCTGTTTGCCTCTGGGATATCTCGACCCCTCGGTCAGAATCCTCCCGGAGGATGACACTGCGCAGGGTGGGGTGGGGTGACGGCCGTTGGTCCAGCACCTCCTGCCCTGCGCCCACCACTCTGAGGCCTCGGTCAACAGTTGCCTCCAGCCAGGTCAAGTCCACTCCAAGGTTGGGGAAGAGGAGTCACTCAGGCTAGGAGAGGGAATGGAGACAGGTCAGCACTTTACTTGCCCTCATCTGTTTGTTGCCTCCAGCACCAAAGGAGTAAAGATAATGACGTTCAGCTGGGACCAGACGTTCTCCTACAACCTCCTCTTGATATCCAGACCCTTCGGTGCCCAATTCAATAAAAACGTGCACCTGACCCACACTGACCGCCACACAGGTGTGGGTGATGGGTGGACCAATTACTCCAGCCTCACATCCATAAAGAGGCTTTTGCCTTCTTTGGGAAGGGCTTCGTGCACAGGTATAAAATCACAGAGATGCACTGACAGCACCGAAGGAAGGTGTTCATTCCCCAGATTCAAGCCTGCGACCCCTCCCCAGTCCACCTGCCCAGAGTGCACAAGGTATCATTCTTTTTTTTTCTTTTTAATTAAAAAAAATTTCTTTTTTTGGCCATGCCCCACGTCATGGGGGTATCTTAGTTCCCTGACCAGGGATGGAACCCGTGCCCCCTGCAGTGGCATCTCAGAGTCTTAACTCCTGGACCCACCGCCAGGGGAAGTCCCAAGGTATCTTTTTTTTTTTTTTTTGCAGTACGCGGGCCTCTCACTGTTGTGGCCTCTCCCGTTGCAGAGCACAGGCTCCGGACGCGCAGGCTCAGCGGCCATGGCTCACGGGCCCAGCCGCTCCGCGGCATGTGGGATCTTCCCGGACCGGGGCCGAACCCGCGTCCCCTGCATCGGCAGGCGGACTCTCAACCACTGCGCCACCAGGGAAGCCCCCAAGGTATCATTTTTTTTTAAATAGCAATTATCTGGAGCCTAGTGTAACATTCTCTCACTCTGTGTGTGTAAAAACATCCATTTGTGGATGTCAAAACTTAAACCAAAATTTTGATAACTCTTTTTGGGAACTTTCTGGAAATGTCTGGGCCGCTCTTGATCCTGCCACATGGGGAAAGAAACTCAGGATGGAAACGAAGATAAGCCAAGCTTGGGTATTTAGTGCAGCTTCGCTCAGACACTGCCTTGTATTTTTTCCCCCTTAGTTCACGGGTTCCTCACGGAACTATTTTTCGTAGTTATTTTTCGTAGCTATTTTTCCAGCTTCCACTGCCCCATCCTTGGAATAACTCCTGCTTTGGACCCATTTTAGTGACTGGAGACCTACAGGTAAGATCTTCCTAGTAGCGGACCCAGAGACACCCCTTCTAACTGTGAAACCTACCTTTGTGGAGAGATCTCTTCCCTCTCGGCACTGCCCCTCCTCCAGGGCGTCCCTCGGGGTTTGCTCCCTTCTCTGAGGCTTTCCTGGTCGCTTTAGGGTTTGGGACTAGCCAGCCTCTTGCCTGTAGGTCAGAGGGGGACGCTTTGCCCCGCCTGCGCCCGCACCTCGAAGGATCCCGACAGCTGCCACCAGGGGGCGGCATGAATCCCTGTTCCGGGGCTGACAGCGGACGCGGACCTTGAGAGAAGGACCAGAGTTGCGCTCCGGCTCCGCTGATGGCTGGGCTTCGCTGCCCTCTCTCCCTCCAGTCAGGTGACCCACCCACCTCCCCGTATCTTTCCTCTGGGCCCAGCCCCTGCAGGTGGCCAAGTTGACTCTGCTGATTTGGGGTTATCCCCATGCAGAGACACCTACAATTGAAGTGAGGGGGCATCTGGCTTGGCTTTTAAATGTCCCACATCTTTGCATTTGGGGAGGCTTTCTGAGCGGTGGTGCATCCTTCTGGGACCCTCAGAGCTCACCCGGAGCCCTCCCGTTCTCAGCTGTGAATTTGTGGGGTGCTGGGGCCAGGCGGCCGCCCTGAGGGGAGGAGCTGTCCAGAGTTCACTCAGTCGGCTTCGTGAGATTTATACGGTTCCTTTTGGCCGGTGACCACTCACCGCAAATTCAACTTTGAGAGCCGCTCACGGCCCAACAGCTCTGATGCTGTACTATGATTTAGCTTCACACTGGCCCAGGGGGACCGCCTTCCTCATCCTGCCAGCCGATTCCTTAGCTGACGCCGGCAATCATTGTTCGCTGTTAGAAGTACAGGCTCTGAGCCTCAGCGCCCACGATTTTTCCGAGTCCCCTGAGATGAGTTGAGTGTGTGCCAGCGGGGCTCATGCTACCTGAGGCTTGGACGTGAGGGCAGTGCTGGGAGAGGCGAGAAGCCAGTCAGTGGGAACCTGGACCAGCAGTGGCCAGGAGGAGACGAGGGAGGAGGGAAAAGTGGATCTGCATTGGCAATGCCTTCAGAAGCACAATTTATGGCTTCAGTACACAGCTGGTACCAAAAGGACTCTGCAAGGAGAATTTTTGGGGGGGGACCTTCAGGCATCAAAAGGTCTCAGATCAAAGGAAGAGTAAATTATATTCATCAAAAGCCTGATCCAGAAAGGGGACCCGGGTTCTCTGGTAATTAGAACGTCTATTTCCAGAACATTCTTTGGCCTCAGCATTCCAGGAATTGAAGTTTTACTGAACCTCAGGGTTTGGGGCTTAAGTCATTGCACTGTGTGTTCCTTAATGTCTGTACTTCTCCCCCTGGGGTAGATGTGAGGTGCGATAAAAGCACCCAACAAACATGGCACTCCTGCATTGAGCGGAAATGTCATTTAAAGATTTGGAAAATAGCTCAAAAGTTTAAAACACAATTACATAATGAAATAGAATGCAAAATTCATAGATTTTATTTATTTTTAAAATTACTTAATTTATTTATTTATGGCTGTGTTGGGTCTTCGTTTCTGTGTGCGGGCTTTCTCTAGATGCGGCGAGCGGGGGCCACTCTTTATCGCGGTGCGCGGGCCTCTCACTGTCGCAGCCTCTCTTGTTGCAGAGCACAGGCTCCAGACGTGCAGCCTCAGCAGTTGTGGCTCACGGGACTAGTTGTTCTGTGGCATGTGGGATCTTCTCAGACCAGGGCTCGAACCCGTGTCCCCTGCATTGGCAGGCAGATTCTCAACCACTGCGCCACCAGGGAAGCCCCAAAATTCATAGATTTTAAAAATTAAATTCCAGCTATTGAAAATACAGGGCCTCAGGATGTACTTTGGTTTACTGGCACTGCCTTTCCTAACGTGCTATGCGACATTGGCCAAGTATCCTGACCTCTCTGAGCCTCTGTTTCCTCATCTGTAGAACATGGGAGTGACTCGGACTCCGCCATTTCCCAAGCCTCAGGATTTAGCCTGCCATGCTTTTCTTTGTATTAACTTCACCAATCCATCTCTTTCCTTATGTATCAGTCAGGGTCCTCCAGAGAAATAGAACCAATGTAGATGTTTATGTCAGACTGATTTCAAGGAGTTGGCTCAAGCCTGAAATCTGTAGGGCAGCCCCACAGGCTGGAAACTCAGCCAGGAGCTCTACAGAACTTATTCTCCCAGAAACCTCAAGTGTTTGTTTTTAAGGCCTTTCAGTTGATTGCATGAGGCCCACGTACATTTTGGAGGGTAATTTCCTTTAGTTAAAGTCAACTCATGGTAGATGTTAAGTGTATCCACAAAATACCTCTTTCACAACAACACCTAAGTCGGTGTTTGATGAAACAATTCAGACTGTAGCCCAGTAAGTCGACACATACCTACTGTCCACACCTGGTGGCGGTGAGTGGGGCTGGTTTCATGGGTGCTTGGCCTGTGCAGTGCTCAGAAGGCCCCCATGCTTGTTTTAATGCTCTGCTATCACCCTCTTGAAATGCTCTTTTTTTTTCAGTTGAAGTATAGTTGCCCTCGTGAAATTCTTAATCGTTTTGTGCTGGGCCCTGTGAATTACACAGCTGGTCCTGCTGAAGGGGTAGCTCTTGCCCTCGAGGCCGTGGACTTAGGTCTTGAGCCAGCCTCTCTGGGGAAGTTGAGTCCAAGTGGACTGGCCAGGTCTCTGTGGCTGTACCATTTCCCTGACACTCCATTACACACTCCCTGGTATTGCTATTTAACGCCCTATGCACATTAGTCTTGTTTCCCTGAATTCGAATATACATTTCTTTACTTTTATTGGGGTAAAAATATATATAACATAAAATGTACCATTTTAACTATTTTTCAGTGTACAGTTCAGTGACATTAAGTACATTCACTTTATTGTGAAACCATCACTACCAACCGTCCCCAGAATTTTTCATCTTCCCCAACTGAAACCCTGTACCAGTTAAACACTATCTCCTGCTCTCCCTCCCTCCCAGCCCCTGGCACCCACTGTTCTACCTTCTGTCTCTGCGAAGCTGACTACTGTAGGTACCTCATGTAATTGGAATTGTACAGCATTTCCCTTTTTGTGACTGTCTTATTTCACACAGCAGAATATTCTCAAGGCTCATTAATTGTAGCATATATCAAAGTTTCCTTCCTTCTTAAGGCTGAGTGATAGTCCATTGTATGTATATTCCACAATTTATGCAGTCATCCATCAGTGGACATTTGGGTTTGCTTCTACATTTTGGCAACTGTGACTAATGCTGCTATGAACATGGGTGTGCAAATATCTCTTTTGAGTCCCTGCTTTCAGTTCTTCTGGGTATGTGCCCAGACGTGGAATTGCTGGATCATGTGGTAATTCTATGTTTAGCTTTCTGAGGAACTTCCATACCATTTTCTACGGCAGCGGCACCATTTCATTACATTTCCACCAGCCATGCACAAGGATTCCAATTTCTCCAGGTCCTCGACAACACTTGTTATTTTCTGTTGTTATTATTGTTTTGATAATAGTGATCCTAATGGGAGTAAAGTGATATCTCATGGTGATTTCATTTTCTTTTCCCTAGTGATTAGTGATGTGGGGCATCTTTTCATGTTCTTACTGATCATTTGTGTATCTTCTTTGGAGAAATGTGTATTCAAGTCCTTTGTCCATTTTTTTTTAAAGGAAGTTTACCTTTTTTTAAAAAATTTTATTTATTTATTTTTGGCTGTGTTGGGTTTTCGTTTCTGTGCGAGGGCTTTCTCTAGTTGCGGTGAGCGGGGGCCACTCTTCATCGCGGTGCGCGGGCCTCTCACTGTCGCAGCCTCTCTTGTTGCGGAACACAGGCTCCAGAGGCGCAGGCTCAGTAGTTGTGGCTCACGGGGCCAGTTGCTCTGCGGCATGTGGGATCCTCCTAGACCAAGGCTCGAAGCCATGTCCCCTGCATCGGCAGGCAGACTCCCAACCAGTGCCCTTTGTCCATTTTTGATCAGCTGTTTGTTTTTGTGTTGTTGAGGAGTTCCTATATAGTCTGCGTATTAACCTCTTATGAAACATATGATTAAAATATACATTTCTGGATGCCAGGAACCTGTCTTAAGGTTCTTTTTTTAAAAGAGTAAATTTAGTTATTTAATTTTTGGCTGCATTGGGTCCTTGTTGCCACGCACGGGCTTTTAGTTGCAGTGAGCCGGGGCTACTCTTTGTTGTGGTGCGTGGGCTTCTCACTGTGGTGGCTTCTCTTGTTGTGGGCATGGGCTCTAGGCGCGTGGGGTTCAGTAACTGTGGCACTTGGGCTCAGTACTTGTGGCTTATGGGCTCAGTTGCTCCGAGGCATGTGGGATCTTCCTGAACCAGGGCTCGAACCTGTGTCCCCTGCATTGGCAGGCGGATTCTTAACCACTGCACCACCAGGGAAGCCCCTTAAGGTCCTTTTAATTCCTCCAAAGCACTTGGCACCTTGTAGATGTTCAACAAGAGCCTGGTGAAAGAATAGCCACAAAGTGTGGTAGGTCAGAGACAGCTTGAAACTAAGTTTGCAGTAGGGATATGAAGAGCATTTTCCAGGCAAGTCCGAGACCCGTTACCTCTGGAAGGCAGTCGGGGAATCAGGGAGCCCCCTGCTCCCAAAGGATTACCTTGGAGATGAAGAGGAGGGAGCAGAGAGTGAATGAACTCTTGGCCTTTATTAAAAAGAAGGCAAGGAGAGTCCCACTCCCCAGACATCCCCTGGAATAGACACACTGTAGGTCGGGCTATGGGAGGTCAGATGAACAGGTGGACCCTCTGGAAGAGGGCAGTCCCAGGGCAGGGGGCACGCACCTGAGCATCTGAAAGACCCTCGAGAGTGAAAGAAAGCAGAGCACAGAACACACGACCTCTTTGCCCAAACACATGCCAGGGGGACCCCTCCCTGCAAGGGTGGGCGAGAGATCCCTGGAGCTCCGGACACCCAACCAGCGGATGGAACCTGTGAAAGGCTGAATCCCGACCTCCTAGACACAGAACATTTGGGGGCTTCTCTGTCTTCTGGGAAACAGGATGTGGTGATTGCAGGCTTGGGCTGAAAGGATGCGGCGGAAGAGGTAAATGGGGATTTGGTGCTCTTCCTTACATGGGGTTCCTGTGAGGATGAGGGAAGTGGGAGCTGCCCGGATCCAGACTCCTTACTCTGGGTTAGAGCAGCTGTGGGCACCGTGGCAGAGCGCCCGGGGGAAGAGGTCTGTTCCCCATCAGGCCGGAGGGACGCTGAGCCTTCAACCTCATGGGACGTGGGCCTGGGGAATGGGATGGGGTGGGCTCGACGTGTTTTCTGTTCGTGCTTCAGTAGAACACCTTCTCCAGATACGCATTCAGGAACATCCCCGAGGGGTCCAGCTTTTCTCGGATGGCACAGAACTTCGGAAAGGCAGGATACATTTTCTCGAAGTCCTTCCGGGTGCAGTTGTGGGCCTGAGGAAGCAACCAGATACAACAGGCCTCGTTCCCTGGAACCACCATTGCAGCGGGGCTGCAAACAGGTCCCCGCATCTGGATGCCTGCATGTGTGACGCTGCTACCTCCAGGCACACACAAGCACATACGTGCACGCATTCATTCCCATGCACCTATAATGTAGAGACCCAAAGAGGAGGGAGGAAGTTCTTGGAAAGTAAAGAAGGAAGGTGTTAAAATGCAGCATTAAACTTCCCATTCCCTTTGCCACCTGGCAGTGTGTGAGTGGAGAGGGCTCTGGCCCCAATTCAACTGCTAATAAGTAAGTAAGTCCCGTCACCTCTGAGAGACCCCTAGTTTCCTGTCTGTTAAACAGACCCACCGCCTTATCCTGCTCGTGGGGTTACTATGAGAATTAAATAAAATGAAAGGTGAGGAAGTTTTCTGAAAACTCAGAGAATTAGTCACTGGGCTGTTGGAACATGAATGCAGAGGGAAGATGGGTCTGGTTAGGGTCGTGGGGGCCCTCCTTCCTGTCACTTGCTCAGCCCAAGTTTCCCCACATCTAAGCCTTGGGCAGGCAGGGCAACTGGGAGGAGAGGCGCCCTCTGGTGGAAGCCTCCACTCACAGCAGCTGCCCAGCTGACAACCCCCATGAAACATCCTACCTTGGCCCAGTGGGGCCTGCCCCCCACCTTCTTCATGATGGTCTCGTAGGCCAGCCAGTAGTCCAGCCGCGGCACGTCCTTGCCGTAGGGCCTGGGGAGGGGGCAGAAGGAGGTGAGGCCCTGTCTCTGCTTTGCAGGGTCCCACCCACTGTTACCAGGTACCTTGCCTGTGCCCTCAGGACATGGACAGCAGCGCCCCAGCACCTTGAGGGCTTCTGCTCAGAAGGATTTGGAAAAGGTTTACATCCTCTTGCATATTTTTTAACTGGCCACTGAAAGTTGTCATGAGTTTAAATAATTTTAAAGATTTGTGTGTGTGTATATATATATATATATACACACACACACACACATATATATATGTATGTATATTTATATATCATGTAGCTTGAAGATTTCAATTTTAAATCTAAATATTTTAAAATGTAAATTAAAAAAATTTAATGTAAAGATTACTTTAAGGATATATATATCTATATATATATACACACACAGACACACACACACACACACAAACCTTAAAAATAAACCTTTATATCAGAATCCCCTCATTGATGTATGGAAAGCATGGCCATATAACCTAGTTGGTCAGTCCTGCAAAGTCAGATTTACTGACAGAAAAAATCGAAGTCAGAGCTTTAAACAATTCAAATGTTATGATGCAGCCTCATGGCAACTTTCTCACTTCTGAATTGACGTGCACAGGTAGGGATAAGATAGACAGACAGATGTGGATGAGGCCGGCTGCAAGTTTGTCCCTACATGAAATAAGCCGCCTCTCATTCAGTACGTGTTTCAGAAACTCTTTTCTGGCTTCGGGGACTCCCGCCAGGACAGCGCCTTCTTGAATTGTCCCTTGGGATCCCTTGAGTCTGGGGTTTTTTACATGCTGGAGAAATACAGCATAGTAAGATTCAGGCTGGGAGAGCGTATATTTGTCTTTTGCAAAGTCAGAGAAGGGCTATTATCAATGGGGGATGGGAAGGAAGGAAGACATGTCTTAGGCAGGAAGTTTTAGAAAAGAGGAGCTTCTTAAACCGTCCACGTCCATAAGCCTCATACAAGAGATTACTGCGCAACTAATCAGGAAAAAACGCAGTCGTGAGCTTAAAGTATCGGCACAGGGCCTGGTGGAGCCGGTTAAGATGGGCAAACGCATCCAGGCCTGATTCTCTTTTTGGTTGAACTGAAACCTGGCCTCAGAATCCTTCTCGACACAGTTCCAGGCTCTCGGAATCACTGACTAGGGCAGGCACATGAGATAGCATAGACTTGTCATTCAGTAATATCATCTTCACAAGTAGTAGCTACGCATATTCACATGAACATTAATATTACATATTCATTAATATTAATGACCACATTAACATAACATAGGCTAGAAAGGGTGGTCGTAGGAACTCGAAGGAGAGAAAGACGATTTTCTGCGGCCAGGATCAGGGAAGTCTCCCGGGAGAGGGTGGCATTTGAACCGGCCTTGAAAGCTGGGGAAGGAGAGGGGTCCCTTCGAAGCAGGGTGGCAGGGTGGGGGTAGGGAGCCCAGCCCCACCCTGCCCCCTCCGTGAGCTGCTCACCTGTACATGATGATGTTCATGTAGCAACTGTCGCGCTGGAAGCAGGGGCTCAGCAGGATGTCGTCCCCCCGGGTGAAGCGCACCTCCACGGGGTAGTGGGCCACCACCTTGGGGTGCGCCTCCAGCATGGCCTTCAGCTCCAGCAGGGCCTCCTTGGTCTTCTCTCTGCACTCGGCCCAGGGGGATGGAACCCAGACCTCAAGAAGGGGCCTCCTGAGCTCCCGTGAGGCTCTGCACGGCTTCCCAGCCTTGGGGGCCTCGGGGATCCCGGTCCCCAGGAGGCCCCTTCCTCATGGCTGCTCTCAAAGTCCTCCTCACAGAAGAGGAGACCTACCAACTGCTCCCAGCTCAGATCCCAGGGCCCCCGCCCAATCGGGGGCTCCCCTTGGGTCTCTGACCACAGCTGTCCCATGCCCCGGCCTCCTCTTCTTCAGACAGAGTCAGGTCACTCTGATTCCAAGACTTCTACTTTTTCTAATAGTCCTACCCCAAGAGTGTGGTGGTCTCAGCCCCTGAACATGGTAACAGAGGCATCCCTTAAGCCCTGGGCACCAACTCCCCCACCCCGACCTTTTCTTGGAGAGGGACGAAGAGGGGCAATTCAGAGAGAAAGCTGCAGTGATCTGGGCTACAGACCTAGCCTCAGTCCCGAGGGGGGTGTGTCCCTCGGGACTGAGATGCAGAGTACCGGCCCCCAGCCTGCTCCATGGACTCTGCCGACCGAGGGACCAGATGCTGGCCAGCCTGCTGTTACCCGGCCGCATGGCTGGAGAGGAGCTGATGGGGAAAGCGGAGGGGATCCCCTGGCTGGTCTCCCTGAGAGTCACAATGGTGCAAGGGCACAGGATGGGGATTCAGAGCCTCCAGTTTGCCCCCCGCTAATAACAGGTAGAACGGGGAGCCTGGTTGGCAGTGTACGTGCTAGGGCAGATCCCAAGGGAATCTGTTTGTTGCCGACCCGCCCGCAGGCTGGCCCACACAGCCCCTACCTGGGGATGGCCCAGTCCTGCACGTGTTGCTTGAAGCGGCACTCGTAGGTGAAGATCTTGTGGCTGCGGTTGCAGTTTTCCTTCTTCCCATTGAACAGGAGCCAGAAGAAAAAGCGGTTGATCCAGCCCACGAGGCCTGGGAGGAAGGTGCTGGGGGCGCAGGGCAGAGGGGCCTGTGATCATCGTATTATCCAGCAGTGAGTGAGCGCCGGCTGTTTGCTGGGCGCCGGGCCGAGTCCTTTACAAACCAGGACTTCATTCTCCACATACTCTGCCACGTACGCTTACCTACAGCCTGGAAATCCCTCCAGGGAATGTGCATATCGCCCCTCCATCACTCTCTCCATGGCTGCCCCGTGATCCGTTATGGATTTTATCTCACATTTTATCCCTCTCTCCCCCTTTAATGACTAGGTTATTTTCAGGGTTTGGGTTTGGTGAAAAACCCAAACTGTGATTAAAAAAAAAAAAAAACACGTAACATAAAATTTACCACCTTAACCATTGTTTAAGTGTACAGTTCAGTAGTGTTAAGTATATTCACATCGCTGTGTGGTGCATCTCCAGAATCTTGCAAAACTGAAGCTCTGTCCCCACTAAACAACAGCTCCCCATTGCGCCCTCCCTCCAGCCCCTGGCAACCCCCATTCTACTTCCTGTCTCGATGAATTCGACTACTCTGGGTGCCTCATAAAAGTGGAATCACACAACATTTGTCCTTTTATGTGTCTGGCTTATTTCACTTAGCATAATGTTTTCAAGATTCATCCACATTGTAGCATGTGTCAGGATTTCCTCCCTTTTTAAGGCTGGATCGTATTCCGGTGTACGGACATACCCCATCTTGTTTATCCAGTCATCCATCGGATACCTGTGTTGCTTCCACCCTTTGGCTGTTGCAATAATGCTGCTGTGAGCACAAGTGTGCAAATATCTCTTTGAAATCGTGCTTTCAGTTCTTTCTGATATATCCTCAGAAGTGGAATTGCTGGGTCATACGGAAATTCTATTTTTAACTTTTTGAGAAACCTCCATACTGTCTTCCCCAGCGGTTGCACCATTTTACATTCCCACCAACAGCGCAAAAGGGTCCAATTTCTCCACATCCTCGCCCAAACCTGTCATTTTCGGTGTAGTACCACCACATGCCACACCATCACAAAGGTCTTTGTACTTATATCCTTACCAGATTGCTGGGGCAAAGGGCAGGCAGATTTTAATTTCAGCAGGTTGCTGCCTGTTTAATTTCCATAAGGGCTGTAGTAATTCACCCTCCTTCCACACCTGGCCATCCTGGGAGGACTTGATTGCTGTAAGCGGCCAGTGGGGGCCAGTGGCCTAGCATGGGGGCTGGGCTTATGGATTCTTGTGTTTGGAAATGAGCTGCCCAAGGAATTGCAAAGGGAGGGCTCTGCGCTTCTTGGGCCACGAAGGAGCTGTCACCTGGCTTTCTGCTCTGGGAAATTCATTCACCAAGTCACATTCTTCCAAATGTATACTTACACACACACACAGATTAAAGTTCATTTTTTTTGTCTTTATAAAAGAAATCCATTTTCACTGTAGATGTGTTGGGAAGCCAAGAAAGCAAAATCAGCCTTCTCCTTGCTTCTCCTTCTCCTGCAGGGGTTGGGAGGGTGAAGGGTACACGCTGCAGGGGTTGGAAGGGGAGGAGAATGCTGTCTCTCTCAAGGCAGATGCTCTCTGGTGTCCCAGGCCAGCACGGCCATGGGGCAGCTCCCACCGGCCCCAGGGCACCAGGCTGTTCTCAGCACAGGAGCTGAGCTTGGCCCTGGTCCTGGCTGACCCTCCAGGGATCTGTTCCCGAGAAAGCCTGTCTCTCTGTCCTGGTCAGCCAGGGCCAACACCATCACCCCTACAGTTGACCGCTACTGAACACCTCAAGGACAGAGACCAAGCTTTTCATTAGCATTTCCTACACAAATACTATGAGCCTCCCCTAGGTGCCAGGCGTTCTCTGGGGCTCTGAAGATTGACAGTGACAGGACAGACAGCATCCCTGCCCTCATGGGGCTACAGTGAGTCTGATCGCAAAGCAGCCATTAAGTCACCAGGTACCCAATCCATCATGTTAGTTTTCATTCCCGCATCCTTGGGCACATAGTTCAGCGAGAGGCCCAGAGCTGCAGGGATGAGGCTGAGTGGATGCAGTTTCCAGAAGACATGAAAACGGGGGCCACATGGGCTGTGCTCAGAGGTCACGGAGCTCCCCCGGAGCATCCGCCCTGGCTAGGATGTGCCAACTGTGATTTACAGCCCAATTCATTTAGATGCTCCCTGGGCCCGGACTCCACAGACACAAGCACATAAAGCTGCCAGGCTGCTGTGATGGAAGGGGAGAGAAGCTGGCTGGGCATTTTCCACTCTCACCCCCGATCCGTTATCTGATGGAGTGATGGCCTCTAGGTTGGACTCACCGTCTTTAAAAAGACACCAAAATCCTCAAGATAAAAGACTAGATGGCTACATTTGATAAAATTAAATACAGCTACACATCATAAAACACCATGAAAGTGAAAGATAAGACACCAACAGGGAGACCAACACACATAACCAACACACAAGGGAGACACCAACACACATAACCAGCAAAGGACTGGTGCTCAAGATACATGTAACTAAAGCTGTACAAAACACTAAGAAAAAAACAAGCCAATTTTTTAAAAGAACAAAGTGCGTAAATGGGCACCTCACAGAAGAGAAATCTGAAAGACCAATAAACTGAAAAGCTGGGCAGCCTTATTAATAATCAGGGAAATAAGAATTAAAAACCATAATGAGGTACCATAGCACACAAAAATTTAAAAGCCTGACAGGTCCAATTTTGTCCAGCTTATGGAGGACAGAGAATCTTACAGGGCTTGGCAGGTAACTTGGTATTACTACTTAGGAGAACAACTTGATCTTATAAAACTGAAGATGCTTATACTTGGTGACCCAGGAATTCCACTCATGATTATATACTCAAGACATCAGAAGCAAATTTCCAGAATGCTCACAGGAACGTTGTTTGTAATGGACAAAAAAATTCCTGGAGACAACCCAAATATCCATCAACAAGAGCATGGATACATACATTGTGGTAAGTGCGTACGGTGAAAAATGAATAATTACAGCTATTCATATCAACATGGAAAAATATCACTATCAAAGCTGAATTACCAATTTTTTCTTTCAGGATTCAGAAAACTACAGTATCAATAAAAGCAAGAGAATGATAAGCATAAAGTTTGGGGGGGTGGTTTACCTTTTGGGGGAGATACTGTGATCTGGGAGTTCCACCAAGAGGACTCCAATTTTACTAGTGTTGTCTCACTCCTTAATACGGTAGCAACAACAAGATGTGGGTGCTTACTATATTAGTCTTTATATTTTAAATTTGTGTTGCCTATATTATTTCCATGTATGAAACATTTCAAAAATCTTTATCTGATGCCATTCCATGTCTTGGCTGGATACAGAGTCACGACTCAAGGCCCCATAAAACCTTCCCCATCACTCATAGTTACGTGTTTGGTAGCAGACATGGGGCCTGAGCCTGAGCACAGACTTCAGGCTGGGAAGGAGGTAAGAAACAGGACAATACGAAGCTTCATGACACCTGTGAGCCGGGGAGTGAGGCTTGGGCACTGGTATTTTTTAAAAAGCTCCCCAGGGTTGAAAACCCCTGCTCTGGACCCAGGAGACAGACCCAGTTTGCACAACTAAGTAGGATGTTGTTGTTCTGATGGACCACATCTGCAACAGTATATGGCAGGTGCTGGGAAAAGAGACACTTGCATTCCTACCTGATCCAGAGCAGGAACTCCAGTAAATAGAATCCAACAGCATAGTCCCAAAACCAGTTGGCCGAAGAGGAGGGAGGCTGGGAAGCAGAATTTGTGGTCAGTTTGGGGCCAGAGCTGAGTGTCTCCTTAGAAGGAGATGTGTCCCAGGAGAGGCTGTGTGTGTGTCCTGGGGGAAGGGTGACCCACCTGCCAGGATGATTGAACGCCTCACTTCCTACCGCTGATTCCCATGCCCTATCCCCTCGGTTTCATGCTTTTTGATATGTTCAGGTATTCGTGTATTTTGCACAAGACAAAACTGTGCATCTGTCCCTCCTCTTCAGAGCCCACGGGCCGGGTGTCCAGCAATCATCCTTTATGAGCCCTACACCAGCCCCTTACACACAGTAGGTGTCCTGGCTTTTGCCTGACTTGTTCAATCAACATCATCCTAAGTGATGGTTTTGTTTTCTTCTGCTGAGAAGGTCACGGTGGGGAGAAAAAACCAAGGGTTTCTTCACCTGTATGGTTGGGGGTGGGAAAGATGGGGGTGCTGGAGGGAAGGTGGGATGTATTAGCTGGCTTCTGAGGTCTAGCCCAGCTTCCTAGGACTCAGCCTATCCTGTCCTGCCCACACCTCTGTCCCCTGTTCCCCTGCCCCACATCTAGATTGTCTCTTGACCTCACCCCTACGCATCCCTCCCCGCAGACACATGGACCCTTACTGGGCCCACCTTCCTTCTTCCTTCCACCCTCTGGCCTTTTGTGCTTCTCTCCTCAGGCTCAGTGATGCTCACCCTTGCTTTTCCTCTCACCTCTCACGGCTCATCAGCACGATAACAGGCGTCAGGCGCCCTGGGAGCTGGCGGGGGTGGGGGGTGGGGACGTGTGGGAATGGCGGGCTGTGTGTGAGGAGCGGAAGATGCCCCGGCTACCTTGTTGGTGTGGTCCTGGTAGATGACGCTGACGTTCTCGCTGTGCGGGAACCAGAGGAAGCGGAAGTATTCGGATTTTTTCAGGTGGCTGTCCAGGTTGTCAAGAACCTGTCCAAGGCAGGAGGGAGGAAGAGAGATTATATTGGTCACAGGACGACGGTGGGGATGCTGGGAGCCAGAGCCCACCATCAAAAGAAAATACCTGAACTTGTCCTAACATTGCCAAATAGCACAGAATGTGTCTTATAAGATGCTGGACGTTAACAATACCCACTTACAGGTGGACTTCCTTTAGTAACTTAGAGGACAAAAATGACCTCTCATTTGTTCTGGCTTGAGTAATTACTATCTAAAGTTTGGGCAAGTGCCTCAGTTTCCTTATCTGTAAAGTGGGATTAATAACAGTACCCATGTCAGGATTGTTATGAAGATTAAATGCATTCATGCTTAGAAAGTGCTTAAAACGGTGTCACAAGCTTGGCGAGCCCTGTACAGGTACAGGCTGCTGCTGCTGCTACTGTTACATTGTCATTGTCATCATCGCTCATCCCCACAAGGCCTGACATGTCGGGGGCCCTCAATGGAATGGACAGGAGAGCCTTGCTCGAATACGGCTCATCGTTTGCACACGTGGAAATAACGTCGCAGAGCAAATCACGTCTCCTTGACATCCATCAAGCTGATACAGGACAAGTTCTGAGCCAAAGCAGAGACGGATTTGGGGTTTGACAGGCAGCCGGGAGGGAGGGGAGGAGCAGTGGTCTTGGAGTAAGTTCTGGATTCAAGTCCTGGCTCCGCAGCTGCACGACCTTGCAGGAACCCCATCCCCTGAGCCTTGGTTTTCCCACCAATAACATGTGGGCACTTGTGCAGATGAAATGAAATAACCTATGCTGAAGCTTCCGAGTCGAGTGCCTGCCACGTGGCCTGTGCCCAGTGGAGAGTCTTGTTTCTGAATGTGAGCAATGCTGCCACACATTTAGGGCCCCGGCCCTATTCCCCACCCCCCGAGTTCTCAGCTGTGAGTCTCAGGAAGCCCTCTGAGGCCTCTGGGCAGCGTGTCTTCATCTGTAGAAACAAGACCTTAATAGTTTTCCTTCCTTCCTCCCTTCCTCCCTTCCTCCCTTCCTTCCTTCCTTCCTTCCTTCCTTCCTCCCTCCCTCCCTCCCTCCCTCCCTCCCTTGACTGTTGTGAGGACCAAGGGAGTTGATGGATGCGAAAGCAGTTGATAAGCCGTTAAACACAGCTTGTGATTTCCACATCTGATCAGGAAGGGAGGTGAAGCCAAGGTGAAGCGCTGAGATGAGCCCACCTAGAACTTCAGTTTGGAGCATCTGGGAGCAGTGGGGGAACTTTAGAATTCTAGATCCTTGTCATCACTTCAGGGAGGCCCCCTAACTTGTTAACCGATGCTTGATGGGGCCTGGGGGATACAGGAATGGGTTGCCTTCCAGTGACCCGGCTGCCATGCTAAACCTCCCCCGGCCCATGCCAGGCCCAGGCTGCCGGTCACCCTATTGCATCTCCGCATGTGTCTCTCCAGTCTTCCCTATAATCCGCTCCTGCTGCCAAGGACGGTGGCTGACTTAGCTGCCTTCTTCGCTCTCACCGGCCCTCTCGTACTAGCCTCATAATTTGCTCCATTTTTCATCTCTCCAGACAATGTCACAGGGAAGCATCCCAAAACACAGCTCAAAAATCCCCAGCAGCGCTCCATTTCTTACGGAATCGAGCCCAAACAGTTCAGGACTAAGAAGCCTCCTTCTACAGACACTGTCCGGTACCTTCACCACTGGCCACGAGAGACAGTGGAGCACCTGGAAAGTGTGGGATCTGAACTGAGATGTATTGTAATTTTAAAGCTCCATGTAAATCCGCCCCCCCCTCCCCAAAGCTCTCTCTTTCCATTCTATTTATATCACATCCATCCCAGAAGTATATTACAGGTATTGAAGCATACATCTGTCTCTGAAATTCATCAAGCGTCTCCTACAGGTCAGTGACGATTTCATTCATATTTAGTTTTTCCCCAAGGGCAGAGATCAGCAAATTTTCTTTCTGTAAAGGTCCAGATAGTAAATATTTTAGGCTTTATCGTCTCTGTTCCAGCTACACAACTCTACCATGGTAGCGTGAAAGCAGCCACAGAGGATACATTAACAAGGAGCGTGGCTGTGTGCCAATAAAACTTTATTTACAAAAGCAGGCAGTAAGCCAGCTCTTCTCTGCGGGCCGTAGTTTCCCAACCCCTTGCGCTAGAGCTGCTAGCGTAGCTCCTTGGACACAATAAATGCGGGAGGGCCCTATGATTCCTTATTTGAAGAGGAGGGCCTTTTCTGCTGGGCTATAGACCTGGGGAAAGTTCAGGAAGAAACTCCAGAACCCTGTTACTATCACTTCCCTCCTGACTGGGTGGTGGACCCCTGATCCATCACCTCCGGGCAGAGCTGATTTTCTCCTGGGAGAGCAGGGAACACAGTCTGGGGCTTGGATGGAGGATGGGGCTAGGACACGAGAGAGCAGAAAATCCCCCATTTCCTCGTGTACCAGCATCCAAGGCCACCCTATATTGCCCAGAATCTTAGCAGTAAATGTAGTGGTGCCCCTTTCTCAGCTCTGGTGACTGAGAGATGCGTGCCCAGATTTCCACCCCGAATGGAGTGATGAGAGCCACTGTCACATCACATTTTGTGCCTCTCTCCTGACCTCTGTTGTTTCTTTTCCTCCCTGAATTAGAGGGACAAGGCATATCTTTTTCCCTGACACTAAACTCTAAGTTCCTGGAGACATGCACCACGCACGCTCCAGCTCTGTACCCTCTGTGCTCCCTAACTTAGCGTGGAGTGGTGGCTGAAGGCTGGAGCCCAGCCAAGGCCCATCCCATTGTGAGCTTAACTCTCTCCCTTCAGGGCCTACACACAATCCTATCTGGAGGAGGAGGGTCCCTAGGATCATGGATTTCCTCGGTCTGACCTGTGGTTCCTGGGAGCACCATCAAAGGGGTTTGGGCCCCAGAGGAAGTCTTCCTTGGCATGTTATTGGCATGAAGGGCTCTAGAGGATTCATTCCCCCAAAATTAGTGCCACTACTGAGTTGGTTCTTGGGACCTGGTTACCAGGCGCAAGAGCAGAAGCTGAGAGCTCCATGTCCCATGGCTGGGGGTTACCCAGTCATCAGCGAACGACCACCCAAGATAGTGGCAGGCATTGGGATGCTGCTGACAAGGCTGGTGTGTCCCTGGGACCAAACCTGCTTCCCAGAGTGTAGCGGGAGCGGGTGATGCAGGCAGCCAGCTGTACCCCTCACATCTCATTATGGTTTGCATGGCATAAAGGGCAAAAGGCTGACAGCTATTTCCAAAATCCTCATGTCTTCCCACAGGCTGTGATTTCATACCAATCAGACTGCAAAGAGTCAGAAATGCTGAGACTGTCACGAAAAGCCATGAAGGCTGCCCTTTTCTTGGCCTCACTGCCCAGAAGCACTGATTCCGAACTCCCCCTTCCCCTCATATGGCTTTGAGCAACCTTCAGAAACCGTGTTGGGATGTAGTTAAGGACATCAGTCACGGGAAGCACGGAATTGCACCTGAGATGGACCACACACAGCATGGGTGGGAGGAGATGCGGAAAATCCCAGAAAGGGATGGATTTTCAATAAATTCTTGACCCACTGACCTTGAGTTACCTGGTATTGAGGTCTGTATTTTGTGGACCCTGGGGAGGTAAATAGACCTCAGATAACATCCCTGCTCTCCAGAAACTGACCACCAAGCAGGAAGGAGGAGGGAAAACAAATGTTAAGAGGCTGAGCAAATCAGGGCAACCAGCATGTGTGGCCTGGAAAGTGCAGTGTCAGATTCAGAGTCTAGAATCTACCCACAGAGCAGGGATCAGTAGGTAGTGTTCTCTTCGAATAAAGCCAGAGGGAGGACGGACTGAGGGTCCCTCTCTCGGAGGCTATAAAGGGCAGTGGACTCAAGTGCTGTGTGTCCTTGAGTCCTGACAGCAACCCTGTGGGGACAGTGGTGCTCCTATCCCTACTGTATCGGTGAGGAATCCAAGCTGGGGCTGCGGGAGGGAGGAACTGTGCAAAGTCACAGCGGGTCAGTGGAGAGGGCGGTCTGACTCAGAGAGGTGTCACAGGCTCTACACTGCACCCTCGTGGTAGTGGTAGCTTTCCTGGGACTCTTCTAGAGCTCAGGCTGGAAGCCCCAGGATAGATACACGTGCTGGATGGGAGGAAGGAAATAGGAAAGGAAAGACACACAAGGGAAGGAAAAGTGGCCGAGAAGCTGAATCTTCAAACCCGCCTTTACATGCAGGAAGCCATCGTCACAGTCCTTTGTCCTGGCTTCCGGTCCTCTCCTCCAATGCCCTCCTGTGGCTCACGGCCAGCCCACCTGGAGTGCTTGGCCATCAGGGAGCCCACCCTCGTCTAGAGGGGACATGAGGCTGGGGGGCTGTGTGCATCTCGGAGCAGCTGCTACTTAGAGGCAAACGCTCGGGGCAGCGTGGTCTGCAGCCCCAGGGGAGGTGGGACAGCTTCCTAGACACCTGAATGGCAAGAAACTGGGAGCCGATGTCAACGTATGAACCCAGGAAGGTTTACTGTCTTCCTATCGGTTCTCAGGAACCTGCGTGCTCCTGGAAGTGAGGCCCCGTTATTTTTCCTTTTGGATTAGAAGGAAAACCTCCATGCAACTCAAGAGTGAGGAACAACTGGTCTAGTGACGGTTCTCCGATTGGTCCTCCTTCCTTCCTCTATGGGCTGTTTCCTCTTATACGGAAGCAGCCTGGGTCTTGGATCCCACCTCCATCTTACACTTCTTCCCAAGCATTCCCAGCCCCTTGAAGGGGCCCCTTAAAGACTGCTCTGAGTGGAGAGAGGGCAAAAGTGAACTGAATGTGGGCCGATTGACTGTACATACTGCCGGCAGTAAATGCCAGGGCTGTAAATGCCACCCACCCTCTGTGCAGTCCTTATCTGTGGCCGGCGACTGGGGGCAGGGAAGGCTGTCCGTGAGCGTCCTGCATATGCTGATGCCGGGCCCGACAGAGACCTAAGCTGGGTGTAGGGCGCGGGGCGGCATAGCAGCAGGAGCCGCTAGTGGGTAGGGAGAGAATCCACGGGGGATCTGCTGACTCGTGGAAGAAGGGGAAGAGCAGGGTCTAGCCCCTGGAGGCCTTGCAGGATGGGCTGGGGTCCCAGGGGAAGGACGGGGCCTTCCCACCAGGGTTCATGCCCCTCCTTGGGGATAAGGGCCGAGAACGTCACCAGATGCTCCAGGGGAAAGAAAGAATAACGTAAGAGAGGACCCTCTGTCTCCAGGGCTGGGTGACGAGGTGCGGGCACAGTTTTGTATCGAAGTGTCGCACTGTTTACAGAACGTCCGCACTGAAAAGGACCTCGGGGTTCACCTAATCTGACCCCACTTTTAAAAGACAAAGAAACCGGGGCTCCAGAAGTTTGAAGGACTTGGTCAAGGTCACACAGACTGAGCTGCACAGTCAGGCTTGGGGCCCTGCCTGCTTCCCCAGAGCCCTTACAATATACTCGTTGAGTGTTATTGTTGTGTAACTCTGTGTGTGTGTGTGCGCCCGGGGGCCAGTCCTACTTGCAAAAAAGAAGCAATCTCTTTATCTCTGGGTCAAAGTATTCAGCTTCGAAATGAACAAGTTCTGACCTAAGTGAGAGGCAGGAGAATAGATTCAACAACTAAGCACGTTAGAGCCCCTTTCTGGTTGAAGGGGGTCTCTGCCCAGCTCCCTTCTTTGCCTGAGATGCCCACCCACGCTTTAACCTGTCCACTGCTCCAGAGACCATTCTCACCGAGGTCAGCAACGGCTCCTGATGACCAGACCCTCGTGTTGATCCCTGATTCCCCACAGCGTTGGACTCCTGGCTGCTCTGTCCCGGACACTAAGTACTAAGGCTCCCTTCTCTCCTCCCCCAGACCCTCTCTCCGTGGGTGATCTCATCCACTGCCATGGTCAACCGCCCAGGGGGCTGTTGATCTCTGCTTTGGGCTGAAACGCATCTACCCCAAATTCATATATTGAAGCCCTCATCCTCAGAATGGGACTATATTTGAAGCTAGGGCCTGCCTGGAGTGAAAAAGAGGCCTAGATCTGCCCCTTAACGCTGGTCTGGGGAGGCAGACTGGAGGTGGCCCCCAAGAGCTCAGAGCCCGGGGTGGTTCCAGGCAGTCACATGGACCAGCCCCACCCGCATGGGGCTCCCTGGCTCAGCCATGCATCATCATTGCCAAGCAATTCCTTCTGGGGCCAAAGCATCAGGCAGCTCATTTGCCAATACAGGTCCATGCAGGCTCAGCATTGATATTCTAGGGATGAATGCTGCGTCCCCTACAGGCATCCCCAGAATCACTTTCTCAGCCACCAACTGGGATTAAAGTTTCTGGGGTTAAAGTTTCACCAAACACCATGCCTCTGAGTAAAGGGCCTTGTGGATCTAAATCCTTTGCCTTGAGTTTTAATGCATTAGAAATTCCAGTGGTAAGGATTTTTAGACCAGATTCTAGGTAACAGTATTTTCCATTTGTCACTGACTAGGTACCATGGGGAACATGTTTTAATACTGAACTAGACACTTTGCAGGTGTTATCTGATTTAATCCTCAGATTCCATACTTTAAGGTAGACATGATTTACTGTGCTTTTAGATGAGAAAACTGAGGCTCAGCAAGGTTCAGTGGCTGGCTCAGGGTCACAGCGTGGAAGTGGTACTGCCAGCATTCAAGGCCAGGTCAATGTGGTCCCCAATCCCACCATAACCATGTGGGGCCAGTAGTGCTTGCATCACTGCCGACTCCATCTGCACAGAGGGTCTACCTGTATTGAGTGGTGAGGTGATTACGGAGGAACTCAAATGCCAAGGAACTTGGAACCATAGATTTGAGTCCTATAGCTTAGTGATCACCAGGGATGGGTCGATGCTTGCCAGGCATTTCAGGCCTACTCCATGCTACCCATCCATCCATCCAGTCATTCATCTCATTCATCCATCCATCCATAATCCATTCATCCATCCATTCATTCATGCATGCATCCATCCATCATCCATCCATGTATCCATTCATCCATCCATCCATTCATGCATCCATCCATCCATCATCCATCCATGTATCCATTCATTCATCCATTCATTCATGCATCCATCCATCCATCATCCATCCATGTATCCATTCATTCATCCATCCATCCATCCAGCTAACCAACATGGGTTTTCATTCATTCAGAAAAACACTGCTATCAATCAGAAGCTATCCTTTCTGCCCCCCATCATCCAGTTCCTCTGAGCTCCCCTGACCTGCTCACAAAGGGATACTGCTACAGTAACCTAGGGCCAACGAAGGTCTGGTGAGGTCAGCCCACTGCCCCATGCAGGGGGCCTACAGAGCCGCGGGGGCTCTCAGTGGTGCATGACTTACTAATACCCTCCATTTATTTTCTGAGGCTGAGCGGTGATGAAGGAGAGACAGTACCTCTGTCAAGGTTGAGGGAAAGGAAGTCTCCTGCAAGTAGAACTGAGGCACGCACTGCAGGGTGATGGTGAGGACGACTCCAAGGCTGCCCAGGTGCACCCGTGCCGCCTGGAACACCTCTGCGTTGCTGGACTCAGAGCACAAGAGAATGGTCCCGTCGGCCGTCAGGAGGGTCAGCGCCACCACCTGGCAGTGGGAGAAGAGCCACATTTCAGAACCCCTAGACTTTGCGTGATGCCCTCACTTCCCCGTTTGTCCTTGGAAGTGAGGCCAGGTGTCTCCTAGTCCCAGAAGCCCACCGTCATCTGGTCACAGGGAACTTTCCCAGCTGGGTCTCCAGTCACAGCCTGAGGGAGCCTCAGTCTTGGGGGAGGGAGGAAGGGGAAATGGGGAGAAGGAGGCTGTGTCTGGGTGGCATTGGCCCTCAGCCGATGTGGTTCCGTGGGACCCCAGTGGCTTGTCCTCCCACCACTGCCTTGGTCATTCTGTGGACTTCACACTCGGGACGCAGCGAGCTTGTCCTCTGCCGGAAGAAGTCTAAGATGACACAGGCTCCAAAGAGCCCTGAGGCCCTGGGTACAGGGGGCTTGTGAAGGCAAAGGGAGGGTGTGTGTGCATCCGGGGGAGAGCCGGCCCTGCTGTCCCAACACGCAGCCCGGGGACCAGGGTCCCCTGCAGGCTCTCTCTGCCTGTTGCCCCCCTGGGCACCGACTCGAGTCCAGCTTCTCATTTGGGGACCTCTCACTTGCCTCAGGAACTAGATTCCCCTACTTGGCCACACACAACTGGAAACCTCTGGTCTCTGCAAAGAGTGGGCTGCGCAGTTGAAGACAGGCGGTTATCATCAGTATCCCTGCCCTTGGCCCCCATTTCCAGAGGAATCCTCTTGCATTGCCTGTGGAAGTACTTTTCCACACTCTGCTACCTGCTCGTTTGGATGCAAATTGCTTTCGACATGTGCAGTTGGCGGCTGGGTGCTCAGGGTGAGAGAACAGATACAGCTGAACTAATTCTAATTAACGAAAGAGGAGACATTGGCAGAAATGGGGCACGGTGGCCCTCTGTGGGAGTGAGGGCGTCAGAATGATTTTTATAAAAATCAGACTTTGGGGCTTCCCTGGTGGCGCAGTGGTTGAGAGTCCGCCTGCCGATGCAGGGGACACGGGTTCGTGCCCCGGTCCGGGAAGATCCCACATGCTGCGGAGCGGCTGGGCCCGTGAGCCATGGCCACTGAGCCTGCGCGTCTGGAGCCTGTGCTCCACAACGGGAGAGGCCACAGCAGTGAGAGGCCCGCGTACCCCCCAAAAAAAAAAAAAAAAATCAGACTTTGTCTGAGATCCAGGGCAAAGCATGAGAGCTGCCAGTGAAACACTGCAGCTGGGTCCAGTGACAATAAAGGTGGACAGTGGTTCACCAGCTGTGTGACCTTGGGCATGTGACTTAACCTCTCTGTTCCCTCATCTGTGAAATGAGGAGAATAACCAACTCAGAGAGAGTATGTGACGCACCCAGCTAACTGCCTGGGATACAGTGGATATTAAATATGCCAGTCCCCTCCCGTCTCCTGCGTGCAGGGGCCCATGCTGCTCAGCTGAGCCTCCTCAGGGAAGTGGCCAGTAAATCTCATGTGCATTTTGATTTCTGGCCACTCAGAATTCTTTTCCATACTCTGCTGATCATTTTGTAGAAACTGAGGCAACCAGCTTGACCTCAGCCCTGGAGAGCAGACTAGGACTGTGGCCAAATCTTGGGAGGGGTGGTTTATTATCCTTCAGCCCCAGTTACCACTGGGCTCTCCTGGACGGTGAACCCCGCTCTGAGAGGGTAACGACAAGTCTACGCAGGGCTCTGAGTGCCTGGGAATCAGGTGCCACAAAACCTACCTTGCTTTGCTTCGTAGTCGAATGCCCTGGGCCTTTCCCCTTCCCTGGCTCACAGCATCCCCTCAGGATGCCTCTCCCTTGCCTGGTGATTCTCTGAGGCTTTTGTGCTTGAAAGAGGGGGGGAGGAAAAGGACAAGGGCCACCAGTGTGAGTGCATAAGGTTGATGAGAAAGCAAAGTGCGGATTTAAGGGACAGTAACTCTGAAGTGGCTCCCCCTCGTGGTGTGTGAGAAAACAAAGTGAATCCTTGGAAAGTGCTGTTGGTCATTTCCTTTCCACCCCATGCAGCTCTGGACTGGAGCACGTGGGACCAGCTCCCAGAAGCCACAGTCGGACAGCACCTGCCGGGGTGTCCGTCTTCCTTAGAACAGAGGAGCCGTGCTCCTGGCTGGCTGACTGGGGAACACGTGAGCCATCAGTGCGGTCACGATGCTGAAATTTCTTTGACAGTGTAGTGTGGGCTCTGGAAAGGGCCTTGTCCTACATACAAACCCATCACAAACATGTACTGAGCACTAACTGTGTACACTCAGCTAAGCACCTGCACGCACTGCTGTTGCGATCATCCCCATTCTCCAGGGGAGCAAACTGAGGCAGCCAGAGGGAAGAGACCTGTCCCCTCCCTGGTCACACAGACAGTAGTCAAAGAGCTGAGAGGCAAAAGCCAAACCCCAGCACTTAGCAGTGATGTTCCGATGGCCAGAGGCCACATGGCCCAGAGTGTAGGTGGACTTTGGCAGGGAGGCACGCGGTGAGTTACGGCCAGCATGAGGGTCTCTCTCTCTCCCCCGAGGGTGAGCGGCCAGCCTCCACGGGTACCCCCCAGCAGCCTGCTTCACGGAGCCATAGCCTGGCCTGTTAGAAGCTCCTCCTAAAACTGAAAGTTAAAGGAGTTTGCCCCCCAAAGGGGTGGCTCCTGACGCAGGCGTCGTGAACTGTCATCCAGCCCCCTGGCATTGACACATGCTGTCTCATTGAACACTCTCCCTGGGTTGAGGAGTATTCTCCCCAGGTGACAGCTGAAAACAGGGATGTCCAGAGGAGTTAAAAATCTGCCTACGTGCTGCACACAGCACACATCAGGCTTAGGTCTGGGGCGCAGGTCTGAGCCCCAAACTTGTGCCCCAAACTGGGCTCTCGTGAAGTTTAAGAAATGCTTTTTGGTGAAGGTCAGGTGCGGATCCCAGGCCCGCCTGTGCTGGGCTCCTTCCTGGCTCCTCCCCGACTTGCTAATCTGGAAAGTCCCCTCGCTTTGCCTGGCTCCTGCCTAAGACCTTTCAATGGGGATGGACCACTTTGCTCTGCTTGCCCTTTTCCCCAGGGTGGCCAGGAGGCTCCTGAGAGGCAGGGCTGCGTCAACATGCACGAGGGCGCCTTCGTCACTTATGTCTGCTGGAAACGGATGAGGGTTAGGGGAGACGATGTTTCTGAAGGAGCCCTGCCGAGTCTCCGTCAGAGGCGAGACCGGGTGGGTTTGAGGCCCTCATGGAGCTGTGCCGACACTGCCCCGGAGTACCTGCTTGTCCAGCAGCCACGGTGCAAGGGGTGAAAGGGGCTCCGTCCCAACCTCCCCTCTCCCTGGCAGTCAGTGGCGAAGCAGATAGACTCACCTGGGTGGCTAGGATGCCGTGCTTGATCCCCGTGTTGTGTGTTCCGGACCCGATGACGCCAGCTGCAGTCACGTCTGACACGGCTCCCAGGCTGGAGGGAGGGGGAGGGACGAAGGGACCAGTTAGGCTTCCTGTGACAATGCCCCCTAGGGTTTCGGTGGGAGGCCCCTCAGAGCAGAATAGTTGACCCATCTCCTGCCTGGGAATCTCATCCCCAACTTACCACATCTTAGATCGTCTGACTCAAGCCAGCCCTTGTCTGTGGGCCGCGTGGCCCGTCAGATGAGCTAGTGGGGATACGGCTCAGCTCCGAGGGGAGGCCTGCCTGCCTGCCTCGGGCTTTCTGCAGCCTAGAACATCCCTTTCCTCCGACCCCCATCTGCCAGCAATATCTTCTCCATCAACCACAGGCCAAACGCTCCTACTAAGACTTCTCCAGCCCCAGCCTGTTGAGGCCTGTAGAGTCCCCATGTCAGAACTGTACACACAGCCATCCCAGGATGGTAGGAGGACGCAGGAGAAGGAGACCACGTCACCCCCTGCTCAGAAACCTCCAGGGTCCCCCGGGGCCTCCAGGATCAAGCCCGCACCCCTCAGCCTGGTGTTCCAGGCCCTGGAACAAATAATAAGAGGGTGCTGTGTGCACGAGGACCAGATTCCCAAAGGGGAATAAGACGCCTCCACCGGCGTGGGCTCTGAGGACAGGAATTAGCAAGATGTGCTCAGGTCTCAGGGTCCAGGAAAGACGGTGGGTCAGGAGTTTTTCAGAAATCTTACTTCTCAGGAGCTTTCTCTGAGACATCCCAGCCCCGTCTGAAAGGAGAAAGGAACCAGTGTTTACAGAAGGCCCACTGGGAGCCAAGGAGATTGGAGCCTTGCACGCTACACGACAGCTTCACGATAGCCCAGTTGCCTTGGTTCACACTTGAGAAATGGGCCCGGCCGGCAGGGCAGGGATCGGACCCAACCTGGCCCTCAGCACAGACCCAGGGCCCCAGAGGCAGGAGGGCCCTGGCTTCCAAAGAGGCAGATTGACAAGGATGAGAAAATCTAGCCTCGTACCCTCCTGCAATGGGACCTGGGGCGGCCCTGGTGAAACAGGAAGAGGAGGAAAGGAACCGAAGCCTCTTCCTTCCTCTGCCCTCACCCTTGCGTCACTCTTACCTTTTTGTCCACATTAGTTGGGTGACTTGGTGATATCACCCCTTGTGAAAATACCAGAATGTTAAAAGAAGACCACAGAAATCCTGTCGCAGGGAATGCCCCAGCGTGTGGACAGGCAGATGCGCGAAGACGTTCATCACAGCGTCATGAACGATAGTGAAGAACTGAGGACGACCACGTGCCCATGACAGGGGAGGGGATGGTTCACCAACCTGCAGTAAGTCTACCCTTGTCCATGAAGCTCACAGAGATTAACGAGCAACACGGAAATGGGCTTGGGACCACGTTAAAAGAAAGAGCTGATCTAAGTGTCCATTGACAGATAAATGGATAAGGATGTGGTACCTATATACAATGGAATATTACTCAGCCATAAACAAGAATGAAATAATGCCATTTGCAGCAACATGGATGGACCTCAAGATTATCATACTAAGTGAAGTAAGTCAGACAGAGAAAGACTAATACCATATGCTATCACTTATATGTGGAATCTAAAATACAACACAAATGAACTTATTTACAGACCACAAGTGGCCTCACAGACATAGAAAACAAACTTACGGTTACCAAAGGGGAAAGAGAGGGATAAATTAGGAGTTTGGGATTAACAGATACACACTACTATATATAATATAGATAACCAACAAGGACCTACTGTATAGCACAGGGAACTATATTCAATATCGTGGAATAACCTATAATGGAAAAGAATCTGAAAAAGAATACACGCACACACATATATGAAACTGAATCACTTTCCTGTATACCTGAAACAAACACATCACTGTAAATCAACTATGCTTCAATAAAAATAAATAAATAAGTAAAAGAAATAAGCTGGACAAACGTGAGGCCCTCAGGGAGGAAGAACTAGGAAGGAAGGATTAGACTTTAGTCCCCCAAGGGGTGGAGAGAACAAGGGGAAAGGTCACTTCCAGAGTCTGTGGAGCGAGACAGAGCCAGGAAAATGAAGGGGGAACCGACACTTACTTAGTAATTACTATGCGGGGCACCTTTGACTCACGCAGGCCTCTGAGCGCCCCTATTTCACAGCCCCATTTTCTAGATGAGAACTCTGAGGCCCAGAAGGGTCAAGGAACTTGAGTGACAGCTGGTACGAGGTAGAAGCAGGATTGCACCCAGGCCTGCTTCTGGAGCTGGGGTCTTCACCAAGCTGCTGTCCTCCCTCTTAGGAATAGCGCCTGTGTCCTGCTCCCTCTGGCTCACCACACAGTGGAAGCTCCAGAGCTTTCCAGCTGCGTGACTTTGAGAAGCACCTTTGCCTCAAGACCCTGCTTTCTGCATCCTTAAATGGGGCCTTCCTCCCAGGGATGATGATAGGATGAGAGAGGGCATCAAGCCACCGGCATGCGGCCTGACACAGCTCTGTGCTTCCCCCCAAGCCCCCAGCCACTCCCGAGGTCCCCACAGCATCCTTGGAGCTGCAGACCTAGGTGGCCCCTGGGATACACAGGACAGGACATCCAAACTCCCTTTGAGAGGCAGATGAGCCCTGTGCAGGCAGGTACTTGAGGAGGACTGGGTCCCCAGGGAGGACAGAGATACATCATGAACAGGGCACAGAGATGCTCCAGGGCCCAGAAGCTAAAGCCTGTGATTAACAGAACGTATCTCCTGCTGGTCCTGGAGATGTGTCTGCTAGCTGCGTACAGACCCCTGCACACTCCCACACCTTCCCTCTCCTGGGCTTTCACTCACGCTGCTCTCTCTGCCTGAATCCCTTCTCTCCTCTCGTTTTTCTGGTTCACATCAGGTCATCCTTTAGGGCTCAACCAAGAGGCCCCTCCTGCAGGAAGCCTGCCCTGATTCCCATCCATTCACACATTCCCCTGCCTGCCAAGGCTGAACACGGGCCCCCAAGAACACCACGGTGCCCTGAACACCTCTCTGGCATTGAGCCTCTTGCTTTGTGTCACGCTTGTCACTTCGTGGGTTTGTCTCCCCGCCTTGCAGGGAGCTCCTTGTGAGTGGGTCTGGGTTTTATTCATCCTGGCCTCTTCTGGGCCTGAACAAAGCCTGCACTTGGTAGACACTCCATAAATGTTTGAGTTGCCATGACCCTTGGAGAGGCAGAAACAGAATGGTTTTCAGAGTGAAAAAGTATAGTGATGCCTCAGGGCCTGCAATGAGAAAGCTAGGTGAATGGACCACCCACACTTGAAGACCAACCACAGGCTTCTATGGTGGCAATTTCCAGCTGTGAAGAGATTGCTACCCCAATATCCAAAATAATTCTGTCACTTGTTTCTAGTGGTTGAAGCCCCACAGTTAGACATTCACTCCTTTGGCTGCATTCAGCCAAATTCATTTCCTATTTCAGTGGAAACCTCCTGATATTAAACTTGAGCATTCACTGATACCATGTTTGGAAGGAAAAACAAGTGAAGCCACATATAGGTAAACCAGGAAGCCCTGTGTCTCAATCAGCATATGCTCTTCTGCTTCTCTGAGTGCTTACTTTGTATATCTTTCGGTTTGGGTTCATATAGTTTTATTCCAAGTTTTAAGAAAGGCTTAATGCATGGTTTTCCCATCCCTGTACTAGACTTTTTTAAATGCTAGCCTGTTTCTTTCTACTCTCACACAATAGCCCCTGAACACAGGGGATGGGGAGATGGGTACTCTGTGGGGGAGGAACAGGGGTCCAGAGAAACAGGTGCATCCTAAGAAGTGCTTCTCTTTGGCTCCTGACAGATGCTTGAGTGTCCAGCCAAGGCCAGGGCAGGGATCAGGGGCCATCACTGGCCCACCTGGGAATCAGGGAGGTGGCTCTTACTTGGACAAGGCCAGGCCGTGCTTGTCCAGCTGTGGGTGCAGGTCAGCCAGGAGGATGCCGGCCTCCACGGTCACCTGCTTCTTCTCCATGTCCACCTGCAAGAGACCAGCAGAGATTGGGATGAGCTAGGCCGTCGCTCAGTCCTTGTCCTGCAGTCCCGCAGGGCTGTGAGTACAAGCGTGTCTCCCGCTGCAGGCAGCCAAAGGGGTGCAGACAGAGCCCTAGAGTGCTGGGGCTTTGGGACTACTCTGCGTAACCCTTCTTTTCCCAGGGGAAAGAAATAAGAAGCAGGGAAGAGAAGGGATTTGCCCAAGTCACTGCGGGACTGGGAGAACTGTGCTGTGTCCTGAGACCCACCGCCCCCAACCATGGCTGCCCTGGGGGCTGGGGGAGGAGAAGTCTCCCTCCATTTCACAGCGAGGAGACTCAAGTTCAGGGACTTGGAGTCACTTGCCCAAGGTCACACAAACATCGGTGGCGGAACGGAGATGAGAATCCCATCTGTGCGACTCCAAAACACGCGTTCCATTGACCCCGGGCGCAGAGCCTGGCAAAATCAATTACTGGAGCGCAGTCCTCACTAATTAGCGATCAGAGTTAATTTCTGCCATGACTGATGTCTTGACTGGAACATTTTCTACGGGGTGGTGACCGTCAGCCTGAGCAAATCAGGAAATAAATAGTAGAGAGAAACCCAGAACCTCTGCTAGCACGGCTGGAGGGGAGGGTACCTGGCAAAAATTATAGCTCGGGGGAGCTGGCCCCGTCAGGTCAGGTGAGAACAGGAGCCCTCCTGACGGGCGGCACGCCTGCCAGTACTCTCACTCCCAGGCAGGCACCTGAGGTGGTGGTGGTGGGGCCTGAATTCATGGCTGAATTGCATGGACAGTATCCCAGCACAGGGCTGATGTCAGACCCCTGAGTTTGCGGCCCACTCAGCTGCTGATCGGCTGTGTGACCTTAGGCAAATCACTCTCCCTCTCTGATCTTCAGTTTCCCCATACGTAAAACAAGTTAAGTGCAAAGGCTTCTGGATTTGTCATTGTGAGTCCACCTCTGGGGGCCTGACTTGCCATTCTTGTTCTAGAGAAGTGGAGAGGAGGCTCTGGCCGGAGGGGAGGAAGGACATCCTCTCCGTGGCCACAAGGGGGCGCACAGACCAGACGAGAGGCCTGAGCAAGCCCAGGCAGGACCCCGGCGAGGGGCGATCACTGGGGACCAGGAATTGGGGGGTCACCTTGGGACTCAGAGGTGGGGAGGGGATAAGGCCCAAGGGAAAAGGCTAAGGAGTCTCCGCCTGGACTCTGAGACGGAGACCATGGCTGCCCGGCATGGGGCCCAGCAGCGGTGGGGAGCCCAGGGCTCCTGGTACCTTGAGGACGCGGTTCATCTTGCCCATGTGGATCATGAAGCCGTCGGTGCAGGCGATGTCTGAAGGTGAGTGGCCACCGCCCACCACCTTCACCCGCTTGTTCTGCTGCCTGGCCAGGGCCAGCACCTGCTGAGGCAACGCCTGCGTCAGCCCCGGCCCAGGCCTTTCCCTGTGAGGCCGTGGGGCCACCCAGGCTCTGGGCCCCCAGCCCCCCAAGGCCCTGCCTGGCTGGAGGCCGCTGTGCAGGCCACTCCGGGAAAGAGCCAGAGAGACGGGCCAGAGAGCGAGTGGGAGGGAGAACCAAGGAAGCACCCCAAAGTGGGGCTCCTGGTGTGCTCCCCGAGGCAGCTGGCAAACCTGATCACATTCTTCTCCTGGGCAAAACCTTTCAAAGGCACCCGGCACCTTCAGAAGAAGGCCCGTCTCCTCGTGTTGGCCCACATGGGCCTCAGCTGCCTCCCAGGGTGGATGAAGGCTCCCGGGGGCAGGGGCGGTGGCTTAATTTGACACCGTAGCCCCCCGTGTCTACCCCGGGCCTGACGGGAATAGGCCGTCTCTAGTGATCTTGAATGAATAAAGAAATGAATGCATGGTGTCACTCAAAGGAATCCATACTCTTTCACCCTTGTGTCTGGGCGTGGAACAGCAGTCTCAGGATTTATACCTCGAGGGGTTCCGGGGTCAAGGAAGATTGGGAAATGCCCCATAGCACTTGTCTTCCACGCCCACCCCCACGCGCGAAGCACGTTTAAGGCTGCAGGTTCTACTGAATGTCGATACAATGAAGACATCTGTTTAACACCATCTCCCTCGCACTCCCTTGACCACACAACTATTTTTATTCCCCCCCCCCGCCCCCCACCAACCCTAACAGCTCTCCAGGGAAACACAGGCCTGCAGTAGCCTCCTCCTATTTGTAATTCACAGTCGTGCAGGCTAGCATGGCTAGAAACAGCCTTCACACGCAGGACATCAGCACCCCTCCACCCTCTCCCCTCAGCTCAGAATGAAGCATATTGCCTCGGCATTCAAGGCCCTCAGATCTGTTCAAAGCCACTTTGCCTCCCAGCCTTCCTCTTCTGCCCTCCCCTTCCCCCATGCACCCTCCGGCAGCCATGTCTGACGACTCTCCAGGTGTCCTCCTCACCTTCCTTCACCTCACACTGCCCTTGCCCAGCTCCCTGTGGAGCTCCTGTGCATCCTCCAGGGCCCGGCTCAGCGACCACCTCCCTTCATTCTCATGCATGAGAGGTTGGGGGTTTTGAATCCTGGTTTGGATCCTGGCTCTGACACTTACTAATATGGGAAAATTACAAAGCCTCTCTGAGCCTCAGTTTGCTCATCTGGAAAATGGGGGTAATAATCACTACCTCACAGGGGGTTGTGGGGATGGATGAGACCACAGATATGAAGCAGTGGTGCTGATCACTCAGTGGTGACAGTGCCGTTCCCACCACTCTCCTCCAAGTGCCCTCACACACACCTGTGCACAGACTCACACCCATGCACACACACACAGCATGAATTTCTCCCTTCTCTGTTCTCTGCTGGTGCTCGTGAAACGTCTGCATCCTCTGGGGTTAGTCACATGCAGCCTGTCTTAGGGGCAAGTCTTTTAAGGGCAGAAGTCGGGTCATGTCCATTCATTCATTCATTCATTCACTCATTCAACAAATATTCAGTAAGTGCTTCCTGTGTACAGGTCACAGGGCTGGGTGCTGAGGATAAAATGGAAAAGAAGACAAGCATGGTCTTAAATCCTTATGAGGGAGAGAGACAAAAGCATGCAAACGTTCATGTCAATGAAATCACCGCAGGTTTTGAACATGCAATGAAAGAAATAAGCAAGGAGCTGAGATACAGAAGATGGGGAAATACTCAGATAAGATGGTCTGGGAAGCCTCTGAGAAGGTGATTTACTTTGAGACCTAAAGGATGAAAAGGAGTCAGTCTCATTAAAAGTGCTGGGACAGGCATCCCAGGCAGTGGGAACAGCAAGTACTAAGGTACGGAGGTAGCGAGCCAGGGAGAGAGGGACCTTAGGGAGGCCGGAGAGACAGGCCCAGAGGATGCATGGCCTTGGGGTCAGGAGTTGGGGTTTTATTCCACGAACAATGAAAGCTTCTGAAGAGCAAGGAAGTAGCCCAATTCAACTTAGATTTTAAGAAAATTACTTTTGCTGATTGTGGAAAGTGCATTTGAGGGAGGTAAGAACTGAAGCCGGGAGATCAGGGGTGAGGCCATCACAGGCCACGGCATGTGAGGAAGGGGTGGTGGCCTGGGCGTAGTGACAACAGTGCCGGAGAGAGGGAGGTGGGTTCTAGAAACTTCTGAGGCAGGACTTGCTGAGGTCCGATAAGGGACAGTGACCTACTTCCTGGCTTCTAGTCTGAGCAATCCCGTGGTTGGTATAGAGTCAGGGAAGACTACACGAGGACAGGTTGAAAGCAAACATCAAAAACATCATTTGGGGCATGTAAGTTTGTGATGTCTTTGACGAAAGAAGTCAAAACGAATCTGAAGCTCAGAGAAGAGACCTGAGCCGGAAATAAAAATCTGGCGGTCATGGGCAGACAGCACAAGTGGTCACGCAGCAGCAGCGTTCAGCTGCCGCCGACCCCGTGGAGCTGTCACCCCACCGGCAGTTCTGGGCTGGGGATGAGGGTCTTAGCTGGGAAGCCCACCTCCTCTCTGGGGCTGGCTTGGTCCGCAGGGCCCAGATGGAGCTGGAGGTCCAGCGGCTCGACCGCTGTGCGCCGTGCTGAGATGGACACTCACCTCTCTGATCTCCTCCACGGACGTGGGCTGGTAGTACATCTCCGGGTAACAGCCATAGGTCCTCGCCCAGTTTTGGAATTTGACTCCTTTGTACCCATGGACCTGTGATAGGACAAAACCCGGGTCACTACCAGTAAGTGGTCTAGGGCTGCCCTGACCCCCATCCCACTGTCCCAACATTGTAGAGATGGGAGGCTGGGGCCACGGCGCTGAGCCACTGGGAAGCTCAAACACACAGTGGAAGCTCTAAAGCCGTGCAGCCACGTGCGGGCTTCCTGCTACGATCTCCCTTGACCCCCATGGTCAGCGCAGCAGATCACGCAGAAAACTCGGCCCCTCCTTCGGAGAAGGGGGCCTACGTGAGATCAGGGGTGCAGCCCTGGGAGACAGCACAGCAGCGTTTCCTGGCCTGGAGGCCACAGCAGAGAGCCTTGGGGAAAAGGCTCCCGTTTGTGGGATCCCCGCTGTGGGCTGGGCACTGTTCCGGGGTCCTCCACATGTCATATCTCTCCGCATGTCACACCTTATTTAGGCCTTACAATAAAGCCACGAAATAGGTAATATTACTCTCATTTTCAGGAGCAGAAACTGAGGCCCAGAGAGGTAGAGTAACCTCCCCGAGATCACAGAGCAACCAACGAAAGACACAGGAGTCCAACCCCGGCCTTCCTCTTCCATCCCTTCCCCAGCACCCCAGTGGCTCCCCAGAGCCGCGAGTCCATTCAAGAGCTTCCCCGTGGCCTCCCAGTAGCCCCACACCTGCCCTCATTTTGCCCTCCCAAGCCGGGTTCACAGGCCCAGCCTGGATGCGGACCGGCAGGGCTGAACGGCTGGCCACGTGGACCTACCATGGCTCCAGCGGTGGGTCAGTGGCCTTGGCGGACTCCGGACTCCTCGTGGAGCAGAGCACAGGGCAGCGGGGTGCGGAGGCCAGGCGGAGCGGGGGGCTGGAACCAGCAGCGCGGTGACGGTGACCGCGGGAGCTCAGGGCCGACTCTGCAGCTGCAGCACACAGAGGGGCTTGGGGCCCGGCAGAGGTGGATAAACAGTGTGACGACAGGCTCCACCCAGACAAACAGCAGTTTGGCCTGCCCCCTGCCCCGGGGCTCCTCTCAGGCCGCAGGGTGGGCAGGCAGCGTTTACAAGGCGGCTGCTCTCTTCCCGAAAGCTGTTGAGCTCTGACACCAAGTACAGGCATTCTGGAGCCGGAGGACCCCCGGCCTCGAAACTGGGTCCTTAATGCCGCAGGTCAGGGGAGGCTGTGACATGGGGGCCCGCGTGTTAATTCATTTGTCAGAGCTGGGGGAGGGATGCACCAGGCTGCCCATCGCTATAGGGAGACAGAACGGGATGCTGGTGGCTGTAGCACGGGGGCGCGGGGGACGGGGTATGGGGGGGCGGACGAGTGACACTCGGACCAGGCAGAGTCTTCTAGCTGAGGTCTTCCTTCCCCAGGCCTTAAGGCAGGCAGACCTGGGTTCCTCTTCCATGCCTTGCGGGTTAACCTCTGTGAAGCTCGGTTTTCTCTCCAATAAAGTGGTGGCACTTTTGCCTAATCCTCTGGGTGGACATAAAGGTTAGAGCAGACGTCTGAGGAGCCCCGGGACACCATCAGCGCTGGAAAAGGTTTCAAGCTCTTGCATCTGCCCCCCGCGTTGAGCTTTCGGTGGCAGGCTCCTTGGGACGTCCCTGTCCACGTCACCACCCCTTGGCTCAGTGCCTGGCACCGCACCAGCCTCTGAGGCACGTTTGTGCAATGAACAGATTAATCAGTCACTGAGCATCTTGGCATTCGATCTCTCCAAGCCAAGAGCTGGGGTCTAGCGGGAAGCGTGAGCAACAGCTCCAGGGTTTTGGAGGCGAGGCCGGGCTGGAGGATCGGAGCTTGGGGTCAGATATACACAGAAGAAGTTCTGGAATGGGGGTTGGGGGACACCTGTGTCCCCCAAACCAGGATCTTCTCCAGCTGCCGGGTGCACATGTGTGTGCGTGTGCATGTGTGTGTGTGCGTGATCACACTCCCCAACTGCAAGGTTGTGTGCTGAGGGGGAGTGGTAGCCATGTGCTCCCCACAGGGAGATCCCAGCTAGTGGAGATGCTGTTGTTTATGATCGCTTAGCAGCAGCTCAACAGCAGAGAGGGAAGTCCCAGGTACGGGTGAGGAATCTGCAGAGCTCAGGGCCACAGAAAGGAGCCGATTTGGCACAAGAGCTGGGACCTGTGTTACGGGCTGAATCGTGTTCCCCCCACCAAGTTCCTAGGTTGAAGCCTTAACCCCCAGGACCTCAGAATGTGACTGTATTTGGAGATGGGATTTTTGGAGGTAAAGTTAAAATGAGGTCATTGGAATGGGCCCCGATCCAATATGACTGTGTCTAAATAAGAGGAGATTAGGACACAGACACAAACGGAAGGCCAAGTGAGGACGCAGGGAGAAGACGGCTGTCTACACGCCAAGGAGAGAGGCCTCAGGAGAAACCAACCCTGCGACTGCTTGGCCTTAGACTTCCAGCCTCCAGAGCTGTGAGACCACGAGTGTCCGTTGTTGAAGCCACTCAGTCTGTGGTTCTCTGCTGTGGCTGCCTGCAAGCCCCTGTGCTAGGGTCTCCACCAAGGACTTCATGCGGGAGAAGAACAAGCCCTCTCGCCTCTGCGCTGCTTCCCTCGGGCTTCCCTGGTGGAAGTCAGGGCCAGGGCGCTCCAAGGCTGCCAGCTCCACCACCCGAGGGCACCTCCCCACAGACTCCCTGCCTGGGAGAGGCAGGCCTTGGTAGGGGTGCAGTGGGGAGGCCCAAGGGCTGAGGGGTCCCTCCTCCGAGTTGGAAGGGGGTCCAGGGGCTGTGGCCACCAGATGGGGAGGGGTACGCATCATGCCAGGAGGGCAAAGAGGCCCCTGGCAAGGAGGGGAGGGGACAGCCCGATGCCACCCCAAATAAATAGCTTGCTTCCCGCTCACCCTCAAGCCCTGTCCCACAGCTTCAGGCGAAATGTACCCCGCGCCCACCCACAGATGTTCCTCTGCAACTACAGTGGAAGCCAGTTTTTCTCCTTTGGGTGAATGCATTCTGAGGCAGGACATTCCAGAAGCTGGATGCCATGGGTGTCGGTGGGCCTGGACTGTGCCCCCAGCCTGCCTGCAGGCTCCCTTCCCTCCTCTGCTGAGATTTCCTGAAGCCTGGAGTCACCCAGCAGGCTTGCTTTCTTCACCCTGTGCTACCACCCTTGCATGGAACGCTTCCTCCCTCACCCCCAAGCCAGTCGTATCACTTTTATGAATCGCCTTTATGGAAAAAAAAAATAAAATGACATGAAAAGAAATATAAAGATCAGCAAAAATGATGTCTATCAGTTAATTGAATCTGCCTCGCCACCACCTCGTGGTTGAGGTCAATGGTATATTGCTCATTTCTTCTTGTCTGAAGGACTCAGCTTGTTCTATACTTGCTGAGTCTTAACTTTTTCAAACATTTGTTGGCAAGGGAAATTAATGTTACCATCTCGATGGCCGCTGAAGCTTCTTTTAAAAATCATTTCCCCTCCTGTGCTTATTAATCAGTGAAAACGAGTCCTTAATATACAATTCGTACATGGTAACTTAACACAGTTAAGTTACCTGAAACACTGTGAACATTTAGAAGAGTGTTTAATGTTTTCTGATCAGTAGATATACTTCCTAGTCCCACTCAGCCAGCTCGTTCTCTTTAAAAAGGCTGATGGGGCTTCCCTGGTGGCGCAGTGGTTGAGAATCTGCCTGCCAATGCAGGGGACACGGGTTCAAGCCCTGGTCCGGGAAGATCCCACATGCCGCAGAGCAACTAGCCCCGTGAGCCACAATTACTGAGCCTGCGTGTCTGGAGCCTGTGCTCTGCAACGAGAGGCCGCGATAGTGAGAGGCCCGCGCACCGCGATGAAGAGTGGCCCCCGCTTGCCACAACTAGAGAAAGCCTCGCACAGAAACGAAGACCCAACACAGCCATAAATAAATTAATTAAATTAATTAAATTAAAAAAAAAGGCTGATGGACATATATACACTACCAAACTTAAGGTAGATAGCTAGTGGGAAGCAGCTGCATAGCACAGGGATATCAGCTCGGTGCTTTGTGACCACCTGGAGGGGTGGGATAGGGAGGGTGGGAGGGAGGGAGCCGCAAGAGGGAGGAGATATGGGGACATATGCATATGTATAACTGATTCACTTTGTTATGAAGCAGAAACTAACACACCATTGTAAAGCAATTATACTCTAATAAAGATGTAAAAATAAATAAATAATAAATAAATAAAAATAAAAAGGCTGCTGTACTGAATGTAAAATAGTTGGCTGGTGGGAAGCAGCAGCACAGAACGGGGAGAGCTACTCGGTGCTTTGCGATGACCTCGAGGAGGGGATGGGGGGGGAGGGAGGGAGGCTCAAGAGGGAGGGGATATGGGGACATGTGTATGCAGATGGCTGATTCGCTCTGTCGGGCGACAGAAACTAACACAGTATTGTGAAGCAATTATACTCCAATAAAGATCTATTAAAAATAAATAAATAAAAAGGCTTCTGTAAGGCATAAAGTTCATTTGTTGTCATTCAACAAATGACAAAGCTGGATGGCAAGGTTTAAAGCATCCCCTGCTTCTTAGGGTTCCCTTCCATCTCAATCCAGGATAACTGATGGAGACACTGACCAAATAATACATCTCCTCAATCTATTCCAATGGCAACCAAGACCACTGTTTGGGGCTTTCTCTGGATTCTTCTTACCTTGATTTGCATAAACAAAGACTCGTTTTTGTCTTCCAAATTCTGATACAAGCCAAACAGTCACACAAGCTCCCCAGTGCTGAGGCGTTCCGCCCATCCATCTTGGCAGCAACTTTATGCAAAACAGTAAAGGAACTACATACAAAACAGAGGTTAGGTCCTAACCCAGGTCCTTTTAAAATTGGAAGTAAATTTCTACTTGATTAAAAAGTGAGTTTATGACCTGCAGAATGGGGGAAAATATTTGCAAATCATATAATGGATTAATATCCAGAGTGTATAAAGAACTCCTACAACAACCAAAACCCAACCCTGATTTAAAAACGGGCAAAGAATGCCCACTTCTCCAAAGAAGATATACAAATGGTGAATAGCGCATGAAAAGATGCTGGTCACTTAGTACTAGGGAAATGCAAATCCAAACCACAAAGAGATGCCCCTTCAAACCCATTAGGATGGCTATTACCCAAAACTCAGAAAACAACGAGCGACAGTGATGATGCGGAGAAACGGAAACCCTCGGCATTGCTGATGGGAATGTAAAATGCTTCAGTCCGTGTGGAAAACCCTACCGTGGAGAGAATTCCCGTACGATCCAGCAATCCCACCTCTGGGTACGTACACAGAAGAACTGAAAGCAGGGCCTTTAAGAGATACTTACTTGTACACCCAAGTCTCAACTGATGTATGACTGGATCAACAAAATATGGAATATACATACAACGCAATATTATTCAGCCTTAAAAAGGAAGGAAATTCTGACACAGGCCACAACATGGACGAGCCTTGAGGATTTCAGGGGCTCAGAACGAGCCTCCCCAGAGTGTGTTACTTTTGCACGAGGAGCTAAAGGCAATAGAGCTCCTGTGGGTTCAAGAGAAACTACTGCTCCTTCCTCAACTACCTACAAGAAGTTAAATTGGGGATTTTTCCCAGAAAAGAGTTATTACCGGAGATAAATTCTGTCTGAGTGGCACCATGTATATGGCAGGGCAAATACCTAAGTACCCAGCATCTGCTCTTCCTTTTATCATCCTGTGAATGACCCTCCTGTCCTTGGAAGCCCCAGGCTCCTATCCCATTCCTTAGCTCAGGGGGGCACATATACCTCATTTTACTTTTCTCTCTCTGACCCTCTCACGTATGTAGGGTTCCCGTTATGTGTAAAATTAAATTTGATCTTTCCTGTTAATCTATCTCATGTCAATTTAATTCTTAGACCAGCCAGAAGAACATAGAAGGTAGAGGAAAGTTTTCTTCCTCCCTGACAGGATCTTATACTAAGTGAAATAAAGCCAGTTACAAAAAGACAAATACGGTATGAATCCACTTATATGAAGTAACTAGAGGAGCCAGATTTATAGAGACGGAAACTAGAATGGGGGTTTCCAGGAACTGGGGGATGGAGAAAAGAGAGTTAGTGTTTCATGGGGACAGGGTTGCTTGGGAAGATGAAAATGTTGTGGAGATGGACGGTGGTGACGGCTACACAGCCATGTGAACGTACTTAATGCCACTGAGCTGTGCACTGAAAAATGGTAAATTTTACGTTACGCAAGTTTGACCACAACTTTTAAAAAAGTGAATTTACAGGCATAGGGGTATCACTGGTATTCTTTCTAAAGCAGGTACCAGCCTCAAAATCCAGGAAATATGTATGGAAATAAGACAAAATGTATTTAGGTAAACTGCCAAAATGACTACCCATACCTTATCAATATGAAAGCTGTAAAAACCTACAGTATCTTTAAATGCTTCAACTGTGTTATTAAAACAATTATCGCATTTGTCTCATGAAGCAGAAGCGCAGTGACATACCCTCGTGGTTTATCCAACGGATCCTAGGGAAGACGTGCAGATGTCTAGAATCTGGATGTCTTCTCCTGAATTCAGTGCTATTGGCACACACGCCAACAGTCAGAGATCTACCGAGGCTTGGGACGGTGAAAAGACTCAGACCGTTGGTCATCCATCTCATGAAGCAGGACATCAAATACTAAGCATTTGAAACTAACTCATTTACCCATTCAAAACACCAGGCATGCGCTGGGCTAGGGTCAAGGATGAATCACCTAGACAGGCAGGCTCCAATCCCAAGAAGCTGACAGTCTGGCAGAAGAAACAATTAACAATTGGGTGCAGCGGCCAACACTGGGGAGAAACTTCCACAAGTGCCAAGAAAGTATTTTATGTGTGGCCAGATGGATTCCTTTGAACTGCGAGGCATGACATTTCCCACCCAATTCTTGTTGCCAAAACCTTTGAGCTTCTGACCTACATATTTTAACCATTGTTTAGTTTTAATTTGTGCTCATGGTAATGTCAGTGTGAACAGTGGGCCTTAGAGTCACTTCCAGGCCTAAAACCGTGGGTTCGTTGTACCCCAAGAGAGAGAGGAATAGCTTTTTGTCGCATGTTCTAAATAGATGCATTTTTAGAAGATATTTCTCCTGGAAACCTTGGACCCTGCTAGTTGACAGCCACCGGGTGTGAGGACAGAACCTGGGAATGATCTCAGCTCCCTGGAGGGAGCTCTATGATCTCACTGATATGTGGGTGGGGTCTTCCATGCCTCTTTTAAAAAGCTATTTCCCTCTGCAGAGGTAAATACACTTGTTATTTATGCCCTTTGTAGTCTGAAATAAAAATAACATTTTTAAATCAAATCAATTTGAACATACTTCAAACAACTTGTAGTTAACAAGGCATCTGAAAAGCATTTTCGGGAATGACCTAAAGATCTTTTCCAATGCAGCGTTGTTTTTATGACCCTCAATCTTGTATGACTGGTGATAGTTGTGTTGCAATGCTACGAACTAGATTCGTCCGGCCCTTATTTGCCGAAAGAGTAGAATTTCTGAACATTTTGAATGGTTTACAGAGATTACTGGGTAGAATACTGGAAATGGAGACAGGCCGAATAGGTTTGCCTACTTGTGCTTCTTCAGATGAGAGATGTTCTAAGATTCTTGTTTCCTCCAAACAGTTCTGGACAAATAAGTCTGGACACACGCAGTTAGTGAAATAATGTTAGCTGGCTCCTGTAGTCATTCCCCCAGAGCACACATTTGCTTTTTAAATGAGTCCTTTAATTCTCTGATCCAAAAGGGAGGAGGTGGTGGTGGGCTGGCTGGAAGTTTAAAGCCCTCAGAAGCCTCATCCTGGGATAAACCGGAAATTTTATGGCTAATACTTCAGTAGCACTTCCTGTGTGCCAGGCACCGTTCTAGGGCCCTGTACGTATTCACTCATTTAATACTCACGACCACCTATGAGTTTGGTGCTATTAATGTCCTTTTCTAATAGAGGAAACTGAAGCACAGTGACCTCTTTCTCGAGGTCACTCTGTGGTCAGTGGCCGAGCAGGGATTTGATCTGGGTAGTCTCACCACAGATTTAGAAAAGAAAAGAGCTTTTGGTAGAAGGAGCTCAGCCTGCAGAACCAGACAGCATGCATCTGAATCTAGGCTCTGCCCCGCACTAGCCAAGTGACCTTGGGCAAATTATGTGAACCTCAGTTTTCCCATCTGTTAAATGGGAAGGATAAGAGTTGGTCAGTGTGGGGCTCCAGGCACACAGGGGTATTTAAGAATGATCGCTGTTAACATTTCTAAGCTGCCCCTTGCTTTCTGCACACACCCGGACATACGTACCCTTTTCTGCCTGGTTAATTTACATTCATCCTAATTCAGAATTCAGCCTGGAGACACCACCTTGTCCACAAGCTTGCCCTGCAGAAAGAGCAGCGAGGGAGGTGAACATAGATTGGTGAGCACACCATGCCAACAGAGCAGGGAGACAGGGCACATGGCCACGCGTGGCTCGTGGCCACTCTATCTGGTAGCACAGAACCAACCATTTCAATCGTGTCAGAAAGTTGCACGGGAATATAAATTGGTGCAGCCACTATGAAAACAGTATGGAGGTTCCCCAAAAAGCTAAAAATAGAGTTGCCATCTGAGCCTGTTATCCCACTTCTGGGCATATATCTGGAGAAAACTATAGTTTGAAAAGATACATGCACCCTATGTTTGTTCCGACACTATTTACAATAGCCAAGACATGGAAGCAACCTAAGTGTCCATCAACAGATAAATGGGTAACGAAGATGTGGAATATTAGCCATAAAAAAGAATGAAATACTGCCATTTGCAGCAACATGGATGGACCTAGAAGTTGTCATACTAAGTGAAGTAAGTCAGAGAAAGACAAAAACCATATGATATCACTTACATGTGGAATCTGAAATATGATACAAATGAACTTATCTACAAAACAGAAACAGACTCGCAGACATAAAGAACAGGCTTGTGGTTGCCAAGGGGGAGGGGGGTGGGGGAGGGATGGATTAGTAGTTTGGGATTAGCAGATGCGAACTACTACATATAGAATGTATAAACAACAAAGTCCTACTGTATAGCACAGAGAACTATATTCAATATCCCGTGATAAACCATCACGGAAAAGAATATGAAAAAGAATGGACACACATATGTACCTGAATCACTTTGCTCTACAGCAGAAATTAACACGACATTGTAAATCAACTACACTTCAATAAAATAAATTAATAAAAAAAGAAAGTTCTACCAGACAGCACTGTCCCAGATCATGCAGACTCGTAGAGAGTCAGAGCAGAGGAAACAGTGTTCACCCAAACGCGATACTTTCTTAGAACAATCACTCTGCTTTTCTCCCAAGAACTCAAACAGCACTAAGCCAGTTGTCTTCATTTTATTGCATAAAGGAGTTCCCATCTCTGCTGAAAAGCTTCTAAATTGCTGATTTTGCATCATCAAAACGCTGACTTGATTATCAAAGAGAAATCACCCCCTGGCCATCCCGTTCTGTCCCCCACAGAACACTAACCATCCTTAGACATAAAGCGATACGTTTATACCCAGAGGATTAATCACATGTGATTATTCCTATATCTAAAATTATGTCAAATCTGACTCATTTCATTTAGAGAAAATCACTCTTTGCTGCAAACCCCTTGAGAACAACGCTGCTGGTTTTGAGAGATGCGGGTAAGGCCCCATCCGGGTACCAGAGAAGCGCCCCAGCAGATGCAGCGGTTGGACTGCCTGCTGGCGGCTGACACACGTCACACCCTAAAGCTTCGACACCCCCGGTGGGTCGCTGGCGTCGGTCTCCAGCCACTCAATGAGGATCTGATTCAACTCTGTGGGCCTGGAACGGGAACAGAAGGCAATTCGCATCTGTCTGGACGCACTCCCTCACTCAGGCCAAGGCAGGGGTGGTAAAGCAAGCGGCTTATTGGAGGCGAACGGGGAGCCCTGACGTCCCCCACCCAGGGACCGCCATCTCCTTACTTCTCCATCTGTGTCCAGTGTCCACAGTCCTTAATATGACCCCTTTTCAGGTGAGGGATCTGGAAAAAAACCCCACCCGAAAAAGTAAATGGCAGAAGGCAAGTTCTCTGCTCCCGGTGGGCCGCCCCCCTGAAAACCCCGCGTGATTTAGGAAGGGAATGACCACTGATCAAGCTCCTACTGTGTGCTGGGTGCTCCACATGCGCTGCCTTATTTATCTTTTCATTATATACATTTATTTATTTCATTTATTTATTTTTGGCTGCATTGGGTCTTCGTTGCTGCGTGCGGGCTTTCTCTAGTTGTGGCGAGCAGGGACTACTCTTTGTTGCGGTGCGCGGGCTTCTCATTGCGGTGGCTTCTCTTGTTGCGGAGCACGGGTTCTAGGCACGTGGGCTTCAGTCGTTCTGGCACGCGGGCTCTAGAGCACAGGCTCAGTAGTTGTGGCACATGGGCTTAGTTGCTCTGCAGCATGTGGGGTCTTCCTGGACCAGGGCTCGAACCCATGTCCCCTGCACTGGCAGGCGGATTCTTAACCACTGCGCCGCCAGGGAAGCCCTGCCTTATTTATCTTTGACCATGATCCTTTGGGTAATATGAAGGCTCAGAGAGGTTAGGTAACTGGCCCAAGGCCACACAGAGAGTGGCTGAGCTAAGATTCAAATTCAGGCTGACCCATACTCATCACAACAGACTGTCTCCCTCCAGAACCATTAGGACTTGGCCCGTTCACAGCCTGGAAAATGGCGGGTCGAGCTTGGCTCTTGCCCTGTAGCCATGACTGCGTCCCCTTCCCACGTCGCCTCCCTCCTCCCTGGTGATCTGCACGCAGGGCTGTTCAGTCTCCCTTTCGGCGCCTGAATCCCCAAAGTGGGTCACAGCCCTCCCCGGACTGGCTCCACCACCCACAAAGGGCGTCCTTGGCAACATGCCTTGAATCACGCTCTCTCCACCGCACTGGATGATGCTAACTAACAAAGCCACGGCCAAGGGCAGGCGAACGCTCTCAGCAACCAGCCAGGATACGCGAGCCGTCACGGGGACCCCACCTGCAGGCCTCCCAATCCCTACCAAGCCCCACGCTTTCAGCAGAGTGTGCTTCCAAAACACAGGCTTGATACCCATCTCTCCACCTCAACGGTCCCCTCACCCATAGGTCCACACAGCTCAGCCTGGCCCAGTGGGCTCAGGATAGCCTCCCAGCCGCACCCTCTGACCTCTCTCATCCATCCTCACCTCTCAACACCCTGTCTCCTCTCCCGTTCTCTCTCTGCCGGGCAAGGCTTAGGAGTTCCTCAAGGCCAGAGGCAGTGGTCAGCACCTCTGTGAAGCCCTCGCTCCCAGCTGGGCCCTTGTCCACACAAGCCTCCTGCATATGGGGTACACTGCTGGACATGACCTCCTGTGGGGTGGGGTCTGCACCTCATTCATCTTTACCGCCCTGGTATCTAGCACTGTCCCAACTCATCTAAGTGCACAGGAAAAGCCCATGAAATGAAAGAATGAGTGAGTGATGAGAGATTGCATCAGTGAAGGGGAAAGGAAGCAGCAGTCTTTTTTTGTTTTCTTTTGGCCACACCGCGTGGCATGTGGGATCTTAGTTCCCTGAAGTGTGGAGTCTTAACCACTGGACCACCAGGGAAGTCCAGGAAGGAGCGGTCTTTTTTTTTTTTTTTTTTTTTGCGGTACGCAGGCCTCTCACTGCTGTGGCCTCTCCCGTTGCGGAGCACAGGCTCCGGACGCGCAGGCTCAGCGGCCATGGCTCACGGGCCCAGCCGCTCCGCGGCATGTGGGATCTTCCCGGACCGGGGCACGAACCCACGTCCCCCGCATCAGCAGGTGGACTCTCAACCACTGCGCCACCAGGGAAGCCCCCGAGGAGCAGTCTTAATCGCTGCTCCCAAAAGGCGACAGTGATGCTGCTGAGGAAGCCCTCGTCAAGCGAGCGGTTCCCCCGAACATCCCACTCTTCATCCTCTGGGACGCCTGCGCCCTCCTCCAAGAAGCCCCAATGGCCCCGAGCAGGACCATCGCCTTACCCAGTCCTCCATATGCTTGGACATCTCAGGAACGAGCACGAAGTCCTTCTCCGCGGTGACCATCAGGGCCGGCACCAGGATCTGGGGAGGGATAACGGGAAGGAGAAGCAGCCTCCACGCTCAGGCCCTCCCTCACCCGGCGAGGAGATGTTATTTTCACACCGCGGGGCCTCCTCCACTATCAACTCCCCCGCAGAAGACCCCTCAGCACCACTGTGGTCTGGCTTTGTTTCCGCCACGTGCTTTGCGTGAAGGAGGCACCAGTATTACTAAAGATCTGAAAGGATGGCGTGCGAGATTAGAAGGTGTGTATCTTGCTCTCTGCCCCTGGTTCCTGGCATAGAGCCCCTGAAACCCTTGTAAATCCCTAAGTGATGAGAGCACTCCTGTTCCAATGAGGTGACTCTGGCTGGGCTCCTGGATGGGGGCTGGTCACCAGGAAGACAAAGCCATGATTAGACACCTGGGATTTTCAGCTCCCTCCTTCCCCCCACGTCTGGAAGGCGAAAGGGATGAAATGGAGTTAATAATTGATCGCGTCTACGTGAGGAAGTCTCCATAAACATCCACATAACCCCAGTAGCAAGGAGTTCGGAGAGCTTCTCGGTTGGTGAAATCCACACCAAAAGGATGACACACCTCAGCTCCACAGGGTCAGAGGCTCCTGGGCGTGGGACCCTCCCAGACCTCACCCTGTGGATTCCTTCGTCTGGCGGTTCATCTGTGTCCTTTACCAAATCCTTTAATAAACTAGTAAACGTGAGTAAGTGTTTCCCAGAGTTCTGTGAGCCACTCTAGAAAATTAATAGACCCAAGGAGGAGGTCCTGGGAGCCTCCAATTTACGGCCAATCAGTTGGAAGCACAGGTAACAACCTGGACTTGGGGCTGGCGTCTGAAGCGGGGAGCAGTCTTGTGGGACTGAGCCCCTAACCTGTGGGCTCTGACGCCGTCTCCAGGTAGCTGGTGCCAAAACTGAGTTAAACTGCAGGCCACCCAGCTGGTGTTGCAGAGAACTGCTTGGTGTGGGGAAAACGCCCACACATTTGGAGACCAGAAGTGCCAGAAAGAAAGCGATTTGTGTGAAAGTAAAGGAGACACACAGGAGGAAAAAAATGGGTTTTTCTCATACGGATGGATTCAGCCACGTATTGACCACACAGGTTGTGTGTGTGGGTGTGTGTGTGTGTGTGTGTATAAGTAAGAACACGCGTGTGGTCCACTCTGTGTGACTGATATTCCTGACACCAAACAGGTGGCACTGGGAAGGAGGAAAGATGCCCTTAGATGGAGATCAATATTCCTTTTCTATGAACTGAATAGAATATTCAATTGAATAGAATATTCACACTCTGCCCTTCACAGGGGCAGCCAGAGTGTGACTGGGCCAGCCTGACATTACAGGCAGGAAAGGGACTTCACTTTTTGTCTACTGATGCATGGGGCACCGCAAGGTCGAGAGAACCTCCTTTTACTCTGTGTTCTCAAGCTACCATGACAATTTCCAAATGGTGTTCACTGTCCCTGGGTAAGGAATGCTCACCGTTTTTTACCTACAACACAGAACTGTGCGCTTCTCACTGCGCCCCGTTCACCAAGGGGTGAAGACCCAGTGGTGGTTTTGTGGCTGAAATGAATCCTGAGGCTGCTGTGGGGGTGGGATGGACACTCTAGAATGTTGCAGGTGAAAACGTAAAGCGGTGGCAGAGGCAATGGGAGGAGGTGGGAGAGGAGGAAGATCTGGAAGGAAACTGCAGAAGAAGGGGTCCCCAAACCTACTGCCATTGGGGTTCACCTCCCCGAAGACCTCATCCTCGTCCCTCATGCTTTGAGAGAGTCTGCCAATCAAACTGCAGTTTTGTCATTTTTGTCCATCAGATTAGAGTGATGATAGGCTAAAGAGCATTAATTAAACCATTACTACGTACTAGGCACTGTTCTAACTCAGCATCTGATGTGCGTCAACCCACTTTATCCTTACACAGCTCCTGCCTGAGGTAGGCACCATTCTTGTCACTTCCATATTAGCGGCCATGGAGAACAGAGTGGTTAAGTCCCTTGCCCAAGGTCACACAGGGCACAGGTCCCACATCCCAGGCCGACTCTCTGCCCAGCCTGCTCTGAACCACTGTTTTTATGCTCTACTGCCTCAAGACCTAACCCTGTGAGGTCAGGACCTCGCCTGTGTCATCTGCACCATTCCTGGCATATAGAGGGCCGTTCATTTTTGACTGAATCAAGAAGATGGCCAGGGCTACCAAGTGAGCTGAGGAACGTGAAAATGCAATTTCCCTTAGGTTTTTAATGTTCTGAACGTAAACCAGGGACCCCATGACTCCCTTTGCAGACCCAGGGGTTGGAAACCTGTCTTCTGCTTGACACAAGGAAACTGAGACTCGGACTGACTCGGTCGAGGTGAAACAGACAGAGGTTACAGCCCCGTCTCTCTGAGAGCACGTAATGTTCCTCTGTGAGCCAGGAGCTTCATCCTTGTTACCTCTGGGAGTTAACTGGACCACCTGCGCCCGGAGCCAGGGCACCGCCGGGAGACCTAGGCGGTCCAGACCGCTGCTGCAGTCACCTGGCAGACCCCTGTCCCCGCCCTCTCCCCACCCTCTGCCGTTCCAGGAGAAGCAGCAGCAAAAGAGGTCCTAAGAGGAAACCCTGCAGCGCAGGCACCTCCAAAAGCAGCCGGCCTGTCTGTCCACCCCTGGCTCTGACCCAGCGGCCTATCCGTTGGGTCCATGGATGCCCAAAGGGTGACTCGTTGGGGAGGAGAACAGCGCTGAACTCACCTTCCTTCCCAAGCCTTTGCAGCCCCACTGCCAGTTCCTTTCCATGTTTCGGTACCAGTTTAGAGGTCCCCTGGGAGGGGCGGACGAAGGAATAAAACAAGGAAAGCTTTTAGTAGACGCTTGTGCTACAGACCCCACCACAGCAACCCACTCAGCATAGAGCCAGTCTTCCCAGGAAGAGCAAAGGCTCCTGCAGGGCGAAGAGAACAGAGCCCAGGATTCACACCCCGGTGCCCTGCGTGCCTGCCAGGCTTTATCGAGCACGGCCTGGTGCAGGCACAGCGCTGGGCTGAGGGCTGATGTTCTCTGAAGTGGGCATCCAGGGACACACAGAAATCGGCCCCACAGGACTCTCCATTTTCTCCGGGGACTGTCTCGGAAGACGGGGGTGGGGGAGCTTGGTTTAGTGCCCTCACCAACCAGGGCCACTCCCCTGTCCCAGGGAGCCCGCAGAAAAGGGCCACCGGGAGGTGCTTCCTCCTAATGTGACATCAGGAAGTGATGCCGAGGTGTCTCCTCCGGACAGGTAGGGTGGCTCCAGGGCTGTACCTGGAGCACTGTCCCAATCCTCAGGTGTGGAATGGGTTGGTGCTGTCCAGCCCTTGAGGCTTCCTGTGAAAGGGAGGGCCCGGAGAGACCTTGGACACGTCACGTGCCCTTTGGGACTTCTGATTTTCCCTCCTTTGCAAGGAGGGGTCGGATCGGATTGCCTATACGTTCCCTTCCAGAGAACCTCTGTCCCCCAGTCTAAGACTCTTAAATTGTCCCCCACTTCGGGTGGGGAGGGGGGAAGAAAGGAGATGGAGACACTGGGGTCTAAAGGCCACCACGGGTGTTCACGGCCAAGGTCGCCACACTGTGAACTTGTGGGCTGGGCTGACGAAGGCGGTCCTGCTGTTGGGCTCCTTCTGCGCCCCTGGGTCTGAGTGAGGGATGGGGGCGTGAGGAGAGAGGAGGAAGATGGAAACGTGGTGACCTGCAGCGCCCCTGAAGGACTCACGAGCTTCGAAGATTTGCAATACCCAAATACGTGAAGGGACACGCAGAAAAGGGGCTGTTAAGAGGGACTCTCAGTGATCTCAGGGCAGGGCCCTGAACCGCAGCATAGAAACAGACCTGAGAAAAAGGAACGGAGTCTGGCAGAGACTGCAACATGGGCGGACCAGAGTGAAAGGAGCCACACACGAAGGACCACACAGCGTACGACTCCGTGTGCATGAAACATCTGGAATAGGCAGCTCCAGGGGGACGGAGAGCAGATGGGTGAGTGATCAGACCTGGGGGCCCAGGGGAAGTGGGGGTGACCGCGACAGGGAACAGAGCTGCTTTCTGGGAGATGAAAACACTTTAAAACGGATCGTGGCGATCCATAAAATGTGTCGTGACGGCGCAGCTCCATGAAATGACTAAAAACCATTGAACTGTACACTCTCAGAGGGTGAATTCTGTGGTATGTGAGTTAGAGCTCAGTAAAGCTGAGCCTATAACCACCGCCCCCCCACCGAATATGTATGCAGTTTTTGAGGTGACGTGGGGTTTTTGTGTTTTTCTGAAGTAAGAACTCAGAGCTGTCATCTGATCCTCACAGAGGTCACCACTGAAAAACAGTTGAAAACATCTGCTCTGAAGGGGCCCCTAAGCATAAGGGAGAACAAGCTGAACTCTCCAAACTAGAGCAGGCTGAGCATCGTCAGATAGTGAGCCTCCCGGCACTGGAGGCATTCAAGCAGAGGCTGGCCAGGCTTTCACTGGGACTGAGCTGGCACTGGGCCTCACCCTGCACTGCGAGAGCAGAAGAGCCCCTGTCTGCCCACCTTCTCTCTCCTGTGTTCTCCTGGGGTGCTGTTCTCTTTACCTGAAACCAGACTTCTTGAACTGCTGAACGTAGAACTGGATGTCCTCCTCGGTGACCATCTTGCTGAGGCTGGGCTCCCCTGGCGTACTCACAAAGAGTCCTCCTACAAAAAGCCACTTGTTTCCTCTCCCACCCCCTGGGTCAGGTGTCCAAGTTCCAATACCTGAGACCCTTCACCACCTCTGCTTCTTTTATTACTGCTCTCTGTCTCCCCAAGAGACTTGGGCTCCCGGAGGGCAGTGACTCTGACTCGTGCTTGTGGATACCTGCCCCTGCCTCACACCAAGTGTGCGCTCAAAACTTTTGAGGAATGAAGGACTGAACGATTGACTACGTGAATAAGTAAAGAGGTGGAAGGAGGGAAGGGGGAGGTGTTCCTGACCAGTGAGAGGAGTGTGGTCTTTAGGCTTGGAGGAGTTTAACTCCAGCCTGGCCACTCTGGACAAATTCTGTAACTCTTCTGAGACCCATTTTCCTCATCTGTAGAATAGAGATAATAGTGAGAGTTCTTACGGATGTCACGAGAAATATAAACTATATTACTAAAGGGGGCTAACCCAGTGTCTGATGCACACAGTAGGTGCTCAAACAAGTGATAGCAATCATCATTATTAATAAAAATACAAGGGAATGATGGCAAAGTCACAGGCTTGGGGTCAAGCAAGGTTCTGTGGGAACAGTGCCGGATCCAGGAGTCAAGGGGATGAGCGCCAGTCTGCTCCCGGCTCTGGCTCCTCACTTATATCCAAACTGGGAGGGAGAACAGGGGCTGTCTTCACGGGATGGAACTGAGCCTGATGGAGGGGAGGCCAGGGCACTAAGACAGAGGAGACCTGGCTGGGGGTCTGGCCTGATTTCCACTCTGCCTGCACCAGGTGACCCTGCAGAGGTCAGTTCCTCTCCTGGGTCTCTGTCCTAATCAGTAGAAGGTGGATCTGCCCTGAAGAGCTCTGAGAGTCCTCCAGGCTCTGACTGTTTAAGATCTTGAATCCAAAACGTCATGGGGGAGAGGAAGCCAAGGCTGTGTGGTCAGCCCAGGGTTAGGGTGAGTGCGATTCACCAGCGGGGACCTACGTTAAGCAAGTCAGGGCTTAACTAGTTCAGGGCGGGCAGGTGGCTGCTTCTGCCCACAGCTGGCAGATGGAGAAACACTCATTTAACGTTCGGCTGGTTCCCGTCATGGCCCTCCTGTCTCCATTCCCTCCTGAGAATGTCTCTTACCCATTTCACAGACTCTGTTCGTGGTGAGGAAAGTCTGGAGGGAGAAAAGTTAGAAGGGATGTCATGGGTCAAGCAAAGGAAACATGCAGGAACGGGGCATCTAAAAGTCCTACAAGTGCCAGCAGACTATACAGACATGCTAAATGCCCAAGAGAGCTAGGCGGGTCCTGAGCGGTCAGAGCAGAGGCAGCTCCCAGCCAAGCTCCAAGGCCAAGCCTGCTCCTGGGTGCTGGCGGGTCTTGGGAATGTAAGGACTTGGGTGTATCAACCAGTGGGAACAGGAGATGAGACCTCAGGTCAGATGCGAAGGTAAAAGTGAGATCCTCCCCACCCCTCCACGGTGAATCCGCTCAATCTGGGGTCCTCAGTTAAAGGGTGGACTAGAGAGAACCCACCCACCACGACAGAGGGATGTCAAAGGAGGTGGTCCATTCAGTTTGGTACTAAGAGGAAACCAAAAAAAAGCTCCCCTGGGGATTCACAGCCACAAGCCTGCCTTCACACGTGTTTCTGTTTGAATCCACACTACGAGATCTGGAAACCCCCACTAAGTGAAGTAAACAACAGCAAAAGTGAGCTTGGGCTGGCAATGCCACCAGAAGGCCTGGCAGGAGAAGCAAAAGCTAAACCGCCCAGGAGGGCCATTTCCTCCATCTCAGCTGGAGCAGGTTGGAGCAGAGTAAGCTCTGCTAAAGAGGAGCTCACAAACCCAAATTACAGAGCTCGCTCCCTACCCTGCCCCACCCCCGGCACATATACACTAAAGCCCATTGCAGGAGACAGCAAACACAGCCAACAGTAAAACGAAGACTCTCCAGGAAGACCAAATAATAGAACTTGCACAGAGAGAGAATGAAAAATGAGTCTGCTTCAAATGACTAAAGACCAAAGAAGGAACTGAACAACAAGAATAGAACAAGACTCTATTGAAAGAGATCAGAAGGCTTTGAAAAAGAACCAAATGCAACTTTCAAAATTAAAGATGGGCTGAACTGCAGATGAGACATGACTAAAAGACGAATGATACACCAGAAGGTAGACCTGAGACCAATTTCTTACAAGCAATGACAGAAGCTTCTAGAAGAAAATAATTGTCAACCTAGAATGCTATACTCAGATAAACTGTTCTTTGGGATTGAAAGCAAAATAAAGATATTTTCAGGCCAAAAAATTATGAGTTTACTGCTAACAGACTCTTACTGAGAAAACTACAAAAGAAGGTACTTCAGTAAGAAAGAAATTTGAACTTAGTATAAAAGAGTGAGGTGACAGAAGTGGTCAGCAGAGAAACTGGCAAAAATCAGGCCGGCTAAGTAGGCACTGACCAGATACAGCAACAGCAACAGTGACTCCTAACACGTAAGACAGGAGGGTGGGGTTACCGCGTTAAAGCATTCTAGGCTCCTGTGGTTGTTCAAGAAAAGGGTTAGAAGCATCAATTAATTCTGCACTTTGATAAGCAATTATCCATATGAAAATGGTAATAACAGCAGAATTTCTAAACTGTCACCATTATAATCCTTCTTTGATCTGGGTTTCATAGCCCTACTGGTGTGTGACAGAGAGGACAGGACCTTTCCTCATTAATGAAGGGACCAGTGGAGTGAGGACCCTAACTACAGAAGTCAAAGAAAAGAAGGCAAGTTGCTTATTCCCAGACCCTGACATCCCCTATCCCCCCATCCTCCCAGGGAAGCCATCTGGGGATCTGCACCCCTGCAGCTCCCCCTTCCTGCTTACCCCCTACCCTGCCTCCCACACCCCTCACCTCATCACTTGCTCTGAAGAAGCTTCTGAAAGTCCGATTCAGGTTCTGTTCCAGTTCAACCTCCGCCACTCCCTAGAACAACCAAGAAAGCAAAATGAAGGACTCAGCAGAGATCTTGGAAACTGATCTGACCCAAAGCCAGAAGCTCCCAACCTCTGTCCCATCCAGCCCAAGTTTCATTAGAAGTGCATGAATTTGAATTTTCATATTGAAACACGTTTTTTTTTTTTAAAAGGTTTGAATAAAATATGAGATGCTCACAGTGGTCCCGTCCACCCCGCCCCACACCGGGGAGGTGGGTTTATGGCTGCTGCTTTCTTTTCTGTTTATCTAAATCCCTACAGTGGGAATGTATTACTTATAATAATCACTTTATTATTATAGGCTGGGGAGCCTATAATAATAAGAGTATGGCAGTGTATGGTGGTCCATTCTGGCTGCTATAACACAATACCATAGATCGGGTGGTTTACAAACTCAGACATTTATCTCTCACAGTTCTGTAGGCTGGGCAGTCCAAGATCAAGGCATCAGCAGATTCAGTATCTAGCGACAGTTTGTTTCTTGGTTCATAGATGGTCACCTTCTCACTGTGTCCTCACATGGAGGAGAGCTCTCTGGAGTTTCTTCTAAAGGGCACTAATCCCATTCATGAGGGCTCCACCCTCAAGAACTAATCATCTCCTCAAGGGCCCACCTCCTAATACCATCACATCAGGGTTAGGATTTCAACACACGAATTTGGGGGACTCACAAACACTCAGTCTAGAGCACAGTGCTGGCCTACTTTCTTCTCCTTTCCAACTGCTCACCTGAACCAGCTAAACTGAGTTGCAGGATGTTTTCTGAAGGGGCGCCCTACTTTCTCAGCTCTGTGGTTTAACGTATTGTAACTTCCACCAAGAGCACCTACTTCCCTCAGCTTGGCCTTCAAGAAGCCTTCAACACCTGTGCCAAATACTCTCTTCTCCATGAAGCCCTACCCTCCCCCATCACAGTAAAACAGCTCAGCTCTTCCTGGATCTCACAGAGCCTTTCATGTCCTCTCCATGGTCCACCCTGAGAGCAGGCAAGCTCCTACTCATCTTCTTCCCCAGGGCATCTGTGACTGGTCCTGGATGGAGCAGAGGTTGAATGTATGTTTGTTCCTTTCCTCCGAGGAATGTTCCCGCAGAGAAGGGTCCTGTAAGCCAGGTCAGCAAAGTGTTCTGGTGGCCAGCGGCCCTCAGACCCTGCACACTTTAAGAGGTCCTGCTACCCTGCACTCATTTGTTCTGCATATGGCACGTCATGAGAGCTCTGGATCTACGAGACAGCAGCACTGCAGGCAAGGAAACATTTATCATCAAGCAGTGCTGGATCTGCAGTTCGAGATTTTCTGAAGCAAGCAATGCTGGCATGTGAATTACAATCCCCTCACATGTGTAAGATTCCATTATGACAGAGAATCAATCGTGGCCTTCAGTTACGTGATGAATGTCAAGGCGAGAAACAGCCATGGAAGGCAGTGCATTTTACGCGCTCTATAAATGCCCTGCACGTTGCCACGGGTCATCGTTCTTATTTATTGAGAGCAGTCCCTAGCTGCTGTTCATGAGCTTGTGATGTGTCTCAGTGTGTGGAGGAATCTCCACGAGTCCAGAGGTCTGGACTGGCTGCAGAGCTCAAATAGTACTTAGAAGAGCAAATGAATGTCAAAAGGGTCAATAAAAAATCAAAGAGAGCCCAAAGGTAAATGAGTCTCTCTCCCCACGTGAAAGCATGTCAGATCGACAGGGATGAAGAGGACAAAGGTGAGGGCCAGAAAGCGGAGAAGATAAGAGCATTTGTACTCTGGTTGTGTGCCCTGCCGATACCATCGATACCATCGGACGCTCTGTAATTCATAGAAGGTGATACCCTATTTTTAAGTCCCACAGACCAATGACAAGCCTCCCACCAGTCCAGCTGGATAGGGTTCCTCCCTTTGCGCTCCTGATCAGAGGAATTAAAGGATGAACTTTGGAATCCAACAAACAAGTCTCCAAGCCCCACCACTACTACTTATTAACTGGGCAACTTAATCTTCCAGAGCCTCACTTTCCTCATCTATAAAATGGGAGTTTTGTAAGGATGATAGGAGATAATGCCTGTTTCTGACCATGCCTGGTAGATACATAGGAGGGAGGCCAATAAATGGTGATCATTGTTATTATTATTATCTCCATCGTTAAAGTTATCTAGTTGCATGAGAACTGTCTATTTTGGGATCTGGTCCCCTCACGAGCCTGTGAATTTCTTAGGGACACACACTGTATCTTACGCATATTTTTATTCCCACTGTGATAGCACGGTAATTGCAGGTACCCAACACAGGCTAGAAGGTTGGGAAGAAGAGAGGGGAAAAAAGGAAAGAATGTGAGATAAAGACTTTGGTGGGGGGTGACTTCTAAGCGATCACGTGGATTGTGGCTTTTATTTTCTTGCCCTCCATTGCAAGCTCACACTCATCAAAGAGGGTGTGAAATAAAATGCATATTTTGTGGCAGGACAAGAAAAATTTAAACATAAAAAAAATCTTCTCTGCCCTTTGGCCTCCTCTCTCCCCTCCACTGCGCACTGCGTACCTGCATTATGCATCGACCAAACCTCCCCCATCAGCAGAAATACCTGCTCAACCGTAAAGAGCAATATTCTCCCAGCATCGACAAGACAACTCCTTAAAAGATAACATTCCTTCCTGATGTCGTAAGGGGCCACGATGAGCCATGACCCACTACTTGCCAGATTGTGTAAACTGTCAATAATACATCATGTAATACACAGCCCTCTGTCTCAAAACATGTAACTGCGTTTTGACCTCGAACAGGCAGAACAGCTCTCAGAACCTTCTGAGAGGCTGTCCCCGAGTTATAGCCCTCAATTCGGCTCGAACAAAATTTTCCATTTCTGTCTCAGATCGATGGATTAAGTTTTTTGTCGCAAAGGTAATTCTCCTCCGGCTTGAGGTGGAGGGGAGCAGTAAGCCTACAGAACTCTGCTCAATGTTACGTGGCAGCCTAGATGGGAGGGGAGTCGGGGGGAGAATAGATACACGTATATGTATAGCTGAGTAGCTTTGCTGTGCACCTGAAACTATCACAACATTGTTAATGGGCTATACGCCAATATAAAATAAAAAGTTAAAAAAAAATGAACGAGTCTGCTCTACTCTTACCCCAAAGCTATCACCTGGGCAGGCAGCTCTAGGTTCTAAGGAAAAACTCCTAGAACAAAGCCTTTGGAATTCCATGAATCCTGGAGCTTTGTCTCAGAAGACTCTGGGGCTGTTTAAGGAGAAAGACTTCCTAAGAGTCAACACGGAGCTCATGAAGGATTTGAAGTATAAGAAACCAACCTTGGAGCTTCCCTGGTGGTGCAGTGGTTGAGAGTACGCCTGCCGATGCAGGGGACGCGGGTTTGTGCCCCGGTCCGGGAAGATCCCACGCGAGCCATGGCCGCTGAGCCTGCGCGTCCGGAGCCTGTGCTCCGCAACAGGAGAGGCCACAACAGTGAGAGGCTCGCGTACGGCAAAAAAATGGAGCAGGTGGTGCTGAAATTATCCAGCTGATTCTATTTGTCTTTGCTGCCCAGAGCTGCCTCCTCTTCCCTTTCTTACTACACAAATGCAAAGGCCATGATCCCTTCTCTGAGAAGAAAAACACAGCTTTTGATCTGAGTTTCCACCAGACTCGGCAAATTCACAGGACAGGAGAGTAAACGTTGGCCAAGAGTTCAAAGAGCTCAAGGAGCTGGATCTTAACCTGCAGTTTGTCTAAGCCGCACCTTGAGGTGCTCAGCAAACTTGAGCAACAGTTGGAAGGGCTGGGGGCGGGCTTCTGGACCCCTGAGTGTTCCTGGACACGGCCTCCAGGCTGGAGAGCGGTGCGGAAGACGGGGTGGGGTGGGAGGAGGGACGGGAAGGGGGGGCTCCCAGGGCCCACCCCTGATCAAAGAGTTGCTCTATGTTATGTTTTATTCATTGGCTTGAATTCAGCTAACGTTTAAAGCTATCATCCCTGTGAAAACCATCCAACGAGACCATCCTTTTTCTGATGAGGAAACTGAGGGCCATAGATAGGAAGGGACTTGGCCAGTCCGTTTCCTCACCAAGAGGGAGCAGACAGGCTGGCGGGACACCCCCCCCACGCCCCCCACATGGTTTCTCCTTAAGACCCAGCTTGATGCCCATCCGGACCAGCCCCAGTTGCTGGATTCACCCAACCACTTCCTGGGAGCCTTTTAGTGGCCAGATGACTAATTTGAATATCGAACATTTCCCTGCCAAGAGGCTTTGTTCTAAGAACAAAACCATCCGCCAACAGCTACCACAGACCAATAAAGGTACCGATTTTTCCACAAAGACTGTAACAACCTTTGAAATGAAAATCCTTGCTCTACTAGGACTGCAATTAAGTAAGCATCTTTCCCCTGAGGTCCCTCCTTCCATCAAGACCTTGAGCTTATCCTGGTTTGCTCCTCCCCTCTCTGCTTCGATGCACAGAGCACACAAAGAAAGTCCAAACTCCCTCCAAAGTGTGGCTTAAGAGGAGGTGTGTGGGCTTTGAAGTCAAACAAGGCGAGGTCAACATCCTGACCCAGTCACGTACCTGATCTCAGGCGAGTGAGGGAGGCTCCCAGAGCCTCGGCCCGCTCAGCTGAAAAGATGGGAAAGAACGCCACATACTGTTGCGAACAGAACCACCTGGCCCAACAAGGCACTCAAAAAGCAGTAGTTGCAACCCAAGTGTCCACCAAGGGGAGAATGGATGAACTAAAAACTCACACAACGGGATATTATTCAGCCTTAAAAAAAAAAAAAAAAAAAGGAAATTGATACACGCTCCAACATGGATGAATCTGAGGACGTCCTGCTGACTGAAATAAGCTAGACACAAAAGAAAAAAGTACTATATGATTCCACTTATATGAGGTACCTGCAGTAGTCAGATTCATAGAGACAGAAAGTAGGTGGGTGGGTGCCAGGGGCTGAGGGAGGGGAGGATGGGGCGTTAGTGTTTAATGAATAGAGTTTCAGCTCTGCAGGATGAAAAGAGTTCTAGAGATGGATGGGGTGATGGCTGTACAGCAGTGTGAATGGACTTAATGCCACTGAACTGTACACTTAAAAATGGTTAAGATGGTACGTTTTGTGTGATGTGTATTTTACCGTAACTTAAAAAATAATCAAGAAAAATAATTTTTAATGAGCTGAATTCTGTTGATACATACCCTAAATGTAGTTTGATCAAAGGTAATACATAGTGAAACCACTACTTCCCTTTTTCTATCTCCTATAACTAATACAGCCTAAAAGAAATAAAAAGCAGTAATTCTCAAAGTATATTGTCTGGAGACCTTTGGGGGGCCCTGAGGCCCTTTCAGGAAATCCATGACGAAAAACTTTTGTAACAATACTAACATGTTCTATATCCTCTTTATTCTCATAAGCGTACAGTGGAGTTTTCCAGAGGCTCCAAAAACATGTGACATCCCAACAGACTGAACGCAGAAGCAGGTAGGAGAATCCATCTGTCTCTATTAAGCCAGACATAAAAGAGGTTCGAAAAATGTAAAACAATGCTATACTTCTCACCAAATTTTTAAGGAAAATAAAGATTAAAAAAAAATAAAAAGATGTTATTTATATCAACATGGGCACATTATCCTTTTTTAACGAATCGACAGTTTTAAATTTCAATATCTCGTATGGTAAATACCAGTAGATATAACCCACGTGAACTAAAGCTCTTTGAGGTCCCTAATAATTTGTAAGAGTGCAGAGGGGGCCTGGGATTAGAAAATCGCAGAATCACTGTTAAAAGGGAACCTTAGTGAGATAGTCAATGCCCTGCGCGATCCCCTCCAGCCACTCTTGAGTGGAGCCAGCTGCCCAGAGGTCTCTAATTCACCGAGAAGGACGGCTGCCCGCCCATCACTACCTGGGAGGTGGCTGGATCACCCCCCTCCTCGGGGCTATGGTCGTTGTTCTCGAGGTGTGGCTCCAGGACCTCACCAAAGAACTGTGACTCCTTTGGCCCCATCAAAAACCTACTGACTCTGAACTCTGGAGGGGGCGTCCAGGGATCTATGTCATAATTAGCCTTCCAGGTGATTCTGAAGCACACTGACATTTGAGGTTCATCGGACTAGACGGTCACAGAAATTGACTGAGAATCACAGAAGACAGCTGTCAGAGCTGGGAGGTTATGCGCACGGGGGTCACCTGGGGGACCTGGTTAAAAACGCATATTCTCATTGGGCAGATCACAAAGGGGGCCGGTGAGTTTGCATTTCTAGCAAACTCCCAGGTGACACTGATGCTGCTGCCCGCCCCCTCCCCGACTCCGCACCTCACCTGAAAGCCCAGCGCCATCCAGTTCAGCAGCTCTTAGCCTTTACCGAACTGCTAAGGTTCTGATGAAAGTTAGGGGCTCTTCCTGGAAAAATGCACGCGCCTATTAAACTCTGGGGGCAGTTTCCAGATGTTCCAGACCTTCTGAAGTTCACCTAAAGGATCACTGACTCTTTTGTTACCCTCTCTTTCTCATCTCATGACATTTAACCCTGAGTTAAGGGGTTTCATAAGCATCTTCAGTCACTCGTCCCCTCAGGCTGGCAGCCCCTTCTCTCTCAGATCCCCCCACCCAAATCCTACTCACCTCCCTGGGTCCAGTTCAAATGCTCCTTCCTTTGCTGAAAGGTAACTGTGTTTTCTTGTGGGCTCCCAGAGTAAGCTGGACCTCCATTACAGTCCTTTCTGCTGCCTTGTTCCCTGGGTGTCTCTTACGTGCCTGTCTCCCCAAGAGCTGTTTAAGCCCTCAAAAGTTGTCACTCATCTCTAGATGTCCCCCGAAACTGGCACACAATAGATGGTGCAGAGCTACCTGCTGGATGAACCAGTTCTTTACAATTGACACTGGTCGAAACATTTCTGACATTTCAACAGGTTTGTCAGGCTCCAGCCCTCCCCCCAATTGTGGGCCACCTGTGTTTTGCAGCAGTTAGGAGTCTTCTTACGAATGTCCAATTCAAAAAGATAAGAAAGAAAATGGAAAAAAGAGGTGGAAGAGAAAGAAACGGGCACACAACCCCACGCCCTCCCTCTCCCTCTGCTGCATGTGTGGTACCACAGCAGTGGGAGCCAGAGTGTCAAGGGCCCGTCATAACCTATCCACAGGGCCTGGGGGCTGGGCCAGGGGAGGAGGCAGACAGGTGAGAGCAACTCTGACGCATGGGGCACTCGAGGTGATGGCACAGCAGGGCGGGGTCGCGTCCTCTGGGCACACAGAGGGCAGTGGGAGGGGGTTGGGTTTTGGGGGCTGGGGACCAAGCAGAGCCAGAGATTGAGAAAGGGTCAGCTAAGAGGTGACAGGGACCCAAACACCTGCTTCACAGTTTTATTTGGGGCTGTTTCCTTCCCAATCCCTAAAGGCTGAGGCAGCTGCCACTCAAGAACCTAGAACCAGCACTTCATTTCTCTCCCACCACCAGATGCTTCTCACCAGTCTGAGATGCACCTGAGTGATTCAAACACCTGGGAAAGGGTGACAGGCAGTGCATCGCACCTTGGTCTGGGATGCTGACTTCTAGTCCAGCCGAAAGAATTAGATGGGGGCCCCCTACGATAAGCGTTAAACCTACAACAACTCTTTACTAATTCCGACATCGACTACAAACTTGGGGCTGCTTTCCGGGCCTTGCACAGGGACACGTCCTCCTTCCTGTCCCATGAGCCCGGGTCTCCTTCCAAATAAGTCAGTTTCTCACAGTCCCCACCCTTCACCCTCATGGTCCCCACCTGTTACAAGCTGAACTGTGTCTCTCCCAAATTCCTATGAAGTCCTAACTCCTAGTACCTCAGAACGTGACTGTATTTGGAGGTAAGGTCTTTAAAGAGGTAATTAAAGTAAAATGAGGTAATCAGGGTGGGCCTGATCCAATGTGACTGGTGTCCTGATAAGAAGAGGAAATCTGGACAGGGACACACACATACAGAGGAAATGCCATGGTGAAGACACAGCAAGAAGAGGGCCATGTACAAAGCAAGGAGAACCGCTTTAGAAGAAACCAACTGTGTAGACACCTCGATCTCGGATTTCTGGCCCCTAGAACAGTGAGATAATACATTTTGCTGTTTAAGCCCCCCAGGCTGTGGCACTCGGTTATGGCAGCCCTAGCTGACTAATGTACCATCTAAATCATCTTTACCTCTCAAGATCAAGGTTACTTCAAACTAATTCAAGACACTGTGGTTCAATTCAAGCCAGAGGAAGCTCTTTAGCTGTCCACACTCTGGGCTGTGGCAGTGGGGCTCTGGCCTCAGTGGAGGGTGTGATACCCAAGCATCTTGTCATGACGTTGCCGGAGGCGCCTGGTGTCTTACTGAATGAGTCAGATTATTGCTTGCATCAAGAAGTTCCTCTTCCAAGCCACCATCTTACTAATTAAAATCATTCTTGGAGAAGAGTTACTCGCCAAATCAAAACTGGGATGGCTGTGACCCTCGCTGGCAATGGTACCTCCTATGAGCAGCAGACGAGCTAGGGCTGGATGAGGGGTGTGATGAGATGCTCTCGTGCTCTTTGTCAATTAATCTGATCTATTCTTCTCTCTTTGGAGTGTTAGGAAACATCTTTTATCCTCTTTGGAATTGCCCAGACATAGCTGGGCGTCGGGGTCCAGGGCCCACGAACAGAGGAGCAGGTACCCTCCACAGATGAGGGCAGCTATGGGGGGTGCAGCCAGGCCAGATGCTGCTGTTTCAGTGAATCCAGTGAAAGGAGGCAGCCACACCCATCACACATCACCCAAACCCCAGTGGGCATCTTTGAAAGGCATCTTGAGCTGTGGCACATGGGTGACACCTAGAAACCTTGAACGCCTCTCAAAGGATGCTTGGGGCCTGATGCAGGGCTTTTAGGCTCTGCCACTCTCTGTAATCACAGATGTCACTCCTCAGCAGAGATATCAAATCCCTGGCGGGAGGCCAGGAGCTGTCACCACCAAGAGGTGGGTTTCACCAGCCTCTCAGCCAGAGAATTGAGAAGAAGCGGCTCCAAAATAGAGTTCAGCCCCCATTTCCCAATTTCAGAGAAGCAGGGGAGCCCCACGCGCCAGCCCCACCCCCCAATCCCCTTATCACCCCAAATACACACACAGAGAAATGCACCGTCAGCCGGGAAGGACCAGCCCCGCTCTGGCGCCAGCTTCACCTGAACCCATCGGTGAACTCACTTCTCATTCAAGCCACAGAAAATTCAAGGGGACAGAGATAAGTCCGATCAATGGGAAGAAGGAACGAGGAAGGCAAAAGAAGAACAAAAACCTTGCTGGGATCATTGCCCCAAACTTACTGGTTCCTGGAAGTAGAGCTGGTAATCAAAGGCAGGATTGGCTTTGATTCTCTCCATTGGGGACACTTTGGGATTTGCTGGTATGAAGGGAGTATTCAAGCTGGCCACTGCCCTGTGGAAAGAAGAGGTGTCAAGACACAGACCCCATAAGAAGACAGTCTGTAAGGACCAGAAAGGACCTCATGTGTCAGAACCCAAGCTCAGAGTGGGAGAGTGCTACACACAAGACCTCACACCAGCAGTGCAGGGAGAACGGGACCTGAAACCATACTTCTTGACTCTCCAGCCCAGTGTGTGTGTTTTGTTTTTGTTTTTTTTGCCACTAAACTGCAGTATTTCTCACCTACTTGCCTTCAACAAAGATACACGCACGTTACGTGCAGTATATCCACCTTGACTACAATACGTGAACAGTACAATCTTTCTCTAGTTTGTAAAAACACAGTCATTTCTTCCTTCCTTCACTCTGTGTTGAGTGTAATTCCACGCCACATACTAGGGGAGAGAAAATATAAAACCAATACTCCAAGAGCTTATAGTCTAATAAGGAAGGCTAGTCAAATACACCCATGACTATATTATGAGATAGACTGCAAAATGAGGCATAGGAATTCCTACAAAATACCACAGGAATTCAAGGAGATAAAGGATTTCTAGGTTGGGCATCACGGAAGACCTTATGGAAGAGATAGCATTTGAACTTGACTTTTACAGGTGGGGGAGAGGTGGGGAGGGGAACCAATACCTGCAAGGGAAACATCATGAGGTCGCCTGAGCCAGTTCTAGAATAAGGCAAAGCTTGGGGTTGAGTTTGATGGAGCAAGGAGTCTACAGGGCCAGAAGCCAAGTGGTTAATGGGGCATCTTGGGAAATGAAGCCAGAAAGGCTCGTGGGACCGGGAACATGAAGGGCCCTGAGTCTGGACTTGAAGCTGCAGAAAACCAAGAAAGCCATGAAGGCTTCTGGGAAGAGGTGAGAGTGGATGGGCGCTGCAGTCAGGAAGTGATGTATCAAGCAGCAATCCATCACGTGGATGCACAGAGGGGGAGAAGCCAGCAGACGACTAGTCATCCTGAGGGGAAGAGGATGGCAGCAAAAGGAATAGAAGAGAGGGTGAATTGGAGAGACCACACAAAGGCAGAACTGATAGAAGTTAGCCAGGACTACATTGAGCCTGGCTGGTCGGCAAAGAATTCCGTATCCCATGCTTACCCTGTGGAAACTTGTTCCCAGAAAAGAAACAGATATATAAAATAGGAGCAATGGGATAATTAGGGCAAATAAAACAATCAGTGGAAGGACTGGTGAGGCTTAACCAGCACCAACCAATAGAAATATAATGCAAAATAAATATATATATATATATATATATAAAATGCAAGCCATATATATAATTAAAATTTTTCCAGTAGCCAAATTAAAACCAGTAAAAAGGAACATTTGAGATTAATTTTAAATATTATTTAATATTAATTAACTTAATATTAATTTTAAATTTAATGTTAATTTAATATTTAATCCAATATATCTAAAGTATTAATAATTTCAACATGTAATCAATATTAAGAATTCCTAATAAGATATTTTACATTCTTTCTTTCATACTAAGTCTTTGGAATCTGGAAGGTATTTTCTACTTACAGCAATCTCAATTCAAACCGGCCACATTTCAAAAGTTCAACAGCCACAATTAGACAGTGCAGGTTAGGGTATAAAATAAGTTATACTGATGTCTGTAAGTTCCTAATGCTACCACAGGGAACCTATTTTAAGCATTACTTAAATCACAAGTCAAGAAATTCTAGCTTTTACTAAATATTCTGAACAGAATGGGGTTTTCTTTTTAATTGCTTTGACATATCATTTATCCCATATATTAAAAAATCATCACTAAACAAGATGATAATATATAAATGCTGCTGCCAACTGCATTAAGATGAAGAAAAAGCTGAACCACAGCCTCCTTCTGGCAGCAGCGTCTCCAGGTGATTGTTAAAGAAAGGATATAAAACAAACAAGTGAATAGACCCTGATTTTAAATAGGTTCCCAAAGCTTATTTCAGTAGAAAGGCAAAACCAAGGATTCAAAGAAATATTCCACATTAAATGTGGGCTTTTTTTTTTTCTTTCATTCATTGTCTGGCTAGAAAGGCAGAGATTTGTGCTGTTAGCAATATCCTTAAATAAAACATGCTCCCAGACCCAGAGATGCGGGGTCCCATCCTGGACAGCCCTGCGAGAGGGTCTCAGCTCCCTCCCGCCCTCCCAGAAAGGAGGTAACAGGGCTGCTTTGATGAGAGCAGGCGTAGAATGAGCAACTACTCCAGAATCAACAGCAGGCAGGGTGGAAACAGCACAGGAGAAGAGGAACGGGAAACCAGAGCACGCCTGCATCTCGGATCTGATGTTACTCTGCACAAAACCTCATTTGGCTCACGTTAAATCTTTTAAAATTCTCACAGGAGAACTAGATTAAGTTTAATAAAACAACAACAAGTGGAGACCATATGTTGTTGCTCTATTTCTTTTTGTTCCCTTCAAGGAGCATCTAACACAGCCTGCAGGGTAACTTTTTGGTGAACTTGATTCTTAAGAGCTTTCTTATCTCACTTTTGAATGACAGAGAGGACAGAGAGAGAAGCTAAAGAGATCAAAACAGCGTGCAAAAACTTTAAAAATACTTTAGGAAATGTGTGATTCTTTCTGGTCTTTGAGATCATCCAACAATTTGAGCTGGGCTTGAGCTGAACAAAGTTTCTCCAGCGTTTCCATTCCTATAAACTCAGCAAAATAAAAAGTAACTGGATTAGTTAGGGAAACACAGATGGCTGCTAAGGATGTCGTTTTAATTAATTTGCTAAGATCCGAGGCTGAAATGGGAGGTCAGACAGGCTTTAACTGCAGTTACCAGCTCAAATGGGGTGTGGCCACAAGGACCACCTGACTCTCCAGGTTCAAAACCCATCACCTGAAAGCTCCCACTTGTGCCCTGAAATGTCATTCTGAGAATGATTATGAGTGATGTGATGGCGATCATGACATATCATTCCAACCTGACATCTGTTTTACTGTATTTTGCAGGTTGAAGAGTCGGGTAGGAGTGACCATTACCACTTTGTGGTTGAAGATACCAGGGCCTAACGGGTGAAGTGATTTGTCACGTAGCCAGTTCAGGGTAAAAGTGAAAGCCACATTTTCTGACTCTGACCAGGGTTAAAGTGTCTCCTGGCACTCAGTTCTATGACTCTGACATCCCCTGCTGCCTCACTTCCTCCCCTCAAAGCCCACCCTCATTCTCCTGCATTCCCACTGGCTACACAGGCCCTGAATTATTCGTTGCATTACTGGTGATTGGGACAGGCCTTGTGCCCAAGACGTTAGCTCATTAACCCCTCCCTACTTATACACCAATGAGCTAAGGAGCTACGGTGTCACCTTCCCAGGTAATAACCTATTGTTTTCAAGAAGTTTTCTGGAATTCAAGACCTGAGGAAGGAGTCTAGGGAATTCAAGTCCAGTCTGACCCAAATTCTTGATGTCCGAGGTCTAATTACCTCACTCTCTTGGGGTAGAAAAGAGCCATATTCCACACCAGCATGCCACCCCAGTCGTGGCCAATGAACACAGCTTGAGCGATGCCCTAGGAGGACAAAGAAGGGGGCTGAGTGTGAGTAGCTTTCCGGGACAGGAGAGGGGATGCTGAGAGCCGGAGGCCTGGGGGCTCCCCTTAGGCCTAACCGCAGCAGCTACGCCCAACACCCGCCCTCTTGAAGCCTCTGGTCCCATGTACAGGCCCCGCCGACCCTGCACACAAATGGCTGGCCTCTTAAATCTTCTCAGAAGACTGAGGCCATTGGCCATGAATTCCCTCTCTACCTTCCCACAAATCAAACTTTGTTTCACCTCCTTTCCTCCCTTCTGTCTTCACGTTAGAATGACACCGCCCCTGCCCTCCGTGCTCATCTTTCACTGAGTGGTTATTATTCTGTTCCCCATTCTTTCAGATCTTTTCTACACAACTCAGAAGCATCCTTTACCTCCCAGTTTCTCCCTGCGCCTTCCTCTCCTCTGCTGCTGTAACCACGAGCGACCACAGCTCCCTTTGTGCAGGATCTTCTGTGTCACAGGCCCTTTATCTGGAATCCTCCCAGTAACCTTCGAACTCACATTTTACCAATGAAAAGATGGCTCACAGGGGGCGGGTGACTTGGCCAGGCTGCACGGATGGTAAATGGGGGAACCGCCATTCAGACCCAGGTCTCCTAACCTAAACTAGGGCTCCCTCCTCTATGCCACCCGCTGGGCGCTTTAGGGCCTCCGATCCGCCCCGGCCCCACCACCAGCTGGAAAGGAGCTGGAAAGGCGGTTCCTTGCCTCAGCTCTCTGCCACACTCCGTCTCCTGTGTTCTCCCGCTTTTCACAATGGTTTATATCAGGTGCCTCCCTAACGACCTTCCTAAGTCCCTCCAGTGGCTTCTTCCCTGCTACGCCCAAGTCCACTGAAACGTCTCTCTTTAAGGCTACTAATCACTAATAATTTTGTTCCCCTCCTGGTTCTCATTCTTCCGATTGTTCTGCAGTGTGAGTGAAAAAAATGCTGCCTGGCGTATCAGTAAACAAAGGATGTTGCAGCCACCAAGTCACTGCAGTCACCCCGCTGGTGAACCCTCAGGGAACTCAGGATGGAGACAAACAGGCTGCCCACTGCCAAGCCCTCAGTCACTGCAGCCACCCTCAATGGGGCACCCGGAGGGGATTCAGGATGGAGAAAAGCAGGATACCGGCCCCAGCTAGCAGAGGTGCATGTCGAAGGAATGATTTCTATGAGCCCAGACTCTTGCACCTTCCAATACAGAGAAAAATGCTAAATTCCTTAACTTGAGATACGTGGTTTTCTTTAATTAAGAGTAATCTTTTGATGTTCCGACTACCTAGACTTTGTTGCAGAAACTACTATATATCCTGCCTCCTCTCTTACCTCTCTGGAAGCAGTCTCAGAGCTATCTGAGATGCTGTATCGGGCTTACGTCCTCAGTTTGTCCACCAAATAAAACACAATTCTCAACTTTTAGGGTGTGCTTTTTTTTTTAGTCAACAGCAGCATGAGGCATTTCCTTTGAAACATTCTTCCCTGGGCTTCTGTGAAACTCTGCTTTCCAGACTCTTCTTACTTCCCTGAGTCTACGACTCCCTCTCTCTACCTCTCACTTGGGACTATTCCATGGCTCAGCCTTCAGGCCTGTCGTTGGGGAGCTCATCTCCTCCAAAGGCTTCAGGCACCACCTCCAGGTGGCAAATGACCACCTCATCTGGTCACCCAGGTCATCCAGGTTGGCCCAGTCTCCTTCCCACATATCCTAGTCATGACTGGGCCGGGGACGGACACCTGACCCAGCTGGCCAGCAACCACAGAGACTCCCTCTCAACCATCAGAATAAGAGACGTTCCCAGCCAGTTGGAAATCTTCTAGAAAAAGTCAGGAGTGGGGCGGCCACACTGGGCCTTAGCTATCCCCATCACACTCAAAAGTTCCAAAGCCAGTTCCACAGGACTGAGAATCTGCAGAGGATGGGACATGACATTGTTACCGCACGTCCTACACCAGGCCCTGCTGTAGATCTGGAACTCCTTCGTCATCTCAGCCCCCCTGTACTGTCACTGTCCTGGCTGGGCCCTCTGCCCCCTCAGCCATGCTGCGGTGTCTCCCTTCTGCCACGTGACCTGACTGAAGGTGGCAGAGGATGTACCTGAGTCTCAGAAGAGTGTGTGTGCTCTGCGGCAGTGTATTCTCAGATGACCCCTGTTGATCGTTTTCATTGAGTTTGACATTCCAAACCATGTTAAACGAAGACATTCGATTTTAAATATGTCAAAAGGGATGGAAGTTTTAAGAAGCTGGGAAGTATTAGCCTATCGGATGTTTCCCAACCTTCTTCAGCTGGCACTAAGGCTCTTCATCTGGCTTAAAGCCAACAGAGACATTCTATCCCCTGGAAGATGCTTTTCATGAAACAAGAACCAAACCAATCTCACCTCTATATTCTCCAAACCTGTCTTTATAATCCCTTCCGGCCCACCACCCCACCTTCCCCCTCCCATACCACTCCCTTCAGGGCTCTAACAGCTGACACCTTCAAAGGTCACAGCTTTTCTTTAATTGCCCACTTCCAAACAGAATTCTCCAAAGAGATGAGTTCAAAATAATTACTTACCAACTTATCCAGGAAGGTGACCATGTCCTAAGAAAGAAAACACACACACAAAATCAGAACTGTATCCATCACCTCAGCGGCTTCGAGGTTAGAATTACTGTGTTTGCCTTGGTTACAGTCTGAATTGTGTCCCCCACCTTCCCCACCCCCCCCCCCACAAAATTCATATGCTGAAGCCCAAACCCTAACCCCTGGTACTTCAGAATGTGACTCTATTTGGAGATAGGATCTTAAGTAAAGATGTGATTAAGTTAAATGGGGTCATTAGGGCGGGTCCTGATCCAATATAAGACAGAAGATTTGGACACAGACACAGAGGAAAGACAAGAACAACAAGAGAAGCCACCACAATGAGAAGCCTGTGCACCGCAACGAAGAGTAGCCCCTGCTCGCCACAACTAGAGGAAGCTGGCACGCAGCAACAAAGACCCAACTCAGCCAAAAATAAATAAATAAACTAATTAATTAATTAAAAAAAAAAGGCAACAGCAGATATGTCCAGAGGGCCAGACTGCACGTCCCTCCTGGCAGCAGTGGCATGAGAGCAGAGTACGAACTGCAGTGGCTGGAGTCATGGCGGGACAGGCATTTAGAAAGTTTCTTCCCTTCTTTGGCCAAGCATTAGTTGAAAGAAGTGCAGCCAAACCTGTATCCAAAGGAAGCATTATGCTTCCAGAAAATACTCAAGGAAAAGTATTGCAAGCAACAGTAGTTGCTGTTGAATCGGGCTCTAAAGGAAAAGTTGGAGAGATTCAACTAGTTAGCATGAAAGTTGGAGATGAAGTTCTTTTCCCAGAATATGGGTGCACCAAAGTCGTTCTAGATGACAAGGATTACTTCTTATTTAGAGATGGTGACATTCTTGGAAAATACATACACTGAAATAAGTCACTATTGAAATGGCATCACCGAGGCTGCCCATTCCACTGAAGTTCTGAAATCTTTTCATCATGTAAATAATTTCCATGTTTCTCTTTTATAATAAACTAAGGGGAAAAAAAAAAGCAAGCACAGATGACAGGTTCCATTGGTGAAATTACACACATATTTTTTTAGAAGGAGGCTCACAGTATTGGTGTAATTCACTTCAATCATTTATTTTCATCTTCCCCCCTGAAGAGAGGGGAACAATTATTGAATGGTGTCAGGAGGTCTTTTGAACCCTCTGTTATATGGACTGAATGTCTGTGTCCCCTCAAAATTCCTATGTTGAAGCCCTAATTCCCAGTGTGACTGTATTTGAAGACAGGGTCTTTACAGAAGTAATTACAGTTAAATGAGGTCATGAGGGTGTGGCCCTGACCTGATAAGATTAGCGTTCTTATAAGAAGAGTCCCAGAGAGCCGGCTCTCTCTCCCTGCCATGTGAAGACCGTGAGAAGGTGGTCACCCGCAGGCCAGGAGAGGGTGCTCACCAGAACCTGACCCTGCTGGCACCCAGATCGCGGAACTGTGAGAAACACATTTCTGTTGTTTAAACCACCTGGTCTGTGGTGTCTTGTTATGTCAGCTTGTTATGTGTACATTAGTCAGCTTGTTATGTCAGCCCAAGCTGACTAATGTACTCACTAATGGGGAATTTAGCTGAGGGTTTCCCAGAAATCCTATAATGTGCAAAGTGAGGTTCCCGATAAGGAACCAACAGACTGATGTAAGAGGGTCTCTAAGGGATGAAGGGTGCAGAATTGTGGTCCAGCTACAGTGGTTGAGGGGAGCTGGGACCCCCATCAGTGAGAGAAGCGATTAAGGAGGAATGGGGGAAATTAAATAGGTGCAGGGACGTCTTTACCTTCTCCTTCTAGGACCCCCAGCTGATGTTGTCCAAACCACTCCCTCAGCACTACAGTTTTATTCATAGCATCTCTCTGCTTTCTTCTTTATTATTCCTTTAACTTTGGGGTTCTCAGACTGGCTCCTCAGACTTGTCTGAGCACGGACAAGTTCCATGCTCCCCTTATGAGACATCAAGCCTGCATGTGGGGCCTGATGGGGTGCTCCAGGCAGAGATGTGACCCTCCTAGATGAAGGCTTTCTGTAATTTTAGCATAATCACTGGTATCACCAGTTTTCTGGCCAAGCGGGAGGCTGTTTCTTCCTCTCGGTCCCTCCAGCCTTTGCTTTTGCTCCAGGGCTGATGGAGGTTTGGGTGACAGTCTCTCCTCACCTCAGCCTTGGCCTTCCCCTGCAAGCTCTAAGGTGAGGGTCCCTCTCCCTGATGGTGCGCATGCCTATCTTAGAACAGGAATGCCTCTGCAGTCCCCAGTCCACACACTAACTCCCTAGGTCTGGCCAACAATGTGTTTACCACAATAAAGTGATTTTTTTAAATTCTCAGAAGGGAAAGGTGATATGGTGGGGTAGCTAAGAGCAGGAGCATGGGAGCTACTACAGGGTTTAAACCTGGCTCTACAAGCTGTTGACCTCAGGCAATTACTTAACCTCCCCATGACTCAGTTTCCTCTTCCATCAAATACTTAGAAAAGTACTTGATATACAGTCAACGTTGGCTATTATTTCAAAATACTTCGACTTTCAGAAAGAATTCGTACCCAAATGTTGTGAAATGCTGCTTTCCTGGGATTTAAATGAACACCCACACTTCTGTCTTATATCAATGAAAACACAAGGATGGAGAAGAAGTTACAGATGTTACCCAAAAATCCTTCTTACGTTGCATAACACTTCCATGGAATATTCTTCTATTTCTGCAATTAAAAATAAAAGAAATACACTTAATTTGCATGTTTAAAAATTACCAGAAAACTAAAAGAGCCCCTTTGGCAAAAAAAAAAATATCTTATAAAATTCTTAGGTTGATATAGTCTGCTTGTTTATTTTTGTTGTTGTTGCCTGTGCTTTTGGTGTCATATCCATGAAACCATTGCTAATACCAACATCATGAAGCTTTTCCACTATGTTTTCATTTAGGAATTTTAGTGTCAGGTCTTCAGTTTAAGCCTGTAATCTACTTTGAGTTGTTTTTTGTGGATGGTGTAAGATAAGGGTACAATTTCATTATTTTGCATATGGATATTCAGTTTTTACAACACAATTTGTTGAACAGACTGTCCTTTCCCCATTGAGTGGCCTTGGCACCCTTGTTGAAGGTTATCTGACCAGATACACAAGGGTTCATTTCTGGACTCTCTATTCCATCGGCGTGTATGTCTGTCTTTATACCAATACCATACTGTATTGATTACTGTAGCCTTGTAATGTATTTTGAAATCAAGAAGTATGAGTCCTCCAGCTTTGTTCTTTCTTAAGATTGATTTGACTATTTGTAGTCTTTTGTGGACCCATATGAATTGTAGAATTGTTTTTTCTATTTTTGTAAAAAATGTCATTGGGATTTTGATAGGGATTGCGTGGACTCTGTAGATTGCTTTGGGCAGTATGGACGTTTTACCAATAATAGCAATTCCAGAAAAGAAAAAGAAAGAAAAACAGAGAAAACAGGAGAAAAAAATTTTCAAAGAAATAATTCAAGAAAATTTCCAAGAACTGAAAGTTAAATGTACCCAGAAAAGTAGATGAAAAAAGACCCATATCATAGCACAATATCATAACATTTTAGAACACAACAGATAAAGATCCTAAAAGTCTCAAGGGTAAGGAAAAAAGGTACCATGGCACTGGAATGCTGTATAGCAACAAGGGAAGCTAGAAAATACTAGGACAAAGGCTTCATAATTTTAAGGGAAAATAATTTGTTACTTAAAATCTACTGCCAAATGATCTGAAATTTATATACAAATGATCTGAAATGTACATATATGCATTCCAAATCATTGCACTTGGCTTTAGAATTAATGTTATGTATAATCTTTGACAACAGTTAACATGTAAATTATGTTTTTATTTAAAAAAAAGAGTCATAATTAGGGTATGACCATAAGTCCCAGTTTGTCCAGGACAGTTTTAGTTTATGTGTTATTATTAATAGTTTCTCTTTTAATAGTGTTGTAGTTTGAATGATAAATTATATTACTAAGTAATGCCCAGGGGATTCAGGGAAGATTGCAGTATAGATAAATAAAAATAAACATTTAAATAATGAAATTAAAAAAAAAAAACCTTAGATGTCTTTCCTGAATATTTGGACTGAAGTCCTTCCTTTTGTCTAAAATGCTTCTGCATTGTTCAAGAGGCAGTGAGGAGCAGCTGAGTCGACACCATGACATTTAGGGAACAACCATGGAAGCACATCTCTGTCATGACAGGCTGAGTGGCCTGGTGGTGGCCTCCTGAGTGACTGAGAGCCCCAGCCCACGTCAGCGGGCTTCAAACCCAACACGACAGGCCTGACATGCATGCAGCCGAAGCAGCTCAGAAAAGGGGTGGTGAGCTGCTGCTTGGCTTGCTAAGCTGCTAAGAGCATCACTGACCACGGAAGGACCAGCGGCTCTGCTGCACACCTGGCTGCTTCCCATCCCTGCCTCCACCCAGGGTTCTTAAAGGTTTGGGGCTGAGGATCCCTCTGAAACAGATAAAAACAATGGACTCCCCCCTCCCCAAGGAAAATGCTCATAGACCCACACATGTTCTCAAGGGTTCACAGGTCCCTGACACCCATCCTTGGACAGACTCCCACTGGGATCCACAGACGCTGGGTTAAGAATCTGGCCTATGAATTACCATATGATCTAGCGGTTCCACTTCTGGGTATATACCCCAAAGAACTGACAGGAGGGACTCAAAGAGATATTTGTACACCCATGTTCATAGCAGCAGTATTCACAGTAGCAACCCAAGTATCCATCGATGGATGAATGGATAAACAAACCGTGGTCTATACATACAACAGAATATGATTCATCCTTAAAAAGGAAGGAAATTGTGACATATGCTGTAACATGGATGAACCTTGAAGACATTTTGCTAAGTGAAGTCAGTCAGTCACAAAAGGATAAATACTGTATGATCCACTTAGATGAGGTACCTAGACTAGTCAAATTTATAGAGTGAGAGAGCAGAAGGGTGCTTGCTGGGGGCTGAGGGGAGGGAGAATGGGGAGTTATTGTTTAATGGGTACAGAGTTTCAGTTCTCCAAGATGAAAATAGTTCTGGAGCGGGATGGTACCTCCTACATCCTGTATCCTCAATGACTAGCAGGAGACCCCCTTGGGACACAGGCCGTTGGGTTTCTTGAATTCATTCAGAGTATGAGGAGGAGAGACCTCTGGGGCCCAAAGTGCACAGACACAGACACTGCAGGAGCTGCGAAGGGAGGGGGAAGTCAGACCCCCTAGAAGGGCTGCCTGCTCTGACCTGGGACCAGGGGAAGACAGTGCAGTTGGAGAACTCAGACAGTCAGAAGGCATGACCAACACCGACAGCTGTAAAACAGCTAACCTACCAGAAGGAGCAGATGACTCTCCGTAGCCTTTCATGTCCACCGCTAGTACCCGGAAGCCCGCCTGGGCCAGAGCAGGGATCTGGAAAAGAAACAATTCAGACCCTCTCCAGTGTGGGTTCATCAGTGTTTTGCTGACGTCACCTCTTTGCTTCCTTCTATCTCCCTGTTATTGTAAATGGTTCAATTCAAAGTGCCACGTGGCACTACCTGGTGTCCTCACCATGGGGCTGGAATGAGCCCACCCGGCTGCCATGGATGGTCATAGGGTTTGTGCCCTGCACCTAATGCCACACCTGACAGAGCACCTTTCCTAGCCAAGACCTTGCAGATTTCTATATTCATTACAGAGATGTCCCAGCAGGTGGCATAAAGCATCTTGAGGAAGTATGCTTTTTTTAATCTGCAAAGGTGGCATATAGGCTAGCACAGATCTGAGCTCTGGAGCAATCTCCGGCCCCAACATTTCAGAGATATCGTGGTCATACTTGGGAGATGATGCTCCACAGTAAGGTGTCAGCTTCTTAATGATATTCCAGGTTGGCTCACACCATCTAGACACTTCTCTCCCCTCACCCTGACTGGGGCGTACTTCCCCCAGTTTCCCTTACCTGGTACCTCCAAGAGAACCAGCTCTCCGGAAATCCATGGCAGAGGCATACGGCAGGGCCAGAGCCCAGCTCCACAAAATGCAGACACATCCCAGGCTGTAGAAGAGAGAGGTGAGCGGGGAGTGACCTCAGTGCAGGCCGGGGGTAACCAGGCACCTCTTCCGCAGATCGCCCCGGGCCATTTCAATACGTTGCCAGATCGTGCCTGACCCAGCTTTCTCAGCAAAAAACCCACCAATGTTAGAAGAAAATGTCTGAGAAGAGACACGTGATCGAACTGTGCAATAAAAACAGGCAGTTTCACTGGAACAAGAGCCTGAAAAGAAGATCATAATGTTGGAAAACAAAACAACTTGGCCTTCCTCCCTAAGAGGCCCTCATCCTGTCAGAGTTTCTGCTGTCATTTGACATGTTTTCCACACTTTAAACTGGGGGCTGATTTTGTACAGGGCATGGTATTCACATGAAGGTGCAGAATACCATGATTATTTCATTAAAAGCTGTTTAGCTCTTGAATATGAACATTTTTTCCAGCTTTGCTATACTTCCAGTCCTTTGTGGGCTACGTGGGTATGGCCAAGACTGCCGGGGCCCAATATCCACCTTCTTCTCTTCTCCTTGCCTCCTGCTGGTATTTTCCAGGCCTCCCCCAACCTTCCTGCAGTGGCCGCGTGACTGGCCAGTGGCATATGAGCAGAAGAAATGTGTGCCCCATCTGGGCCGTAAACCTCCCGCGCACCTGGTTCTCCCTCTCTTTTCCTATCTGCACCTGAATGGACTGGGCCTTGAGGACGGAAGAACCTGCAGAAAGAAGGAGCCTGGGTGCTTGAATGACTGCGAGGAGAGAGCCTACTCCCAACCCACATGGGATTGTGCTGCAAGCCAGAAACAAACCTGGAGTCAAGCCACTGAAAGTGTGGGGCTGTTTGTTACAGCACTGAGCCTACTCTGACTATTACAGGGGGGTCTAAGCAAAAGAACTAAAGCAATATATAGTCAAAGTACCCTATTTTTCCCCCAAAGTACTTCATCTCTAACTTTCTAGTGGAAACAAATGAGAAAAATAAGCTTCACGTTATAGAAAGCCACTTGGAACAACTCTATTTCGCTGCATCTCACACTACTCCAAGCTGGCGTTCCAAACCGGAAGTTTCATTCACAATTCCCAACAAGCTATTTCGCTCAAGAAAACATCGGGCTGACATTTCACAAACCCTTTCTTGGACTACAGTCTTTTTTTTTAATCAGAATATGTTCTCTAGTCTTCCCTTTAGTACTTGGCAAAAGGAGGGACTTGAACTTTAAATTGTATGCTCCTTTATACTGAAAAATGTTATCGTTCTGATGTCCAATCAAATGATCCTACTCCGCCTCTGTCCTCAATGGATCTTAACTAGAAGGCTCGTTCTTGCTGCTAGGTATTTGATTCAGCTGAGTAGCTCAGCAAATGCATGCACTTTCCCATCCTTTGAACAGTGTGCTCTAAAATTGCCGTTAAGCCAGAAAACTGAAAAGACCTGTTATCAACGCACTCGGAGTTGCATTAGCATCAAGGCAACAGCACTCCCAGAGCCTGGGCTCCCCAGAGGCCACTGCCCCAGCCCTATAGTTTTGGGGTGAGGGCAGAGGAAGTGGTTAGGCAGCTCTGATCACACTCCTTCAAGGTCAAATGGGGAATCTACTGAAACTGGCTGGATACGCAAGCATCAGGATTATGAGAGTAACCCTGTCTGTAGGATTGGAGAGGCAGGGTCACAGCCCAGACAGACCCCAGCCCCAGGCAAAGAGCCCCTTACTCGGCATCAACATTAGAGACGAGGTCTGAAGGGGGCTTATGAAACCTTATGAAACTGGTCCAGGAGCACCCAGGGTTCTAAGCGCAGCCACGTTGACCAGAAAAGCCCTTTCTCACTATCCAAATCCCACTCATCCTCTGATGCTCACCTCACCACTGAATCTCAGCCCCCGCAATTACAGTCACTTTCTCCACCCCCTTCAGAGCCCATTCTGAGCGCTTGAGCCACTGCCGTTAGGGCCGCATCCTGTGATGTAACTGCAGGGAATGTTACCTTGGCAGAATGCAGGCCGTACCATCCTTGAGGTCACAGAAGACCTCCATTCATCTAGGTATTTCTCTCTGTGCCTAGCAAATAGCAAATGCTCACTGAACATCCATGGGGCTCTCCTCTGGGGCATCAGGTCCTCCCCAGGTCCCAGACCTGCACAGCTCAGGACACCAGCTCCCTTCTTTATGAAGCACGAGGTACTACCCCCCGTGATCAACACGGGTTATTTCAATTAATCCTTACAAGAACACTGAGGGGAGGTATTATCGCCATCTCATTATAAAGCTGTGTACACTGGGGTCCAGAATGATAAGAAATGTGCCCACGTTTGCTAACTTAGTAAGTGCCAAAGCCAGGATTCAAACTGGTTCCACCTGGCTCCAAAGCAACTGCTGAGTTTTGTTCTACTTGGGAGCTAACCCGTAGCTTTAGGTCCTCTCTTAGTTAAATGGCCACAGTGACAAATGAAGAAAGATCCCAAAGTGAACCTGAGAAGATGTTTTAAAGCCCTGCTCTGTATCCCGGCTGGGTCAGGAGTCAGGGCCCCTCTGCACGTGGCCTTGGTCTTGCTGCAGCCCTGACCCCTGGGCTAATGACTGGGCGTTTCCCTCTCTGTATCTGGTGCCTCCCTGCATCCCTATCTGGCCCGTGCCTGACACAAAGGAAGGGCCGATAACACCCGATGGATGAAATAATGAAATAAAGTGCCAGACATGCAGGCTGTGGGGACAGAGCAAGGCCCCACGTGGCCTGTTGTTCCGTGGGAGTCTGACCACATTGGTCCGCGTCTGCTATTGATTTTTTTTTTTTTAGCTTCTTAAATTTTCATTTATTTATTTTATTTTTGGCTGTGTTGGGCCTTCGTTTCTGTGCAAGGGCTTTCTCTAGTTGTGGCGAGCGGGGGCCACGCTTCATCGCGGTGCACGGGCCTCTCACTGTCGCGGCCTCTCTTGTTGCGGAGCACAGGCTCCGGACACGCAGGCTCAGCGGCCATGGCTCACGGGCCCAGCCGCTCTGCGGCATGTGGGATCTTCCCAGACCAGGGCCCGAACCCATGTCCCTGCATTGGCAGGCGGACTCTCAACCACTGCACCACCAGGGAAGCCCTGCTATTGATTTTTGAGGAATCATACTTGTGGGAAATACCATTTCCATATACATGATGGATGTGTAGCTACCCTTGAGATTTCACAAACGTCTCACAAGTCGTTTTGGGGGGCTGGTTAGAGAGACTCAGCTGCTGGTGAGAGAGCGCTGACTCACCTTTATGGGCACGTACCCATGGCTCACGGTGCTTGGATCGCAGGGAATTGGTCGGGGGGCTGCAGTTTGGAGAAGCTGAAAGTAAGAGAGACACAGTGAGGCAGATGGCTCTGCTTCCTTCCACGAGAAGGCCTCAGAGTGAGTTCACAAAACTCCATAAGACAGCCCCTGGGTCACCTTTGCCATGGCTTCCTGAGTCCTATGGGTGACTGACCAACCCAGCCCCCTCTTCTCTAGGGTCAGTGGAGTCCGGTGACTGAGTTCTGGCCAACAGGATGCAGACAAAGAGCATGGCCTATGCCATTAGAGATGATCATACTAAGTGAAGTAAGTCAGAAAGGGAAAGACAAATACCATATGTGTGATCTCACTTATATGTGGAATCTAACATATGGCACAAATGAACCTACCTACAAAACAGAAACACACTCACAGACAGAGAACAACCTTGTGGTTGCCACGGGGGAGGTGGGGAGGGAGAGGAATGGATTGGGGATTTGGCGTTAGTGGATGCAAACTATTACATTTAGAATGGATAAACAACAAGGTCCTACTGTATAGCACAGGGAATGATATTCAATATCCTGTGATAAACCATAATGGTAAAGAATATAAAAAATGTAATAAAATAAAATTTAGAAAAAGAAGAGCATGGCCTGACCACCAGAGCTGTGAAAATCCCTACATGATTCTCTATATTCTTTTCCCCCTTTTCATCTGGTGTTCGGCGTGACCTCGGAAACCACCAATAGAAGACAGGGGTTCTCCATCAACCTGGGTCCTAGAATGGCTGTGAGGCAAGCCCCTGGCCACCACCCACTGAATTTCACATCTGCGAGGAATAAACACCACTTGCTCCCAAACACTGAGATTTTGGACTTTAATGAATATAATTCTTCTCTAGGGCAGTTCCTCAAGTAGTCACCCAGGCTCATGCTGGACACAGCCAGGAATGCCAAGTTCACAGAGCAGTCATCCCATCATTACATGACTCTGTTGAAGGGTTTCTTCCTCAAGTCGGCCAAAATCGAACTCTCCGGGCCTTGTATGGGTCAGCTCGGGCGGCCACAACACTGTGCCGCAGACTGGGGTGCTTAAACAACAGACATTTGTTTTCTCACACTTCTGGAAGCTGGAAGTCCAAGAAGGTGCTGGCAGGGTTGGTTCCTCCTGAGGCCTCTCTCCTTGACTTGTAGACAGCCGTCTTCTCCCCGTATCCTCACATGGCCTTCCCTCTGTGTGTGTCTGTGTCTTAATCTCCTCTTCTTATAGGGACACCAGTTTTAATGGATTAGGGCCCATCCTTATGACCTCATTTTACCTTAAATACCTCTTTAAAGATCCAATCTCCAAATACAGTCACATTGTGAGGTCCTGGGGGTTAGGGCTTCAGCATATGAATTTGGTGGGGGAGATGCAATTCAGCTGATGAAAGCCTTCTGCCTGCCGGCCCCAGTTCTGTCCTCTGGAGACCCAGGGGGGTCAGGTTACCCATCTTTGTCCATCTCGGTAAACAGGAAAATTCCTGAGCAAAGGATCCTTAAGAAGCTTCCGTAATGTACTGGTGTCGGTTTCCTTGAGACAGAAATGACAAAGGACAGGATGCTGAGCACATATAAGTGGGCCTTTTGTGAACAGCATCATGTTGGTGACTCCCACCGTTTGACTTCTCATCTTTAGTCCTAAAGGTGAGACCTAAGGAAGAAGCCGTTCTCTTCCGCTACCCAGTTTTCTGCCCTCTAAAATGCGGAGGAGTAGGCTATGGAATTCACCTAATTCGAAACACGGAAGAGTCTTCCTGGGCATCCTCAGAGGTTGAGATAGGTGGGCGCCCACCTCTGTGGCGTCTGGAGAGGACCCAGGGTGTGGCCCGTGGGGATGGGCAGCTGGGTGCCTCTGACGGCAGTGAAGGAGCCCAGACACCCACCAGGGCCAGCGTACCTGGGGTCCTTTATCTGATATGTCCCCGACTTCCTAGGTCACACACCAGGGATGTCCCATTGGTTCCAGGGGTGGGGAGGGTGTGGGTTTCCTATCTAATGATTCTGCCATGTGTTTGTCCAGTTTATAAAGCCCATTTATGACTGATTCCCACAGCCTTCCTGAGAGACAAGAGGCGCTTCTCCTCTGTTTAAAAAGAAATGATTATCATTTTTCCTTATACCTTCCCCATATCCCTGAGGAAAAGGTAGGTGGGACAATGGCTCACTTTCCCAATTTTACAGGACAGGTGTCTGTGGCTCAGAGGTAATGAGGGGAGGAACCTGGTAAGTGGAACCGGCAAAAGGATGCTCCAATTCTAAGTTTGGATGCTTTCTTCTCTGCTGCACAAGACCTCCAGGCTTGCAGAAGGACAAATCAAGCTTGGGTGAGATGCTCTAAGGTTGTAGAGTCATTAGATATACGTTTTAATTTATTTGTTAAAGATGAAAAGTCAGCTGTTCCCGTTATGGGGGCAAAACTGTGTGCCCTCCAAATGCGTCTGCTGAAGTCCTAACCCCCAGGACCTCAGAATGTGACTAATATTTGGAGAGAAGGTCTTTAAAGAGGTGATGAACCTTAAATGACGCCCCTGTAGTGGACCTACTGGAGACAGAATCCAATCTGACTGGTGTGTTTACAAGAAGAGACACATACAGGGGAAGACCGTGTGAAGACACAGCAAGAAGCCTTCAGAAGAAACCAACCCTTAACAACTTGCTCTTAGACTTCTAGACTCCTAGAGAGATTGCTGTCTCAGCCACCAAGTCTGTGCTACTTTCTGGCAGCCGTAGGAAGCTAATATAGTTCCCTTTGGAAAAACAGTGTGACGCCTTTTACGTCAATCAAGTGTATGGGCTCCCGCACCTCCTTTCCCATCATACTGACACGAGCAAAGCATGGCCTACAAAAGCCTACGAAACTGTCACTCCCAGACTCAGTGGGATCAGTGATCTTAGGTAACATTACAAGAACAAGAGCTCTGGCACAGCAGGCTAATCCCATCAGCCCCCAGGGGCATTATTACGGGCAGCCCAGCCTCCCGGGCTCGGGACAGGTTTACTTAGGAGCCTTCCCTCTGACTGCCAAGAGGGTGTGACCCAGGTGGAGCTAAACCACTACATCTGAGTGCAAGCAGCATGACCAGGCAGAGCAGAGAAGCACTGGGGCCCCCCTCCACACCCCAGGGGCAAACCCAGCAGCTACATTCTCAGTATTTACTCTGAATGGGTGGCTTTGAAGGCCCCACTCTAGTCTTGGTCCTCTGAGTCTGACCAGTATAGATTCTTGCTCTCAGAGTGTCCTTTTCCTGTTCACTGACTGCAGAGAAGGAAACAGGAAGTTCTTCATGGACATCATGCTGATTGCACTAAGGGTAATGGTCTCCCACCGAGGAGCTCCCTACTGGGAACCACACCGGGAGCAGTGAACGCCCTCACTTGTTTTGTCGCTTGCGTACCTAAACACAGATGAGCGACAGGAAATCTGACTCAGAGCGGACAGAAAGTTACCTGCACCCCGGTTACTTTCTCCAGCTCCCTCAGGGCAGTGTCAGTGTCATGCACGAGGATGGTGACCATCCCCAGGTCACGGGCCGGCTTCAGATTAACTTCGAAGTCATCCAAGAAAACCACCTGAATGCAAAGAGCATGGATACTAGCATCACTTCTACCAAAGCAAAACTCATGTACAAGGGCCACTGGCCAGAAACACGTTAAAGTGAGAACAGCGGTTGAGATTAAGAATTAATAATCTCACAATAAGATTGATTGATTAGAGATTAAGAATTATTTTCTTCTCTCCATGTAACTCTTTACTCTTAAAATTAAAAACATTTAATTCCATAAACATAAACACACAGATGGATATACATGTTCACTGAATTCTGAAACTGTAAAAAGATTAAAGAAGAATATAAACTTATCAGGATGACATTAAAATTCATCTAGGAAAATGTATGAATAGACCCCCCAAAAAATGTCTGGAAAAGAACTATAATAAAGTCAGATAATAAAACAGAGAGTCGAGGAATAGATTCATATCCAAATTTTAGTTTCTAATAAAAGTGTCATGCCCAATTGGTGAGGAAAAAGATTATTTAAAAGATTATTAAATTATTTCAACAGTTTGGGGGAAAAAGTGGGTCCTTCCTTCACTTATTCCCCAAATAAATTCTGAATAGATCAAAGATTTAAATGTCAAAAGAAATGATCCTTAAAAAAAAAAAGAAAATCCTTAAAGTTGTAGAAGAAAGCATGGGGCAGTTATTTATAATCTTGGATTAGGGCAGGCCTGGTTGTCTAAGCAGCTCATCCAACCTAAAAGCCATCAATGAAAAGACATTTATTTATATGCATACTAAAATTCAGAGCACTGTTATAATGCTTAATCAGGGGTCTGAGAAGAGCAGAAGCAAAGTTTGAGAGGAGAAGGGAAGAGTTCTGGGATTGAACAGGTAAGGATTTCCCTCTGATCAGCTTGTGGGTGAAGCAGGGTTAACAAGAAAGGGTCAGAAATGCCAGAGCAAGGAATTTCATCTTGGTCCAAAGGCCTTTTTGGAGATTGGAGTAGGGAAACACAACAAAAACAACATTTTAGACTAGATAATCTAGAGACGGCATGAAGACAGAATTTAGGGGTGCAGGGATACCCCTACAAGGAGAGTTCTGCAGTATTGGAGCCCATTCCTGCCCAGCCTTTGGTGGGGTGACCCTGACCAGCCTGTGTCTTGGGAAAGTCTCCCAGGGTCTATGTTTCTTTTAGGTAAACTGAGGCAGCTGGTCTAGCAGCTTTTGACAATACCTGTTTTAACCAAGGTCCTGTAAGAGCCACGGAGAGGAGCCAGATGCCCACCTCCGGTAGAACTTTCTAGGTTGAAGTGGTGGGTAAAAGCCCTTCAGAAGTCCTGGCCTGGGAGAAGTGGCACCTGCCACTGGACATAGGACCACCCTGCCAGGTCCCAGGTGTCCCCCATCTCTTCACGCCTCCTCAATTTTTCTTGATTGCAATATCTCTAGAACATTCTTTTCGACTGAAAGGCAGTGTCTAGGTACCTCATTGGGGCTGGCCTTCAAGACGTCCAGCACGAACTTGTAGATCTGAGGGTCAGGCTTGGCCATTCCGATCCTGCATGACTCAATCAGGAAATCGAAGTGCGGCCTGAGCTCACACATCATCTGGGCCAGGCTGCCTCTCTGGGTGCTGTCATCCAGCCAGATGTTGGTGAGGATGCAGGTTGTAAATCCTGAGTGAGAAGGTACCAGTGAATAGACCAGCTATAGAACTTTGCTCTGAGAAGCTCCGGGTATCCCACAGGGGGCCCCCAAGACGGGGCCAGGCGGGGTTCTGCTCACTTACATCAATCTCCTGATGTCTGGCTTCTAAACTGACAAGTTAGAAAAGCACCATCGTTACCCATAAGCCCCTCCCGGCGCAGACGCTAGAGCCTCTAACGGTGTGCACCAAGGGCTTTCAGATGGAAACACTACATCCCTTCATTTCTTGCAATCGTAGAGCAAGAAGTTGTGATATTCGTCAGCTCATTGGATCAGAGTTTTGACATTCATCAGCCCATTCGATCCTCACACCTTTGGGGCAGGCAGGGCAGATCTTACCACCCCACTTTTACCAACGGGAAAATGGAAGCTCAGACACATTTTAAGCTGCCCAGAGCCACAGAGTGCAGGCAGAGCTGAGGCCGGCCCAGAATCCCACCTTTGGACTGCCACTCCAACCCTCCTCTCAGTCTACGTTACTGCAAACTCTGCTGGACCACGCTTCAAAACACCTGCCTTGGCAGAGATGGTGCTCCCATTTCAAAACCAGAGGAATGTAAACAGAGACAGCATTATCCCCTGCCTAACCACACAGGACAAGAACCGGGAGGTGCTGGAAACGAGACAAGGATAAGTCAATGGCCAGACCCTTTCCATGTAATATGAGTGGGAAATATGTCTCAGACACAACCAGGTAAGGCTACTGATACGTGGGGAGGATGACCTCAAACATGCCTGTGACGAAGAGCTGGGCTCTGCCACTAAATAAATGTCTATTCAAGGAAAATCAAGTGAAGGAATTACTAATACATATGAGTATAAATGTGCCTGTCATTGAATTCAATGCACATTTAGATGTATTTTGACCTGACCCTCCCAAGGGTTCTCGTGTGGTTGGGTCAGAGAATGGCCAGTCTCAGATCCTTACCCTTCTTTTTGAGAGTGAGAGCTGCCTTAAGCATGGGGTCGTTGACCTTCCTTGCTGCAAGCGCCTTGCCAAAGATCTGATTTATAGAGAAATTCTCAGGGAGGCAGATTCCAGAGTCCTCAGAACATTTCCTGCAGTTTTCTTCCATGAATGGCATCCACTGTGAAAGTGAATTGATGAGGGATTGTCAATTGGTGAAACCACTTGGAAAAGCTTTGGGCAGCATTTACTAAATCTGAACACATGCATTCCCTGTGATCCAGCAATTCCACTCCTGGACACATACCCAGTGGAAATGTCCACATATGTTCACCAAAAGACATGTACAAAAATGTTCATAGCAGTACTTTTCCTAAGAACTGCAAACTAGAAACTACTCAAATCCCCCTGTTAGGGCTGAACTGGGTCCCCTACAAATTCATGTTGAAGTCCTAACCCCCAGGACCTCAGAATGTGATTGTCCTTTGGAAAGAGGGTCTTTAAAGAGATCATTAAGGTAAAATTGTGGTTCTCCAAGGACAATGGTGCTTCAAGGACAAAGGACGACCCTGCCTGTAAAAGTTGCAGCGTTACACCCCCAACAGGACTCTTACTCGCTCCCCTTACCGTGTTGTGATGGTTACGAAATTCCCTGAGCCCACCTGGGCAACGCCCACCTGGGCAACAGGACCTGGCCCAAATAAGGAAAGGCATCTTGCCTGTCCCACTCCACCCTATAGAAGGAAGGTATATGTGCCTCGACCAATCCGTAAATGAAATTTTCACCTCAGACCGTTCCTTTGTTTTCTGGCTATAAAAACTGATCAATAGCACATGTTTGGGCTCGACTCTCCCAGACTACTAGGAAGTCAGCCGGCCCACTGTTCAGGCAGCCACCCCTCCCTCTAATAAATTCTATAATCTTTACATTCTGCCTTTGTGTCTGGAAATTCTTTTCCAACCTGCATTGGGACCACGACAAAAATGACGTCGGGGGGCCCTAATCCAACCTGACTGGTGTCCTTATAAGAACAGGCGATTAGGACACAGACACACACAGAAGAAAGAATGTGAGGACACAGGGAGAAGTCGGCCACCTAGAAGCCAAGGAGAGAGGCCTCAGAAGAAACCAACCCTGCCAACACCTTGGTCTTGGGCTTCTAGCCTCCAGAGCTATGAGAAAATAAATTTTGTTGTTTAAGCCACCCAGTCTGTGGTATTTTGTTATGGTAGCCCTAGCAAACGAATACACCCATTAATAGCAGACTGGATTGTGGTATATTTATACACTATCATAGTAGCACTCTTGTCTCGTATATAATAGTCCCGAACTAAAAATTACCCAAATACCCATCAATAGCAGAATGATAGAGAGCCCAGAAAAAAACCCCACGTGTCAATTAATTTATGACAAAGGAGCCAAGAGTACACGATGAGGAAAGAACAGTCTCTTCAATAAATGGTGTTGGGAAAACTGTATAGTCACATGTAAATGAATGAAATTCATACCACTTCTCCCTTTCCTTACCTTCCAACAATATTACTGCAGCTTTTTTTTAATTGATTCACGCTTCAGTAATGTTTATCCCCAATGGTATCATTACAGTTTTCATTCACGAGTTGCCAAAATATGTGTGTGTGTGTGCGTGTGTGTGTGTGTGTGTGTGTGAAAGACAGAGAGTTTTAAAATGACCACAATTCACTACACTCCCCACGCTAAGACCACACTTGTCTTCACTGGAAAGGTGGGCTTTGCTTTCTATTATGATGGGCCCCAAGTTCTCTGTTAGACTGATAGGTGGCTGTAATTCATAAATTAAAAAAAAAAACCAGACTGCTTTATCTGTGTGCTCATAGAGTAGATTCTCAATAGCCTTTCTTCTCCGAGGCACTAATTGAGAATTCAAGTGGTTTTAGATCCTGATTACTTTATTTAAAAATAATCTCCAACTATACTTCAATTTTAAAAAATCGAGGTTGTAGTAACAACAATAACTACTATCTATTGAGCACTGATTACGTGCCAGGCACTGTGCTAAGCACTTTTCAAGCTTCATAACAACCTAGGAGACGGAGCATCTTATCGATCTCATTTTACAGGTGGCAAAACTGAGACTCTGAGAGGTTCTGTGACTTGCTGTGCTCACGCGTCTGTAAGTGGGAGCTATGCTCCAAAGCCCGGCATCAGATTCCAAAGTCCACCCATCTTATAGTTGGTAATTAACAAAACTTCCCCTGACCCAGTAGCCCTTGTCTGATAATAAGTACTCTAAGGACGACTACTATCAAGAAAACAGAAAATAACAGGTTGGCAAGGATGTGGAAACACTGGAAACCTTGTGCACTGTTGGGAGGAAAATGTAAAGTGGTGCAACCGCTATGGAAAACACTATGGTGGTTCCTCAAAAAATTAAAAATGGAAAACTACCCTATGATCCAGCAATCCCACTTCTGGATATATATCCAGAAAAACTGAAAGCAAGATTTCAAACTTATATTTGTACACCCATGTTCCTAGCAGCATTAGACAAGGTGACCAAAAGGAGGAAGTAACCTAAATGTCCATTGATAGATGAATGGATAAACAGAACGTAGTCTATCCACACAATGGAATCTCATTCATCCTTAAGAAAGAAGGCAATTGTGACACATGCTACAATATGGATGAACCTTGAAGACATCATGCTAAGCAAAATAAGTCAGTCACTAGAGGACAAATATTGCATGATTCCAGTTACATAAGAAATGTATAGTAGCTAAATAGAGGCAGAAAGTTCAGTAGTGGTTGCCAGGGGTTGGGGAAAGGAGGAATGGGCAGCGTTGTTTAATGGGTATAGAGTTTCCGTTTTGCAAGATGAAAAGAGCTCTGGAGATGGACGGTGGTGTTGGTTACCCGGCGTGAATATACTTAACACTACCGAATTGTATACTTAAAAATGATCAAGGTGGTAAATTTTATGTGATGTGTATTTAACCACAGCTTAAGGGGGAAAAAAAAAAAAAGCTACTCTGGCTGCTGTAATTCCCTGGCATAGATCTTCAAGGGCTTGGAAATTTCCTAATCACTGGGGTGTGGCCCTCTGCTTGGATCAAAGAGACAATAGACAATCTGAAATGTCTCCAGCCCAGTCTTGTGAGTTAAGCGTTATTAAGGGGTAAACGGGTGAGGCAGACATGGCCCTGCCCTCACGGAGCTTACGGTCAGCAGGGGAGATGGGTGTGTAGTTACAGAACACCTTCTCAAGGGGGTCTATGAGGGGTCGCCACACCTGGGAAAATGTGATCTCTCCCTTCATCATGCGGGCGCTGGAACCATCTGGGCCTCCTTTCACGAAAGCTCCATTCAGAAAGCCACTGCAAGACACAAAGAAGCATCAGGAACGTTCAGATGACTTCATCACAACGGCAGGTAGGGGACAGACACCTTGATTTTGGACTTCTAGCCTCCGGAACTGTTGTTGAAGCCACCCAGTCTGTGGTCCTTCGTTCTGGTAACCCTAGGTGATTAATACGCCTCAATTCACATCCATCTCTTATATGTGGTCCTGAGGAGTAGCAGACATAGAGAGAGCAGCTCATTGCCTTCTCGCTTCCCTACATTACAAAACATAAGGTCCCATTCCACTTTCTTGATCATTTCCCACACCCAGTGGTGGCTGAGCTACCCCAGCATGGCTGGCTGGGTGACACCAGCCATATAATGGATGGCACGTACCTGGCACGCACGCACAACCCTGAATCCCTGGCCGACTTTAATAACCCATCGCCACAGCCTATACCACTGCATCCAGACACTGATTTATGATCCTTCTTAGTCCAGTGTCCCAGGCAAATATTTACAATGGACTGGAATCGGCAACCCAGTTAAAAGTATTTACCATTCCCATGTTAAGAGAACAAATATCTGGGAGTTTCGTATCTGATAACCGTCAACAACCTTTTACCTGACTAACCCTCTTGCAGGTAACAATAATCAACTTTAGACAAAACATTAAAAAAATATATATCCCGGGCTTCCCTGGTGGCGCAGTGGTTGAGAGTCCGCCTGCCGATGCAGGGGACACGGGTTCGTGCCCCGGTCCGGGAAGATCCCACATGCCGCGAAGCGGCTGGGCCTGTGAGCCATGGCCGCTGAGCCTGCGCGTCCGGAGCCTGTGCTCCACAACGGGAGAGGCCACAACAGTGAGAGGCCCGCGTACCGCAAAAAACAAAACAAAACAAAAACAAAAACAAAACAAAAAAAAATATATATATATATCCCTACTATCTGTACCCTTGCTCCATTTTCCAGCATCAGCAGTGGCTTTGGCACATCTTTGCCATCAGTTGTCTTTTTTAAAAAAACAGCATTGTTAAATTATGCTTACATAACAGCCAATTCACATGTTCTCAGTGTACGATTCAATGACTTGTAGTAATTTTACAGAGGTGTGCAAATATCACCACATTGCAGTTTTAGAGCATTTCCATCGCCTCGAAAAGATCCCTCGTGCCCTTCCCCAGCTGCCGTCCAATTTCAAAGAGCAACATACAGTTCAACTCAACAGTCTTGCACTGAGGACCGAAGGCATCAAGGCATTGTGCCAGATGCCGTGATATAAAGATGGAAAAATTTGGATCTATTCTTAGGGAGCTCACAGGAGAACAAGGGAGGCAACATATAAACAAATAACTATTACACAGTGGGTGAGTGAGATGGAAAAGCAAAGGGAAAATTGTTTTTTCTGCCTGAAGATTAGGGGCTGATAAAAGAAGGGAAGTGAAGGAAGAATACAGCTCTAGAGGAAGGAGATGTCAATGACTCTATAGGACAAAAGCAGGCAGTATTTTTTAAAAAGAAGCAATTTGAGGTAAGTTGTTGCCATTGGAAAGCATGACTTTCAAATTTTAAGGTTAATAAAAGCAGTGAACAGTGAAATGGCTATTACAGAAAATGAAATTAGTGAATCAGAAGACCCACCAAATTTTCCAAGAACAAAGAGTAAAATGATGAAGCAATTAAAATTAATGTGCAAAAAGATAAGACCTATGGAGGCCAAGTTCCTTCAATAAACAAGAAAAATCACAGAAGGAAAGATCAGAGAAGCGATAGTCAAAGGAATAAGGGGAGAAGATGTCTCTGGGCTGAAGAAAAATCTGAGCTCTCAAATCAAAAGTGTTCGCCAAACACGAGGCTAAATTAATGAAAAAAGAACCACAGCAGGTATAGGGTAGGGAAATGTTTCAAATTCCTGGGATAAGAAAGTATAACAGACAACATTTTGTGTAGAAAAACAGATTATACACAAAAGAAAAACAATTCAAACTGATAACAGCCTTCTATTCTGCAACTTTAAATGTAAGAAGATTGTGGAGTAATACTCAGGAGACACTGAGATAAAAAGATAACAAGAAACAATACGCCCCAAATCCATCCACAGACAACTTACTTTATGTCCAGTGAGGTCCTTTGTTTTAGAGATCTTGGTTGATTTCAATAACTGACCAGTTGGGTCATTTGGTTTTTTCTCTTCCCATGCTTTAAATTCCTGCTCTGGTTTTAAATTCGCCAATAAAGAGTGAGCCCACAAAACCACAGTGGCCCCCACCATGATCCCCAGTAAAAGCAGAATTCGGGCCCATGTGCTCACTCTCTTTCTCCTCACGTCCTCACTGTGTGGCCCTAGGAGTGCTGTGTGATTTCCAGGTCTTGTAAGTAACAAACCTTTACTTTTTTCCCTGATGACTACTCCTGAAGGGCGTCTTGCAGTCACAGTAAGAACCACAAGGGCTGGTCCGACCACAGCGTTGATTATTCATAAGCTGAGAACCACACAAACCACTTTCAGACAGGTAAAACTAATACAATTGTTTGCTATCACGGCTTTCCTGGAAAAAAAATTCAAGAAAGACTTCTAGTCAACTTAAAGATAGATCAAAATAAAAATCTTGAGGACAGGAAAGAGATGGTTTAAAAGAAATGATAACAAACAATTGGAAATGAAATTTTTTTAAAATATCATTTACCTTAAAATTAAAAAACAAACGAACAAAAAAAATCTAATGAAAGACGTGTACACTACGTCTTACACTACACTAAAAACTACAAAATTAAGAGAAATTAAAACCCTTGAAAGAGATTAGCGGGGAACCTTCAAGATGGTGGAAGAGTAAGACGCGGAGATCACCTTCCTCCCCACAAATACATCAGAAATACATCTACACGTGGAACAACTCCTACAGAACACCTACTGAACGCTGGCAGAAGACCTCAGACCTCCCAAAAGGCAAGAAACTCCCCACGTACCTGGGTAGGGAAAAGATAAAGAAAAAACAGAGACAAAAGAATAGGGACAGGACCCGCACCAGTGGGAGGGAGCTGTGAAGGAGGAAAGGTTTCCACACACTAGGAAGCCCCTTCGCGGGCGGAGACTGCGGGTGGTGGAGGGGGAAAACTTCAGAGCCACGGAGGAGAGCACAGCAACAGGCACGCGGAGGGCAAAGCGGGGAGATTCCCGCACAGATGATCAGGGCCGACCGGCACTCACCAGCCCAAGAGGCTTGTCTGCTCACCCGCCGGGGCAGGCAGGGATGGAAGCTGAGGCTCGGGCTTCGGTCGGAGCGCAGGGAGAGGACTGGGGTTGGCGGCGTGAACACAGCCTGCAGGGGGTTAGTGCGCCACGGCTGGCCGGGAGGGAGTCCGGGGAAAAGTCTGGACCTGCCGAAGGGGCAAGAGACCATTGTTTCGGGGTGTGTGACGAGAGGGGATTCAGAGCACGGCCTAAATGAGCTCCAGAGACGCGTGCAAGCCACGGCTAAAAGCGCAGACCCCAGAGACGGGCATGAGACGCTCAAGCTGCTGCTGCCGCCACCAAGAAGCCTGTGTGCGAGCACAGGTCACTATCCACGCTGCCCCTCCTGGGAGCCTGTGCAGCCCGCCACTGCCAGGGTCCCGGGATCCAGGGACAACTTCCCCGGGAGAACGCACGGCGCGCCTCAGGGTGGGGCAACATCACACAGGCCTGTGCCGCCGCAGGCTCGCCCCGCATCCATACCGCTCCCTCCCCCCGGCCTGAGTGAGCCAGAGCCCCCGAATCAGCTGCTCCTTTAACCCCGTCCTGTCTGGGTGCAGAACAGATGCCCTCAGGTGACGTACACGCAGAGGCGGGGCCAAATCCAAAGCTGAGACCCGGGAGCTGTGAGAACAAAGAAGAGAAAGTGAAATCTCTCCCAGCAGCCTCAGAAGCAGTGGATTAAAGCTCCACAATCAACTTGATGTACCCTGCGTCTGTGGAATACATGAATAGACAACGAATCATCCCAAATCGAGGAGGTGGACTTTGGGAGCAACTGTAGACTTGGGGTTTGCTTTCTGCATCTAATTTGTTTCTGGTTTTATGCTTATCTTAGTTTAGTATTTAAAGTTTATTATCATTGGTAGATTTGTTTACTGATTTGGTTGCTCTCTTCTTTTTTTAAAATTTTATAAATATATATTTTTCCTCCTTTTTCTCTTTTTGTGAGTGTGTATGGGTACACTTCTTTGTGTGATTTTGTCTGTATAGCTTTGCTTTTACCATTTGTCCTAGGGTTCTGCCTGTCCATTTTTTTTTTTTTTTTGTATAGTTTTTAGCACTTGTTATCACTGGTGGATTTGTTTTTTTGGTTTGGTTGCTCTCTTGTTTCTATTTTTTTAATACTTTTTTCTTTTTAATACTTTTTTCTTTTTTAATAACTTTATTTTATTTTTCCTTCTGTCTGTCTGTCTTTTTTTTTTTTTCTTTCTCCCTTTTCTTTTGAGCCGTGTGGCTGACAGGGTCTTGGTGCTCCCGCTGGGTGTCAGGCCTGAGCCTCTGAGGTGGGAGAGCCTAGTTCAGGACATTGCTCCACCAGAGACCTCCTGGCCCATGTAATATCAAACAGTGAAAGCTCTCCCAGAGATCTCCATCTCAACGCTAAGACCCAGCTCCACTCAATGACCAGCAAGCTACAGTGCTGGACACCCTATGTCACACAACTAGCAAGACAGGAACACAACCCCACCCATTAGCACATAGGCTGCCTAAAATCGTAAGGTCACAGACACCCCAAAACACACCCCCAAAAAACACCTGGACATGGTCCTGCTCACCAGAAAGACAAGATCCAGCTTCATCCACCAGAACACAGGCACCAGGCCCCTCCACCAGGAAGCCTACACAATCCACTGAACCAACCTTAGCCACTGGGGACAGACACCAAAAACAACGGGAACTATGAACCTGCAGCCTGTGAAAAGGAGACCCCAAATACAGTAAGTTAAGCAAAATGAGAAGACAGAAAAACACACAGCAGATGAAGGAGCAAGAAAAAAACCCACCAGACCAAATAAATGAAGAGGAAAGAGGCAATCTACCTGAAAAAGAATTCAGAGTAATGATAGGAAAGATGATCCAACATCTTGTAAATAGAATGGAGAAAATACAAGAAACGTTTAACAAGGACCTAGAAGAACTAAAGAGCAAACAATGATGAACGATACAATAAAAAATTAAAAATTCTCTAGAAGGAATCAATAGCAGAAGAACTGAGGCAGAAGAACGGATAAGTGACCAGGAGGATAAAATTGTGGAAATAACTACCACAGAGCAGAATAAAGAAAAAAGAATGAAAAGAATTGAGGACAGTCTCAGAGACCTCTGGGACAATATTAAACGCACCAACATTCGAATTATAGGGGTCCCAGAAGAAGAGGAGGAAAAAAAAAGGGACTGAGAAAATATTTGAAGAGATTATAGTTGAAAACTTCCCTAATATGGGAAAGGAAATAGCCAAGTCCAGGAAGTGCAGAGAGTCCCATACAGGATAAATCCAAGGAGAAACACACCAAGACATATTAATCAAACTATCAAAAATTAAATACAAAGAAAAAGTATTAAAAGCAGCAAGGGAAAGGCAACAAATAACATACAAGGGAATCCCCATAAGGTTAACAGCTGATCTTTCAGCAGAAACTCTGCAAGCCAGAAGGGAGTGGCAGGACATATTGAAAGTGATAAAAGGGAAAAACCTACAACCAAGATTACTCTACCCAGAAAGGATCTCATTCAGATTCGACAGAGAAATTAAAAGCTTTACAGACAACCAAAAGCTAAGAGAAGTCAGTACCACCAAACCAGCTTTACAACAAAGGCTAAAGGAACTTCTCTAGGCAGGAAACACAAGAGAAGGAAAAGACCTACAATAACAAATCCAAAACAATTAAGAAAATGGTAATAGGAACATACATGTTGATAACTACCTTAAATGTAAATGGTTTAAATGTTCCAACCAAAAGACATAGACTGGCTGAATGGACACAAAATCAAGACCCATATATGTGCTGTCTACAAGACACCCACTTCAGACCTAGGGACACATACAGACCGAAAGTGAGGGGATGGAAAAAGATATTCTATGCAAATGGAAATCAAAAGAAAGCTGGAGTAGCAATTCTCATATCAGACAAAATAGACTTTAAAATAAAGACTATTACAAGAGACAAAGAAGGACACTACATAATGATCAAGGGATCAATCCTAGAAGAAGATATAACAATTGCAAATATATATGCACCCAACATAGGAGCACCTCAATACATAAGGCAAATACTAACAGCCATAAAAGGGGAAATCGACAGTAACACAATCATAGTAGGGGACTTTAACACCCCACTTTCACCTATGGACAGATCAACCAAAATGAAAATAAAGAAGGAAACTCAAGCTTTAAATGATACATTAAACAAGATGGACCTAAAACTGACCATTTTAACCACTTTTAAGTGTAGAGATCAGTGCCATTAAGTACCCTGTTGTGCAACCATCACCACTATCCATCTCCAGAACTTCTTCGTCTTCCTATCTTTACAACCTAAAATTTTGAACCCATTAAACAATACTCCTCTTTCTCCCTCCCAGCCATCATTTTAAATCAGATTATATTGCATACATTTTGTATCCTCCTCAATCATCCAGAAAACATTAGTTGTATATGAAATTTAATCTTACACTGTTTACTATCATCGTTACTAGTGATTTTTGCACACCTGAACTCTTGAGACTCAACCATTGTATCTAGAATTCAATCGTTGTTCCCCAAAGGGAATCTTCACCTACTGAATACATACATTCATAGCTAATAATGTACAGCTGACCCTTGAACAACACTGGGGTTTAGGGCACTGACCCTCTGCAAAAATCCCTGTATAACCCATAGTTGGCCCTCTGACTACGTGGTTCCTCAAAATCCTTGGATTTGACCAACCTCAGATAGTGTGGTACTGTAGTATTCACTACTGAAAACAAACAAAAAAACCAATGTACTAGTGGACCTGCGCAGTTCAAACTTGTGTTGTTCAAGGGTCAACTGTATTAGGCAAAGGAGCTGGAAGCAGCAGATTTGTCTCATGATAAAACTGGAAGCAAAGTAATCTACCTGCCTGGGGAAAGTTCTGGTGAGAGTGAGCACGAGAGGCTGGAAGGAAGGATGGTTAAGTAACCTGGCTGTGGCAGTGTGGGGCAGAAATGTTATTATTGTTTCCACCCCAACTGGCCAATAGCAGATGGGTGTACTGCGATTCAATCCTGACACTACCTGTCCAGAGTTAGCACAGACCCCACAGGTTGAAGGCAAGTCTTCCACAGACCTGCCCTCACGTCAGACACCAGCTGCAGTCTCAGGGGTTCTCCAGGCCACCCATACTTCTGACCATCTGGCTACAAATTTGGGGGTTCCCACAACCCTCCAGTTCCGATAATTCACTAGAACAACTTACAGAACACTGAAAAGTGTTACTTACTTTTAAGTTTTACTATTAAGTTTTATTTTAAAGAATACACAGGAGGCAAGGTCTGCGAGGGCGCACAGGGCATCGGGGCCCTCTCGCCATGAAATCAGGGCACATCATCCTCCTGGCAAATTGATGCGGTCACCAACCAGGAAGCTCCACTGAGCCTCAGTGTACAGAGATTTTACTGGGGCTTCATTAGGCATGATTGATTAACTCATTGGCTACATGTCTGAACTAAATCCCCAGGGTTCTCCCCTCCCTAGAGCTCTGGCAGGTACAAAGTCTCAAACCTCTAATCACAGAGATGGGCCTTTCTGGTGACCAGCCCGCATTAGGAAGCTCTGCAGAGCCTCCCACCAGGTGAGTAACCTCATTAGCACAACAAAGACACACTGATCGCTCAGGAAATCCCAAGGGTTTTTAGAAGCTCTGTACTAGGAACCCAGGACAAACACCAGACAAATTCATCATTATATTGATAGGAAAAACACAGGTAGCAATGAACATGTCTGCTGACAGAAAAGATTATGTTAATAGTAGGAGTTACTATATATGCATATTAAAAAAACAAAAGTAATCTTAAGGAGAACGAGAAACAAAATGTATCAGTAAGAAGACTAGAAACAAGATGTTTCCCCAAGGGAAGCTGGAAGAAAAGAACTTGATCAACCCAACTAAAGATGGGAAAAAGAAGGGAGAAAAAAAGAAGTAGCAGAAGAGATGGTAAGTGGAAAACATAAATCATGGTAGAAATCACGAATTCCTAGAAACCAAGAAGAAAGTGACAATCCAATACAAAAATGGGCAAATGGTATAAACAGGTAAACACCAAAGGAAAAAATACAAATAGCCAACAACAATGAACAGTGGAGAGGAAAATGCAGACTGATACAAGGTAATGTTTTTCCTTCATCTGACTGGCCAAAGTTTAAAAGGGTTCTGACTTCCCCGGTGGCGCAGTGGTTAAGAATCCACCTGCCAATGCAGGGGACACGGGTTTGAGCCCTGGTCTGGGAAGATCCTACATGCCGTGGTGCAGCTAAGCTGGTGAGCCACAACTACTAAGCCTGCACTCCAGAGCCTGCAAGCCACAACTACTGAAACCCGCATGCCACAACTGCACCTAGAGCCCATGCTCTGCAACAAGAGAAGCCACCGCAATGAGAACCCTCTGCACCGCAATGAAGAATAGGCCCCGCTCGCTGCAACTAGAGAAAGCCTGTGTGCAGCAATTAAGACCCAACACAGCCAAAAATAAATAAAGAAATAAATTTATTTTAAAAAAAAAGGGTTTAAGAGAACCATCTCCTCTGCAGGGAGGATCTGGGCTGGCCTTCTTATGCAATGTCGGGACAGGTACAGCATTTTTTGAACAGCTTGGCAGGATCTGTCAATATTTTAAATGTAAATACATACACTTTTACTTGGCAACTCCACTTTTAGAAAACTACCCTACAGAAACATTAGTGACATTATTTGTAACAGTGACAACTAACAAATAAATAAATGTCCACCAACAGGGAAAAATGGTTAAATAAATTACAGCACTTCCGTATTGTGGAATACTAAGGAGTGGTTAAAAAGAGCAAGGTAGATCTATGTAAATGGACACAAAAGATATCCAACTGTCGAATGAAATAAAAGTTAAAATTACGTAAAAAAAATGAAAACCTAGAACAATATATGTTCTGTGATTCTATTGTTTTTTTTTAACCTACCCGTCTACCAATCTACCTACCTACCAATCTATGCGTAAATGTGTCTGTAAATTCATATAAATAAGTGACAGGCTGACGATCCCTTATTAGAAACCTCAGAACTACATGAGTTTCAAAAGTCAGAATCTTTCCGATTGTTAAGGTAAAATGGGGGATATACCACACATTAAGTACCCTCTCCAGGAGAGCCTGCAGCAGCCTTCATCATCAAACTCATTAATATGTTTACAGTGAGATGTGTCATTATTTACAGTAGTAGGATAGATAATGGTAAGCCTCATGCTTGTCCAGATCAGACTTGCTACCACATGAAGACAGGTCGGATTTTACTGCCCCAAAACTATGAAAACAAACAAACGAAACCCTTGGTTTTGGATAAATGAATTATGTGTCAACTAAGATGATATCTGGGATGGGGAAAGGAACAAGGAAAGGTGAAGAGGCACTGACCTTTCCTGTTCTACATTATTCTGTTCATTTGAATATATTCATAATAAGAATGCATTTCCGTTATCAGTTGTCAAATTAAAACCCATATGTAAAATTAAAAATGAGGAAAGATGCTTCAGAGAGTACAGAGAAGCCCAGAGGTGCAAAGAGCAACCCCAAATCTGGGAACTGCCCCAGAAGCTCCTGGAAACATTCAATAAATATTTCCTGAAACAGCACACAGGATATGAGTAGGAAGTTCTGCTTCTCAAATACTCTTTCTGTATTGGCTGGTCACTCGTTTCTCGTGCTCAGAAAACGTTCACTGAGCATTGCTTATGGCGAGCACCTCAAGTTCTAGGGTCAACATTTTTGAAAGAAACTGACACTTTAATCATTCCAAGGGTTCAGTCAGTCCAGTGGTGCCAGGCAGACCGTCCACGAGGCTGGGTGAGAAGGTATTAAAGGAAGCACACGATGACTGTCTACAGGTCAGATCTGGATCTCAGGGAACCATCCTGGTTCCTCCAGATCACGTCAGGCTCCGTTGCCAAGGCACCACCATCGCCAAGGCACCACCGTCTCCAGCAAGCACACCCTCCGCGGCCTCTGCTCTGGAGGACCACAGATGAGACTGGAGCTCCCTCTCCCTGCCTCCCCTGTATGATGCTGGAGGAATCTGCATCCCTCTGTTTCACCCCAGGTATTCAACAATCTCTCCACTGCTGGAGTTCAGCACAGCCACTGGCCCCCGCACCACCTTGTCCTCAGGCAGGTATTGACAGATGTCTGGGCCCTCACCCCCTAATCCACTCTCAGCTTCAACACCAGCCTCACAGGCTTCCTCTGTCCTCGGCTGGGCCCTGCAGCCTGGATTCTTCATCTTCATCTTCGTCTTCCATGCCAGTGACCCTGCAAACTCCTAGCTCAAGAAGGTCTCGTCTGCTTCCGTTCCAGTCTCCACCAGGCTTCACCATCTCTCCACACTGTTGCCCCCTCCAGCTGCCAAACTCTCAAATCTTAAACTGGGAGCGGTGGCCTCTTTCCTCTTGCCAATGTCCTTGATCCATCACCGCAGCTGATTGTGAGCAACAATTATTTTACTACATCTCCACCCCAGCTCAACTCAGAGTCAACTGCTATCAAATTAGGTACGTGCTCAGCCTGACCTTCGCGTGGTGCTACGATGCAGGCCCAGCCAACTTCCTCACTTCCCTCTCATGCCTTCCCTCCTGTCTGGCTAGGCTGGAATACTCAGTGTTTTGTGAACTCTCCTTGCTTTCCACCTCCCAGCCTTTGCTCACCTGGAAAGTCCTCCCTTCACATCTCTCCTCATCAGCATCCTATCAGTCTTCTCAGGGTCTGCCTCTGGTTCCTGATTCCCCCTGATCAGACCTCATCTCTCCCTCCTTTGAAGCAACTAAGAACTCTGTACCTCTCATGGCACTGCCTTCATTTTGAACTATGGCATCTGTGGATGTCTGAGTTTTTATACCAGATAGCAAGCAAGTTGGAAATGCCCGGTGCAAGGTAGGCCCTTGAGGCTCACTGTCTGAATTCACACCTTCATGGTTAGTTCACAGACTCCATAGGCTAATAAGGTCAAAGTCACAGACTCTGACCTCCTGGGGTCAGCTAGGTTTGCTATAACCTGTTTATGGCTTCTGGGAACAATCGTGACCGTGGTCACAGGGAGAATGTGTGAGTCAGTGTCACACTAGATGAACGAAATATGCCCAAAAATCACTCTGAATGTGCATGAGACTTTAATAAAAAGATGTATCAGGAACACAGTTACCCACCCACCTTACACGTCATCTAATCTAACTAGCACAAAAATTTCTAGGGGAGGTGTTTTCTTATTTTAAGACTAACACTAAGGTCTCAGTTGAGTTGACTAAGTCAGGTTAAGCAAGGTCACCCAACGCTAAGTGTTAGAATTGAGATTTTAACCTGGGTCTGACTCAGAGACCAGTGCTCTTTGAAATTCCCCACATCTGTAAACTTGTACACTTGTGACCTGTGTACTCACAAATATACTCTCAAGTATATTCACTGGTATACTCACAAGTATACTTGTGACTTATATATTCACAAGTCACGTTCACTCCCACATTGACGAGGTCACAGGTACAAACATATCTCATATTGTAGCTTACTCTCTTTTTATGTCTTTTAAAAAAAATAAAATTTATGGGCCAAAAAAAAATAAAGTGAAACACCGTGGTTAAAAGAGCTTCCAGGAAATGCAATCAAAACCATAGTGAGATATCACTTCATATCTGTTAGAATGGCTATTATCAAAAAGACAAGCAATAATATGTGTTGGCAAGGATGTGGAGAAAGGGAAACCTTTGTACAGCGCCGACTGGAATGTAAATTGGTGCAGCCAGAGGGATATTTAGGTATATTTCTTCCAGGCATTTTCAACATGTAGCTTTTTTCCATACTTGAAAAATAGTTTTTCCATAGTTTCCATGTTGTATAAACAGTTGTACACTCTGGTGGGTTAGTTTTTTTGCACTTATTGTAACAGATATTTTCTGATGTCACTGAAATCTCTTCCTGAACGTCACGTTTACTGGTGATGCTTCCTTGTCTACCATTTTCCAGTGCTTAGGCTTTGGGGCCGTTTCTGGTTTGCTGTTATAATGTGCAGGGCACAGGACTTTTTTCTCTAGAAACCTCAGCTTAGGTCTTTAAGATCCATTCCATTACAGAGAAGTAAGCGGGCAGCAGTCAGCTCGCGGAGCAATTTCTCTTACTTTAAGAAAAGCTTTCAGGGGCTTCCCTGGTGGCGCAGTGGTTGAAAGTCCGCCTGCCGATGCAGCGCACACGGGTTCGTGCCCCGGTCCGGGAAGATCCCACATGCCGCGGAGCGGCTGCGCCTGTGAGCCATGGCCGCCGAGCCTGCGCGTCGGGAGCCTGCGCGTCGGGAGCCTGCGCGTCCGGAGACTGCGAGGTCGGGAGCCTGCGCGTCGGGAGCCTGCGCGTCCGGAGCCTGTGCTCCGCAACGGGAGAGGCTACAACAGTGAGAGGCCCACGTACCACACACAAAAAAAGAAAAGCTTTTAATATAAAGGTCAATTTTGGAGTCCTCAGAGAGATTTAAATAATCAGCATTCAGAAAGACAGTGGATCTAGTTACACACACTGGTACTTTAGGGTCGAGTAATTGTTTTAACCTTTCACCTAGCGCTCTCGCCCTACAGCAATCTGAAACCAGGGCTGGGAGTCCCGAAAGGCAACTTCTCCCAGGGGTCGCGCTCCTGCCGCCCGGACACACCCGCGCAGGCTTCTGAGTGCGGGCAGCGGCCCGGGTCCCCTTACCTGGGCAGCGCCAGCTCCTCCTCCGCACGGTCCCAGGAGCTGGCGAGCGAGGGCAGCGCCAGGACCCCGTCCAGGTCGAACACGGCAGCACGCAGCGCCATGACTGCCTGCACCTCAGCCTTCCACCCAGGTACAGGCCGCTGCGAGGAGATGGACGAAGGCCGGGGCGCGGGACCAGAGCGGCGAGCCGACGCGGCCTCCCAAGGCGAGTTCGGCCCCGCCCAAGCCCCCTGTCCTGGCCCCGGCTCCGCCCCTGCCTCGGCTTCCGCCCCGCCCTCTGTTCTGGCCCCGGCGCCCCCAACCCCCTTGCCCTGGCCTCCGTCTCGCCCCCTGTCCCGGACTTGACCACGCCCCACAGCCGCCCCAACCCCTTGTCCTGGTGCCGCCGGCGTTTCGTCCCACCGGGCTTCACTTGATGTACCCGCACCCACCGCGGCCCGGGCTCCATCTCCACCGCCTCCCGGCGCCTGGACCCTGGGGCTAGAATCTCACTTCCGCCCGGAGAGAAAGGGGGCCTGAGAAAGAGCCAGAGGCCACAGACCCTTGAGAGAGAGAGAGAGAGAGGCCAAAAGTTTCTTCATTAAATATTTGGATCCTCTATATTCGTTTTGGTTGTCATATCTAGTAAAGTAATAGCTTTGTTGCCCTTCTTTTCTAGATTCTGTACATATAGTTACAGGTCTGTCACTATCCTGACCATGAGCCTCTAGTCACACTCTTCTTTGTCAAAGCAAAATGTATTTCTAGAATAAAATATCATGCTCCAGGTATTGTATGCCAACCCAGAATACGTCCATCCCAGTCTCTTGTGAAATGAAGTTTAGAAGGAATAAATGTGAACTATGATTACCCCTTTGTACAGCCTTCTTGTACTAATGCTGCCTAAAAAGGTTTGAGCTTTGTTTTAAACCACACTCTTGGCTCATTTGTGTTTCTGGAAAACCTAAGCCTTAGGAGTGTCCGGGCTGTGCTTGCAAATGGGTTGTTGGACTCTTTGTACCTTTGTAGTCAGCTCCATGAATTAAAACATACTCCTGGCCTGATGTTCCAACTTGCCATGAGCACAGCTCAGGACATAGGTGCCGAAGACCTCCCTCCCTCTTTCACAGTGTCATCTGTGAATTTACCCAAGATATTTTCCCCCTTTAGCTAGAAGAGATAGATACCTGCTGAAATCAAGAAAGACTTGATCTACCAACCATCAATCTGATCGACAAGACAAATGAGTCTGCCTTGCGGTGTCTTGTTCTAGTGAACCAGGACCACACCTGCTTCTCTTGCTTTATAACCTCTTCTGGGATTGTGCCTGAGACAGTGTTTTCTGAGATCTGCTCCTGAGAAGCAGGAAATAATTAACCACCCCAAATGTTGTAGAAATAACTGAAAAAAAAATTCGATATTGCACCTGGACGACGCTGGGTGACCTGTTTCAGAACACTTTCAGTGGAGTTTTTGGAGATAGACGCTAGATTACCCTAGATTTGAAGACTGAGCCAGAATTAAAGTGAATACATACAGTAGTCACTCAAGAAATTGGTGATCTCTTACCTCCACACTTGCATATGCAATTTCTTATTCAGCACCTCCTCATGAATATCTCATAGGTTATCTCGAATTTCTCATGACTGAAACAGAACTCTGGCTGCATTCCCACCTCCCAAGCCTGCTCCTGGTCTTACTAAAGGGCCTTCCCTTCCAGTTGCTCAATTCAAAGAACTTGGACCCCTGGTTTCCAGCTAACCCCTGTGTCCTTGAACTCAGTCCCAGTGGTAGCCAGCTGATTGGGGCAGAGGTGACAGCTTCCACATCCGTGGTGGTGTTTTTCTGGGAGACTTTCTTAAAGGCCCAGTCTGAGGCTCACTACGCCATTCTTTTCAAAGATTTTGCAGGTTCCTAGTTTCCTGTATTCAATCTCTCCCTATTTAAATTAACTAGAGTGATTTCTGTTGCCTGACTGGTGCAGTACTGTTTAGGAATACATGTATGTGTTTGTAAAATGTAGCGAAGTGAAGAGAAAGGTCACACTGACCGAACTGGATTTTATAAATCCCCCTTAAAAAAAAAAAGAAACTTAGAATATGAGACTCCACTTTAGATGGAAATCATCTTTGGTGAAGAGGAAATTATGGAGCTGTCTTATGGACCTTTGTTTATTCCTGGGCTGTAAACTATAGCACCTGGTGAGTTACGGAGCTTCCTGGATGAATTGCTGAGGCAAAGATTAGAGGTTTCGATCGCATTTTATTGTGCTCTGCTCTTTGTCATGGGTCATCGTCCCACTGTGCTTTCTGCCACCCAAGGTACGGGAAGATGAGAGCTCACTCAGCTGGGCTATGGAAAAGGGATATCTTTTTGAAATGTGCATCCTAACCCTTATGTTTGCTAATTTGAATATTTATAAAATTTGTTTTAGGTGATAGCACGGATTCATAAAACATGGCTAATGTAGTCGTGAAAATTCAGAAGTTACATCTGCTGTCAGTCACTAAATTTGTATTGAACTCATTACACTGAACTCATTAGGTTTTGTGTTGGATTTCCTGCCCCTGCTACCCCTTTCCCACCTCCTGCGAGGCCTTGGTTTTCCAACGCTACTTTAACACTCTGTTTAATTCCTAGGGGTTGAGAGAGAGGTTCACACTGCTGCTTCTCCTGCTGTAGGTGTTTGAATCAAGCTTAAAGTTGTCTCAAGCTGTTTTCTAAACCCACATTCCGCCTGAAGCTTCGTCCTTCTTTCGTGCAGCAAATAAATTTCTTTTATTCATTCAACAAATATGTATGGAGCACCTGCTGTGTGCCACGTGCTTTCTTGGCAATTGGGATTCACTGGTAAATAAAACAGACAAAAAATAGAGATGACCAAGAAGTTTCCATTTTAGTGGAATGATGAATTCAAGGAGTTGCCAGTTGTCTGTGGGACAATGAGAAAAATGAGACAGGGAATATTGATAGTGGCTACTCGTCGTGTTTCTTCTTTGTCATTGTTTTGGCTGCCAACACCTATAACCTCTTGCTACATTTGGAAAATTCTGCCCCGTAGTGGACATCTATCATTCAGAGATGCACAATGTCCTTCAAACATCGCTCTAATTTAATATCTCACATTTTGAGTTTTACCGTCTTAAGGTAGCCTCCGCAAACACCACGTTAGCTGGGCTCCCTTAACACTGATCACGTGACAGGGGCTCTGCCAGTCACGTGAGAGTTGGGTATGGGAATGAGCAAACTGAAGCAACAGCTGTGTGAGCTGGAACTTTCTTCCAGCCACAGCAGTAGCAGAAGCATCTAGTTTTGATCTCGGAGAGACAGCAGGGGCTAGAGGTCATAGGCAAAGTGGCCCTGACTCTTTTCCCCGTTTGAAAGCTAGAATGTTTCCAGGAGGCAAAAACTGTAAAAACAGGTACGAAGTTTATTATTAGAGACACAGCATAACCTGTGGGAGAGCCCACAGAGAAGCAGTTTGTTTATTTAAGACAGAAGCAAGGCAGAAATACACACCCAGAGAACAGTCCTGGAGTCCTGAATGAGGAGGCAGTAAGGAGGTGATTTAAATCACTTACATAGGGCAGTCCTTCCAGGTCTTTGTTTACACTTGGCCAATTATCTTGTTTCTTTTTTCACACTTGACTGGTCCCAGGACACTCCCCAACATGCATGCGCAACTTTTTGTTAAGGTGGATCCCACTGCAGAGGCCTATGGGTGCATGTCCACACTATTATGCAGTGGCATCCCCTCCCTTTCTGACCCACAAGGAGCCTTCCTGCGCATGTGCAGTCAGGGAAGTTTTCCTGACCTCAGGAGTGGCCGTCTTGTCTCTTTATTTCAGCGGAGCTCAGCTTCTGCCACTAGCTTTGTCCTTGGAGTGTCTGGGGGAGAACAAAGCTTCAATTTTACTGCCCTTGACAAACACCAGTTGTCCAGCCCAGGGGACCATCTATCTCCTCTCTCAGATTCTCTGGGGAGGCTGAGACAGAGCTGCTCCAGTCTAGCTCTGGCTGTGCATGGTGCCAATGGGGTGACACAGTGATGGCTTTGTTAAAATTGTACCTGGTGTGGTTTGCTGTCACTGCATTGTTCTTGGCTGTGTGGTTTCCACACCTGCTTCTCTTGTCCTCCCTGAGATGCTGTGAGATATCAGTATCCTATAATGAGACCCCTTCTGCTTATAAGACTGAGAGAAATGTCTGTGGTTGCAAAGAAGAACCCTGTAAGACGTAGCCACCTTATGAATCTAAGAAGGAAGAGCCACTCTGACCATAGAATCCAAAAATGCTAAGGGCTCACGTTCTCAGGTGAAGGCCTGTGAGCTTAGCTCAGCAAATCAGACGCACCCAGTCCAGACTTTACAGCAGGAGCTGGTGAGGGGAGCAGGGCAAGACGAGAAACGTTTTGGTTGGCAGTTTCGGGGTGGCAGCAACAGCCGGGGTCCCCAGCTGGCAGGGACGGAGCAGGCCCTGTGACCCTCTGCTTTCGGTGGCAATAGTTTCAGCGCTATAGTTGACACTCATAGCGCGAGCACTTCAGCAATAGGGTCCAACTCTAACTTTTACAATGACGAAGCCTGTGCCTGCCTTTTCTTCCTTACTTTGTTAATCTATTTTATTTTCTGCCCACTCCATTACTTTATATGCAGTATGCTTTTGATGGACTTTATGGTTTATTCCATAAGAAACAGAATTTCAAGATGACCTTGTGTCAGGATTAGAGCAAGAAAGTGCATTGACTAGAGAGGCAAGACTTGGAGCTGACTGGAGTAACTGACGAGATGTAAGACTTTGTCCCTTTGGGGTTACGATGAGCTCTTTTGTGTCTGTGAGGAATGGCTGTCTTGTGTTAGTGTTCTAACTATGTTCTCTTAGATTCACTATTGGTCCATTTGGTATGCATTACAAACAAGGCAACTAATGGCCAAAGTTGTCTACATCTTCCCAGTGATCCAGCCTTCAGGGGAGCACAGACATCATATTACAAACCCTCCAGCCAATCTCAAGTCCACACCCCCGGCCATCTCCTTTACCTCTCTCTCTTACACCGGGCCAATACTTCCCCTGCAGTGAATCACCCCAGGGCCAGGTACTGAACCACCGGAGACCACCCCTATACCCACAGCCCACAAAAATGATTCAAGCTATCCAGTCCTAGGCTGCTGACCCTGTCCTGCCTTACCTTCCCTACAGAAACTCCAATACATTCTCTGGGCCATGCTTTCTCCTTTGCCCTTCCTGCCCTCTGTCTGGCCCATGTGCTTCCCCGTGTGGCCCCATGTGACATGCCATGATTCCTACTTCTGGGGATCTGTGAGTATAAACTTCTTCCTCTGTGACAATCATTCCCGTGTCTGCATGTCTTACCATACCTGATTGAAACAAATCCTGGGTACACATTTTAGAACAGAATGGGTAGGTGTGAGCATTTTTTTCAAAGTGTAATTATGGAAAGTTGGGTGTGCATTGGTGGGAGGAGCCAAAGAGCAAATTTGTGGGAGTTTCCCAGCATTTAAACTCCTTTCAAATATTCTGGGAAAGTTCCCACCTTGAATGTGGCAGAAGCCACCTTTCACATAGTTCCAAACACCAGATTCCTGCTTCCTCAGCCTTCCATGCATTTCGTTCACGAGCCCATGATTAATCAGATGCGTTTATCCTGACCTTTGTATTGGGAGCTAGTGACACAATGAAGTAGGAATAGAGGAGAATTAATTCTGACAGCAGCAGGAGTGGCTGGTTTCCAGGGACAGCAGTGACAGCAGTACCAGTGACAGATGGTGCAAGGTTTTGCATCCATTTCTGCAGCAGCAGGGCCCACTATGCTGGTAATAGCTTGTGATTTGGGCTTTAGTCTGGCTGGTGTTTCCCTCGCTCTCACCTGTGCTCCAGGGGGGGTTCTCCAGCTTTGTAAGTACACCTGTGAACTTCCCATTGCCCTTTAATGAAATCATTTTCTGCTTAAATTAATCAATAGATTTTTATTGCTCAAACCAAAGACCCTGACTGATACAATCTATTATTTTCCCTTTTCCTTCCCTCTTTCCTTCCTTCCTTCCTTCCTCCTCGCTTTCTCTCTCTATGCATTTAATACTTGCATAACTTTATATACACACAGATATACATATATATCAATATGAAAGTACTTATGGTAAAATATTAACATTTGTTAGTTCTGGATAGTGGGAATGTTGGTGGTTACTTTTATGTGTTTTAATATTCTCAAAAGATAATGCTAGCAATCAAAGACACATGTGTAAATATATGCATGTATATATCATATTTGTATATATCACATATATATCGGGTTGGCCAAAAAGTGCGTTTGGGTTTTCTGAAGATCTTACAAAAACCCGGACGATCTTTTTGGCCAACCGATATTTACATACGTACACATATATATCATGTATTATTTCAGTTTTCTAAGCCCTTTATTTATACTAACTCATTTACTCCTCATTACAAGCTTATGAAGTGGAGCCAGTATTCATATCCTCCTTTTACATATGAGGAGACTGAGGCACGGAAGGCTCTAGAGACCTGTCCCAAACCGCACAACCAGAAGTTAAACCCTGGCAGTCATGTCCTGCGTCCTTGGCTTTTAACAATACGTGGGAGATGAGATAGCAAGGTGCAGACCCCAGAGTGTTTTTAGGATGGAGAATGAGCTTCCTTATGGGCTGAGGGGAAGGAACAAGCGAGAGGGAGAGGGAGATACGAGAGAGCCGGGCGACATTTGATAGATGGGGCCACCGGCAGGATCACAGGGCCACGCTTCGCCACGCACAGCAGGAGGAAAAGGACTCCTGATCTGATGTGGGGGAGAAGGAGGCAAAGGGTCAATTTATGGTTTGAAGGAAGGTGAACTTCCTTTTCTGGGAAAGTGAAGGCAAGGTCACCAGCAAGGAGGCCGAGGAGGAAACAGGCAAGCTGCCCCCAAACCAGGTGGCAGCACGAGGGAGCCGGGGTCCTGCAGGGGAGAAGGGGAAGGAGAGAACCGCAGGCTGCTGACTGGCGGCTCTGTCCTTGGTCCTATTTTACTCAGAGCTGTACTGCTCTATTGACAGACAGACCCAGGAGATTCCCCATCTATGGGTGAGGTTGGGGGACCCCAGGAAGTGATCCTGGAGCGCAGGATCCTTCAGAGCAAAGAACGAAGCATCTTCGTAACCAGACGGCAAGTAATCTGCTGTTGGTCCCCACTGGACAAGGACTAGATAGTCACAGGCTCCTCCCCCTTCCCTCCAGAGAGGGTGTGTGTGTGTGTGTGTGAGAGAGAGAGAGAGAGAGAGAGAGAGAGAGAGAGAGAGGGAATGAGCATGCGTCTGTGTGCCTGCCAAGCTGGCGGTCCCTGCTGTGGACCCGCCTGGCTCTTACCTGCAGAAGCATCCGTGCCAGCCTCTCCGTGCTGTCCTCCTCAGCAGGACCTGCATGCGGCTTCTCTGGTCACCAGAGCTGGGAGCCTGGGCACAGCAGCCTGTCTTCAGAACTTGTCCAGCCCTCCCCAGGAAGCCAATCTGACTCTCAGTGTCAGGTCTCCCTCATCCGCCAAGGCATGTCCTGTCCCAGCATCTTTTGACAGGGAAATGAAGACACCCAGCTGTGCCCTGCACCTGCCTTTCCATTCTGGGGGGACTTTGGCCAGCTGACCAGGACCTCCAAGCCAGGCTGGTACTCTGTTCTTTGAATGGCTTGTCTTCTGTGGTCACAGGTAAGAAAGGTGCCCCCGAGCTTGTGTTGGGGACATTGTGAGGGCGGTTCAAAGTGATATGAGCAGATCAGCAGCTTCTGGGCACTTAGGAGGGAGGCATGTCAGAATGCTGGAAGTTGCCTGCTTCTAGAAAAATTTTAGTCTTTTGGTTGTCCCTGCTGGGGCTGTTCAGAGCCCAGTGACAGTCACCCCCTCCCACTGGTGAGGGTGGCTCCGTCTCAGGACTTATTGGCTTTACTTTGTTGAATCTGCTTCTATGTCTTTATTACCACTATTCCTCTTTGGTCATTTATTTACTCACTCAGTAAATACTCTATATGCTTTAACAAAGGCTAACAGACATCAGTGTTATTCACTGACTTGGAAGACAGCAAGTTCTTCGTTGCTGGGTTTTTTGCTGAGGCTGGAATTTGTGGAGGAAAATGATCAGCTGGTGTGGTAATCCAAATGACCTTTAAGATTCCACCCGACCTTGAGATGGCAAGCGATTAATTGATGTATTGAGCAGATCAAATATAAAAGCTAGAAATAGGCTCTCTCTTCCCTAAGCATCTCTGATGAAATGATTTGGAAGAAAAGACACTTTCATTTCCTCAATCAAGAGACTTTCCTTGGGGTGTTGACAGTTATGGGAGCGCAATGACTCCCATCCTTGGGATTGTGCCAGATGGCGGAGAAGTGCGGGGTGAAATCGAAGCAGGTTTTATGGAGAAGGTGGGGCTTGTGAAAAGAATAGAATGGGGGTGAGAAGTGGAAAACCAGCTGCAGTAGGAAGATGGACAAAGAAATCAGCCCACATCACCTTGACTTCAATGGAACCAGGATTCAGGATGTGGGCAAGAGAGGCTGACTTGAGTTGGGGTATGGGGTGCAGGATGGTCTAGACACACTGGTACATTGCAGCGACACAAGCACAGTGAGGATATTGGCGTCTGAGCCCTTTACATATGCAATATTTTTTGTACAGGTTTCCCTGTGAACTCCATTCACCCAGACCCACTTTACAAACAGGGACATCAGCCCGCAGACACCCACCCCCACCCCCGAACCTGCCAATCTGGCCACTTAGAGGATCAAAGGATCCAGGACTCTTTCTCTTTCAATAGCCTTCTAACAAGAGGTGGAAGTTTAATCACTGTCAAATACCTGGAAGAATTTCTCCTTTGGTTTCCGGTGACAAATTAATGAAATTATCATAGTGGGCTAATTACAAGGGATGCAAATTTGAGGCATTTTGCAGGAATTTGTCCGCTGGAGTCAATTCAGTCTCATTTGCACATTCTTCCAGAGGGTCCAGGATGTCTCTGGTTGGATCTTTATACGATGCAAGTTCAGCACGCCTGGACTTCTATTTCTTTTTCCCCTGTTCTCACTAATGGGGAAAAAAACACACGCTTTTATTTAGTGTGCTTGGTTGAAAGGTGAAACAGATTATAACCTTGGGATTTGTGCACGAGATATCAGCTGGAAGGAGAGGTGAGTGGAGCTGCACACAGAGGAACCTCTTAGAACCTCGGATCCAGGTGAGCCTGGCTCTGGGGTAGGGCACCTGTACCTTGTCGCCACCTGTCTGCCACAGACCTCAGTCGTGAGTGTGGCTGAGCAATGACAATCATGGTGCTAAGATCTATAAAACACAGTCGAGTACTGGCTGAGCTGCCCATACAAAGTTATCCTTCTAGTTGGCACCACTGAGTAGCACTTGAACATGTTATAGTTTAGAAGCTGAAGATGTGAGCTTGAATCCCGGCTTCATAGCTTTTTAACTATGTGGCTTGGGCCAATCAGTCAACTTTTGTGAACAGCAGCATTTTTTTTAATTTAAATAAAAGAGATAATAACCCTTCCCCATACCTTCCTAGGGGTGATGGGAGGCGCAAATGAGGTCAAAGGTGAGAGGCACGAAGGTTCACTTGTGTCAAAGATGCATCATCCTAAGAACCCTTTCCTGGGCTCACTCAGGCTTGGCAGTCAGAGGGAGCCACGTGGAATCCCCAGGGAGCTCCGCAGTGCCAGCTCCCCAGGCCCTGCTGGGGAAGCGGCCCGAGGTTCAACCCACAGCCGAGGCCCGGCCTGCCCTCCTTCTGATGTCCAGCGGCAGCCAGACCGCTCCTCTGAAGCCATGGGCCCCTCCCGCCCTGCACTCCCGTCCACGACAAAGCTCGGGCTGTGGTGGCTTCTTCTGATCCCGGCAGGTGAGTGGGGATGGTCCCTAGGGCATCCTGTCACACCTGTGAGCTCGTACATGCCTCAGGGAGGAAACTCCTGAAGTGGGCTGGTGGCAGCCGCCAGAGCCGCAGGGGATGGAGCTGTTCCACCGCGGGAAGGTGGGGGGGCAATCGCTGCGTCGCCTGAACCTCCCCGAGTCGCAGTGCTCCCCATCTGCAAAATGCCAACTGCACTGTGACCCTCCCAGGGCTATTGTGTGGTGACCTGGAATGAGAGCCTGTGACTAGCGCCTGCGATACCGCTGGCACACGGCAGCTGTTCTTACCGATGTTCTGAATTTTAGAGCAGTGGTTCTCGACCTGCTCAGGCAGGAGAACCCTGAAGAGGTGAAGCTGTTTGCAGAACACGGTGAAATCAGACACGGATGATCCCATCAGACACCTGGGGACACTCTGCCCAGCTGATGAGAAGGAGCAAATGCCTGTGGTTTGAGGATAAACAGGCGACATGCTCCAGATGGAAGAGAATTTCTTGGTTGGCATTAGTGGTTCATGACAAGAGGATGGGAGTGAACGTTCCCGGGGCCAGGCTCACGATGACAAGTGAAGCCCTTCCCCCTGCAGCTCACCCCCACACAATCGGGCTTCTCCCCCATGTTGCTGTCCCTTGGGGCTCCCCAGTTCCAGGCTGGATCTCATCCCCTGTCTGACTTCTTCTCACTGCTCTGCACCCCTCTCAGCACTTGTTTTCAGCCCTTATCCATCAGTCACAGAGTAACTGACATTGCTTGAGCACCAACCATGTGCTGGTTGCTTTGTGAGCTCTAACACACAGGATCATATTTCCTCCTCGATAGTGTTTTGAAATAGGTTCTGGAATAGTGCGCCCATTTTGCAGATGAGGAAACTGAGGCTCAGTGAGGTTAAGTGGCTCTGATTGGACAGGAGAGGGAGCCAAGCGCCCAGCACCACGGACTCCCGGAGACTCCTCTCTCCCCTCCTGTCCCACAGCATCCGTGGAGCAGGCCTCCCCCACCCAAGCCGAGGACCGCCTCTTCCAACATCTCTTTAGGGGCTACAACCGCTGGGCGAGGCCGGTGCCCAACACCTCGGACGTGGTGATCGTGCACTTCGGGCTGTCCATCGCCCAGCTCATCGATGTGGTGCGTCTGTCCTACCATCCTTTGCCCCCTTGGGATCGGCCTCAGACATGGGCCCCTTTCTGCGGCTCCTCGTCCCTCCCCAGCCCCAGCCCTCCCAGCCCACCTCAGTCAGAGCATCACCCCACGCAGCCTGGGGCTACTGCATCTCCCTCCCGCTCTCAGCCCTGAAACCCCTCCTGGGAGGGCGTTGACAGGCAGCGGTGGGTTTCCTAAATGCCCTGCCCTGCTTGCTCCGCCTGACATAAGCCCAGAGGACCCCGTGGAGATAATCTGAGTGAGGGTGGCAGCGTCAGGAGGGGTGGTGGGTTGGCCGGGCTTGCGGTGTCACCTAACAGGTTCTCTGGTGAGTGAGGGGCCTGAATAAGCCCCTCCCACTCTACCTTGTTTTCTGGGGCTCGTTCATCACTCTCATTGCTTTCTTTCCCGCTACTGGCCAGGATGAGAAGAACCAAATGATGACCACCAACGTCTGGCTAAAGCAGGTGAGGGCCCCTCCCCTGGGCAAGACAGGAGCGGGGTGGGAACCCACAGACCCCAGCGCCTCCCAGGACTCTTCCACTGGAAGCATGATTCTGAATTTACCTTTTGCCTGAGTTGCCACTCGGGATGTTCCCAAGGCCAGCCGACTGCAGATGGCTTCTTGTGAGGGGCTGTGCTCTTGTGTGGCCGGGCTCTGCCCAGCACCTGAGAATGTCACCTACAAGAGCCACGTGATCCCCTTTCTGGGCATTGCCTACGTCCCTGCTACCGTTTGCAGATCAGCTCGCTGAGTCATCACCGAAAGCCATGCAAGGTTTAGTTCTGCCATTTTATAGCTGAGGAAAACAGAAGCAGAGGGCAGCTGGGCTAGACAAGGGCGGCCCAGGTGTGCCCCACTCAGAGCCCCAGGCTCCTTCTGCAGGAGAATGCTGAGTGCTCTGTGTCTACGCTGCCTAACAAGCTACCCCAAAGCTCACTGGCTAAAACAACGGACAGTTTATTACATCTTTAGTTTTTATGGCTAAGAGTTTTAGTGGTTTTTTCCACTTTGCACGGGGACTCCTGGGGTTACTGGGTGGCGTTTGGCTGGCGGCTGGTCTGCTCTGGAGGGTCCAAGATGCTTTCAGTCACAGGTTCATCCCTCAGCAGAGATGTCTGGAAGGCTCTGGAAGGTTCTGTAAGCCAGGCCCAGCTGGGCTCTTCTCCAGGCCCTTTCAGGGTCTCTCTGCCTGTTCTCTCCAGTAGGAGAGTTCAGACTCCTCACCTGATGGCCCAGGGACCCCAGAGCGAGGGTCCCAAGAGACAGGAAATGAAGTTGTTGTCTCTTAACCAGAAACTGCCTCAGCATCAATCCTGGCCAGTGGATGGGTAGCCCTCTTTGATGTGCCATTCTTGGGGCAGAACTTGGGGACACAGGCTTTATAACAGCCTGAATATATTCTCTCCTCTTTACAGATGAGGTGCAGAGCCATGAAGGGACTTGGGAAGCCATAGCAGTGCAAGGGTCAGACCTAGAACCTGGGTGGCCATAATTGTCCCCATAGGCCAGTTACCTAGGTTTCAGGGACTGGAGTAGGGAGGAGAGGAAGGAGCCCTGGAGCAGGAGTCAGGCCAACCAGCACCACCTCTGATTAGCCTGTGATACCATGCAAGTTAGTCTCAGAACCTCACTTTGCTCATCTGTAAAATGGGGCTAATATAATCTATTGCCGATTAATATAACACAACTTGGTGTAGATGCCCCCCAAATGTTGGTTGAACCTGAAAACTTAACAGACAATGGACTGGGGGGAGGGGGTACATTTATGAAGACCAATCCCTTTCAAAATTATTCCTCAATGTCCCGAGAAATCCTGACAATTTTAGCAACACTTTTATCTTTCCTACTTTGCAAGTCTGGCCCCTCTCTCTGCCTAAGCCTTCCCCTACAGAAAAGCAATCAGCACCACTGCTGGGCCAGCATCTTCCCAGGTGTAGTTTCGGTACCAACGGCAGTTTTGTGAGATGATTTTAGTTGGCTTGCAAACCCTTTTTTTAAATAGTCATATATTTATATTTTAGTGGATGGTTTCAAGTGCTGTGGGTTTTCCAGTTATTTCAGTGATGTAAAATTCAAAAATTTATGTAGGTTTAAAAATAATGAACTAATTTAAAGGAAAATACTACGTAAATGCTAATATAGGCAGTGCAAATATATTGGCAAAAATTATGAAGCTGGGACTTGAGTGCTTGTAGTTTGTGAACCATTGAGCTGGATCAGTGCTTTTCCTCTCATGTGCCTGCTTCCTGCAAACACTCCTGTTTCCCTTACTTCTTCCTGGATCCCTAGCCAGTTGATGTGTTTGTGTAAATGTTACATGACTTTCCTTAGAGGGGAAAAGGCACCACGCATGGGAGACTTTTCAAGGGCACATCACTGCCCTATTTTAGTGCAAATGCACAAAAGCAAAATGGCCCCTAGAATTAGGGCAAGTTTGGAGACAGGGAAGGCTGGGTTCAAGCCCCAGTGCTGCCACTTATTGACAGCGTACCCTCTAAGCCTCAGTTGAGAAAACAGATTCGCTTGGACCAGACGGTGGAAACAGGGCTCCTAGGGGACGCTCTAGCGCACAGTTGGAAATCCACTGGGTGACTCCCCTTTCTCAGCTGTGCAACTCTGATAAAGGCGTTGTTTTACCCCTCTTGTCCTCAGTTTCCTTATCTGTTAGATGGGGAAATACTTCCACCTGCTCTGCACTCTTTGCCCGGCTGTCCCATTGAGGGTCTTCCTAGACAGAGGGTGTGAAAAACCTTTGTAAACTGCGATGCACTAAAAAATGTTACTACGAATGAGTGAGACTGCTTGCCGGGGTCGTCCAGCTAGGGAGTGGCAGAACAGAGGCGGGACTAGGGTGACCCGTCCTCCAGATGTGCCCGGGACTTTGAGTACAAGAGTGGGGGCAAAGCGAGGGCTAGATTATTTTAGACTGGACTCCCCGTTCCCATCTCAGGGCCCTTTCCTGGCATCGCGGCCCTTTCTATTCTGTGGGGCTAGGTGAGGAGCTCCGGGTGCTCCAGAATCCGGCTGTTGGGCGTCCCCAGACTGCCCTAGGTTTGCCGTGAGGCTCCCTCTCCAAGCAGGGCTGATGACCTGACTCCCCTCCCCACGCACAGGAGTGGAACGACTACAAGCTGCGCTGGAACCCGGCCGATTTCGGCAACATCACATCCCTCCGGGTCCCTTCGGAAATGATCTGGATCCCCGACATCGTCCTCTACAACAAGTAGGAAACGGCTGGGGTTGTGGAGGCCCCTTGGGACCCCTGAGACAGGGGGTTCCCTGCGAAGGGCGGGTAACTTGAGGCTAAGCTGGGTTGAACTTGGGAAGTGCGGCCCCTTGTGTCCAAGCTGCGTGGCCTTCCTTTCAACTCCTGCTTTGCTCATCCTCGCCGCACCACCTTTTCTCTTGATTCCCTTATTTCTTTCATCTTGTTCTCTCACTCATACACCCAAAATTTATTGAGCACCTACTGCATATCAGTGCCTGCGCTGTGCTACTGGGACACAGCTGTGCCAACACTGAGCATTATTTGAAAAATATGATTGGTGCAGGCTGTGAAAAAAGTGCCTAAGTGTTGGAGTTTTGCAGGATGGAATTATTGTTGGAACAGGTAAGCAGCATCCCAGGGTTACAGCTTTGAAGGGATCAAGCATGGGTGTTTTAAAAAGTATTATTTATAGTTGCCCTGTATTCAAAACCAAAGAGGACCAATCTTTGAACATAATGACTAGAAGTTAGTAAAAGGCAGGGGAATCTAAAGAAAGCCCCAGAGGACCAAGTCGGGTTGTTTTAATAGAAGATATAAAGAGCTGTAATTTCATTCGTGTTTGGCATCAGATAATTCTTCATTTAGAAATGAAGAGCTTAAAAGATATTTGGCATGATGTTTGTCTAAAAATATTTTCTGAAGTGGGACTCTAGGGACCACTAGTTCCTGGGGATATGAATAGGTATGAAAAATAGTTCTGTGGTCAAATAATTTTAAATAACATTGTATGTCGTTGAAACCCTTTCTGCACCCCAGCCCCAGTCCTTTGGAAAATGTCATTTTAAATGTTGTTAGAACTTGTACAGACAAGAAACCCCTTTAGCCCAGCATTTCCCAATTCATTTGACCCACATTTAGAAAAGCTATTTTTAAACAATAGAATAAAGGGAAACAGATCCACTTCTGAAGTTAGGTGTCTCCAGATAGGTCAGAGGGGGGTGACAGTGATCCCTTTACACTGCGCTGTCCTGGTCAGGCCCAAAGCCCTGTCATCTGAGCCATCTCTGTAAACACACATTCAGCATGAATTACCTGCAAGGTCTAACATTGCCACTGGACTCATGGACCCCTCACCCCGTATCTGCACCCAGGATCCCTCTAGTTTCTGCTTCCTGTGCACCTGGCAGAGAGCAGGAATAAAGTCCTAGCATCAGATAGGACCCAGAGTTTTAGGATTGCCAATAAGGCTTTGTCCAGTGTTACTTGATTATAACAGGAAATTCTTTTGATAGGACAAAAGTTCAAACCAAATTCTTGCAGACATTTAAAGAAGGGTATCTCCTCCACCCACTCCACATCAGGTTAAGAAGACCCCGGGGAATTGCTTCTCTCCTTCCTCAAAATGGGGGCACATGTTGCCATCTAGTGGTGCTTCTGTATGATGACAAAAATGCCTTAAAAAATTTTTTTTAAACTTTTGCCCTGATCTGTTTTTAACTCCCTTTCAAAGTTCTGGTTTCCAACGTGCCTAACTCTCTATCCTGGAACTACTTCAAGGGAAAGAAGTCTCTCTTCCTGTGTATTCTTTTATTTTATTTTATTTTATTTTTGGCTGCGTTGGATCTTCGTTGCTGCGCGCGGGGCTTCTCTAGATGCAGTGAGCGGGGACTTCTCATTGCGGTGGTTTCTTTTGTTGGGGAGCACGGGGTCCAGGCACGCAGGCTTCAGTAGTCATGGCACGTGGGCTCAGTAGATGTGGCTCACAGGCTTAGTTGCTCCCTGGCATGTGTGATCTTCCCGGACCAGGGCTTGAACCTGTGTCCCCTGCATAGGCAGGTGGATTCTTAACCACTGCGCCACGAGGGAAGTCCCTCTTCCTGTGTATTCTTCTGGTTCCCCTGTCTTTAGGATTGATCGTGGGAACTGGATAGGGAGGGAAGGCGGGGGCTAAGAGCTCACTGCGCCACCTCGCAGGGGGAAATCGGACTCAGGCCCGAGTGGTCACCGCTGTTCCAGTGTCCCCTGTATCCTCATGGGCCCTTAGATGCCTAAGGGCCCTCACGACGCCCACTCGGGCCCCGCCCTCACTCACGCCCCGCCCCCACTCACGCCCCGCCCCCAGCTCGGCCCAGCAGCTCCTCCAGTCCAAGCACACACTGTGAGTTTTATCCTTTCCCTCCTCTGTTCTTTGTTCTGCGGATGCTCTGCTGGTCTGCTCTCCACCCCCAGCTTTCTGCCAAATCCTACCCTCCATCAAGGCTTTGCTGAAATGGCAGTGGGCATGGTGACCCTGCTCACCGGACGCGGGTTCCCCCCAGTAGTTATAATGCTGTTGCCAAACCGCCTGCCTGGCGTTGTAGGTGTTCAGGCCTGCTTCTCAGTTCCTCGTGGTTCCCTAAGGGCAGGCATGAGTCTCCCCTCCACCAACAGCTCCTGCAGAGGCCCCAGTGGGTGCGGCTGGCTCAGAAATGCATGTTGGAGGAAGACGGATGGCGTCTTCCTTCACCAGCAAAGATGTCAGGTGTCTTCTGAGGAGGGAAGTAAAAACCTCAGGTGTAAATGACATGACCCCCAGCAGAGGGGCTTACTCACCATCTGCAGGGGTGGGGGGTGGAGGAGAGAAAAAATAGTCATGTCAACAATCACTCTAAAACATTAAATGAATACAAACAGGCCATCAAACTACAAATATACCACATGATCACAAAACCGTAAAAATGCTGTATGTGTTATCTAGATGACAATCAGATATACATGAGATATAGATATATCTCATATATAGATCTATAACATCAAAGCGTTAATAGTGGTTATTTTTAAAATTCTTGGTACTTTCCTATACTCTTAAAAATTCCTACTTTTGTAATTAAAAAATGGTGTCTGAAAGACAACTCAGGCAGCTCTAGATGTCTGTGTGCCGGGGAGTCTTACCTGCACAAATCCCCACAACTTCGGTCCGGCTGTGTTATTGGGGTCCCCCTGCTGAGTGTTATCTGGAGCAGTCTGGCTTGGGTGCCTGGGGTGCGCAGGGTGCCCCCCAACGCCTCTCCTCTCCGCAGTGCAGATGGGGAGTTCGTGGTGACCCACATGACCAAGGCCCACCTCTTCTCCTCGGGCACCGTGCACTGGGTACCGCCCGCCATCTACAAGAGCTCCTGCAGCATTGACGTCACCTTCTTCCCCTTCGACCAGCAGAACTGCAAGATGAAGTTCGGCTCCTGGTCGTACGACAAGGCCAAGATCGACCTGGTGCCGATGCAGCAGACGGTAGACCTCAAGGACTACTGGGAGAGCGGCGAGTGGGCCATCGTCAACGCCACGGGCACCTACAACACCAAGAAGTATGACTGCTGCGCGGAGATCTACCCCGACGTCACCTACTACTTCGTCATCCGGCGCCTGCCGCTCTTCTACACCATCAACCTCATCACCCCCTGCCTGCTCATCTCCTGCCTCACGGTGCTCGTCTTCCACCTGCCCTCCGAGTGCGGCGAGAAGATCACGCTCTGCATCTCCGTGCTGCTCTCGCTCACCGTCTTCATGCTGCTCATCACCGAGATCATCCCGTCCACCTCGCTGGTCATCCCGCTCATCAGCGAGTACCTGCTCTTCACCATGATCTTCGTCACCCTGTCCATCGTCATCACCGTCTTCGTGCTCAACGTGCACCACCGCTCCGCCAGCACCCACAACATGCCCCACTGGGTGCGGGTGGCCTTTCTGGGCTGCGTGTCCCGGTGGCTTCTGATAAGCCGGCCCCTGCCACCCTTGGAGCTCCGCGACCCCCCAGATCTGAAGCTCTGTCCCGCCTACCGCTGGCTGGAGACCAACGTGGATGCGGAGGGGATGGACGAGGAGAAGGAAGGCAGATGGGCGCGCGCGGGTCACTCGTCCCCCTTCACAGGCGTCCCTTACAGCCATGGGGGTCTGCGCCCAGGGGCCTCGGGTCCCAAGGCGGAGGCCCAGTTGCCGGAGGGTGGGCCCCTGCTGTCACCTCGCATACAGAAAGCACTGGAGGGCGTGTGCTATATTGCTGATCACCTGCGGGCCGAGGATGCAGACTCCTCGGTGAGTGGGGGCTGGGGGAGGGGCCGTCCCCTGGGTGACTCCACAGGCCTAGTAGCCATCCCTCCAGGGTGTTAGCTTGGGTCAACCCAGGCTCCTCCACGAGGACCCACCTCCCTTAGTCATGGCCTTGGAGTCTGGAATGAATTGTGGTGGAGAACGTCTAGCTGGCAGCTCTGAAGACGTTTATTGGGTAGGAGGCAGAACAGCAGTAAGAATGTCCCCGCTCAGCCTAACTGGGAGACACAGGACAGAGCTGGAGGGCGTCTCCCCACGCCACCCTCACGCAGGCCATTTCCCACCATTGCCCGTAGGCGGGGTGGGGGGGAACTCATCGGGAGACCCCAAACAATCCAGCCTCCCCCTTTGTCCTGACGGGCCCCTCCTTCTTGTCCTGGGCATTTTGTGAACGTCACTGTTCACTCACGAACACTGAGGAAGCTTGGATGGGCCTGCGGGCTCCCCTCCCCCGCCCCCTGCTGTGTCCTGCCACTGCCCAGGGTCACAGAATCCTTCTTATCAACTCAGGGAAGGATGAAAGGCCAGGAGGTTATTACTGGGTGGCCTTGCTGAGTAGATAAGACAAATTAATTGTTATCTAATCCGGGAGCAGCTAGGACTCCAGATCCACTTGCCTGGGCTGTAAGCCCCAATTCCACAAAGCCCCTACCCCCCTGCAAACACCACCCAGCCCTTCCCTGGGCCACACCTACCCTCCCCTATCCCCCCAGCTGGTGGGTGAGTGGGTCGGGAGGTAACATGGGGGCACAAAGTCTTCACCATTTTGTAACTTCTGAGCGTTGCGTTTAAATCACTGCAGGCCTCCTGGGAGGGTCCATGCCCCTGGGTGACTCTAGAACCTTCTGTGTCCCTCCAGCCTCCCTTACCGGGAAGTTGAGAGCCTATGGAAAGGCTCTGGGCTATTATCACAGGGGTGGTATAGGACGGGAATCGCTAGGAGAGGGCTGTTTGAGTCTTGAGATATCCCTGTTTACCCGCCCCCCTCCCACCCCGCTCCTTAGCTCCCAAGGTCTCAGTGGCGTCACCGCTGTCCCCAGTGCCATTCTTACAGGGGCTGCGCATGGGCGGGACACCTCCCCTTTCCCAAGTCCTCGGTCACTGTGCACCCGTCTCCCCTGCAGGTGAAGGAAGACTGGAGGTATGTGGCCATGGTCATCGATAGGATATTCCTCTGGTTGTTTATCCTCGTTTGCTTCCTGGGGACCGTCGGACTCTTTCTCCCGCCGTCCCTAGCTGGAATGATCTGATGCCACATCGCCTGCTTTGGCCCAGATGTGGCATAGCTGACCGTCTGTAACGGCTGCCGCCTCTGGAGTATGCCTTCGGAGTCAACGCCATCCAACTACAGGTGCCTTTCCATGGCGTCCGGACACGGAAGGCTTCTTGGGATGATTCACTTGACAGTATTGTACTTTGTGCTGAGAATCTGCTGCGCACGGATCCCTGTTTGGATGCTGAAGAGCTGGGCCAAAAGGAACTTGCTCTGCAGAATGTTACGACGTGGTGATGACAACGTGAAGACGTATAAGATGCTCCTGGGATGCAGACTCTGAGGGATGCGGGTGGGGGGAACCCAGGGGTTGGGGAAGGGCCATGAGAGGAGGCTCAGACCTCAAAGGAGGGGTGCGTAGGGAGAGAGCGCCTCGGGGGCGTGGAAGGGCTATGAACAGCATTTGGGATTCAGGAACAGCCCGAAAAGGCAGGGGGGACAGCCAGGCTGAGGTGGGCTTGAGGATGGGGAACAGAGGTAGGAGGTTGGAAGGGGAAGAGAAGGAGGAGGGCCACAAGTGGGGCGGATGCAGGTAGCTGGGCCGTCCCACCCACCTGGAAGCTCTTGTGACAGCCCAGACTTCCCCTACCTTTAGCCCCGGCCTTGCTGGTGCAGACCCGCTTAGCACCAGCTGGCCCTCCGAGAGGTGTGGCCGCACTGAGAGTCCCCGTCTGCAGGGGCGCTATCTGTCCTTCAATGCGCGTGGACAAACCAGAAGGACACCCCCAGCCATTCCTGCCCCAACTCAGGCCCGCGGTGCGCTCCCTCCCCCCGCCCACAGGATGAGTGGTGGTCAAGCCCCAGGCATCCAGGACTTTTGCTCGGAGGAGCTGAGAGGAACGAGCTGGATGGCTTTGCACCCCGAGACGTTGCAGGACCCTTTCCCTTCCCAGCCTGCCCGCCCTTCTTACCCGAAGCCCCGCGATGTCTTCTGACCGGCTCTGTGCAGCCTGTCTTGCCCCCTGGAATCCCGCAGTCCCTCGCCCCAGCGCCGTCCAGCCCGTCCAGCCCATCCAGCCTGAGGGCAGCACCTCGGCCCTAACAGATGCGGCACTGGGTCCTCCGGACAGGGTGGGCACTCTGGACGAGCAGCCAAGCGGGGCAAGCACCTAGTTCTCTTTGACCTTCGGAGTCCCCTCCTTCTAAGCTCCACTTGCTCTCCCTGACAGACCCCGGGGGACCCTGCCACAGCGGGCCCAGTCCTCCTGCCTCAGTTCCCTGCAAGACCCCCCCACTCAGAGGCCATCCTGGTTCCTTCTGCTCTGCAGATGCAGCTGCAACCTCCGCCGTCCTCCCCACTGGCTCTCCTGGAGCAGTGGTGCTCCCAGACTTGACCTCCTGGTGCAGCGATGTTCCCTCTTGTTATTCCGTTTCCCACCCAACTGGCAAGTGAGTCAAGAGATCAAATAAAGCTGAAGGGCTGCTCAGTCAGCTGTGGGACCCCTCCCCAGCACCCCTGGGACCACCGCACCCCCTCAGAGCCCTGGCTATTTGATGGCAGCTGGGAGAGTGCCACTGGCATCCCTGTGTGGTCCTGGAGGGGCTGCCTGGGACCCCACTGGAAAGTCTCCCTTGGCTCAGGTGCGGGGGGCAAAGGCCTGGGGCAAGCGCCTGACCCCTCCGCCCTGGCATCACCTCGAGCCCCGGGTGGGTTGAGCCCTGGCTTCAGCCTTTGATCTTCGCCCAAAGTAAGCACAATCGATTCCTTCCAGGGCTGAGGCCCAAGGTCATCGTTACCCGCCCCGAAGGTCAAACAAACAAAACAATCAAACCACAAAGCAAATGGTACAATTTTAATTCCTCCACAAGTCAAATAGAAAGAAGGTAAAAGAGTGTTTTGCACAAACACAAGAACGGGAGGGAGGGAGTGGTTGAGAAAGGGGGAGAGAAGACAAGTAAGAAAAGAGAAGGAAGGGGCCAGGGAGGGAAGAACGGAAAGGGGGCGAGGAATGCGGGTCCAGTTTGGCCTCGTCTCTCCCCTTCTCCCCTCTTGGCGTGTGGACAACACAGCCTCCTGTGTCCCGACTCCCAGTAGCTTGTCCCTGGACTGTCCCAGGTCTCCCCTCAGGGGCACATACGGCTGTCAGTCCAGACCAAACTCACATTAAATAAATTCCACTATACACTGTACAAGAAAGCCAGGTCCATCCTTCTTGGCACCAGCCGCCCGCCTCCCCAGAGAGAGCCCCTCCCGGCCCCTCCCTCTGTGCACGGCGTGGGGCGGGGCTCCGTGGGCGGGGCTCCGTGGGCGGGGGAGGAAAGAGAAGAGCTTGGTTCCCCAGTCAGCCCGCCCTTCACGGGACGCCTAAAGCCATCGTGGACGCAAGGGGCCCCAGCGTGGCCCCCTCAGGCCAGGCAGCAGTGGCTGGCGGACAGCAGCCACACTCCCTCTGAGCCCTCTTTGTCACCCCCTGCCGTCTGCAGCCCTGAGTCACCTCTGTCCAGCTGCGGCCTGAGCAGCACAGTCTGGGGGCGGGGTGGGGAGAGGGGACGTGCAAAATGGCAGGGGAAGGAGGACTCTCCTCGCCTGCCCCCCCCCCCCCCCGGGGGGACCCATAGGACCGAAGGTCAGGCAGGGGCCGGGGCAGGGAGGGACATGGCGGGCGGGGGCGGAGACGCAGGCGGGAGGCGTTGCCCTCTTCACTCTGCCAGCGGCTGGGCCAGGTTGGCCAGAACCTTGGCCTGGTCCACGGCGTCCAGCAGGTTCTTGGCATCCACAGCCAGCGTGTGGGAGGCGGTGAGCATCTGCCGTTTGCACTCCTCACTCAGGGAGGTCACGGCGTTTTGCTGCGCCAGTCGCATCTTATTGATGAGCTCCGCCAGGTCCTTGTTGAGCAGTTTCTGGGTCCCCTCGATCTGTAGGAAGAGCACACGGGAGGGGCTGGGACCCTGAGGGGCCGCGACGTGCAGGCCGGGAGGATGGGGAAGCCACACGGGAGTCCACCTGGCGCTGGCCCAGGAAGTCGGACGTTCTCTGGGGGGTGGGTCTGACCCAGGCTTGGGCTGAATCCAAGGCCAGTGCGGGCTGGGGGCCAGGTCGGCAAGAACAGACACTGCAGGCACCCCAGGCCCCAGCCCGCCTACGCCAGCCCCCTCCGATCCAGCCCCAGAGACCCTCCCCTTGTGCCCTCATACCCTCGTGCTGGCCCGACGTGGGTGAATGGTCAGGGGTCAAGTGCATTCACTCATTGGTTAACTGTGTACCATCAAATCAAGAGATCAGCGACAGCTGTTTGGGCTGTAGGGTTTTATTTACTACCATATCCCCATGCCTAGTGCACTGCTGAACATATACTTGGTGCTCAAGAGATATTTACCAAGTGAAATGAATGACTGCCACTCTCAAGCCGGACGGGGGCTCCTCTGGGTTCTTGCTGCCACCCAGAGGGGGCAAGGGAAATGCCCAGACCCTCCTGCCCTATGCGTGGTCACAGTGGGGACAGTGGTGGGCTGCAGTGGTCGCCTGTGTCACATTGCTGACCACCGGGAGATGGTGGATCGAAAGCTACAGCCTGGCAGGGGGTGCGGTGTTCTGCTGGAGCCTGTGGCTGGTTTCCAGACAGAAAACCAACACACGTTCAGAGGCACAGCCTCAGTCTCCAGTTCTGCGGTAACGAATTACTACAAACGCCGTGGCTTAAAACCACGCAGGTTTATTCTCTTACAGTTCTGGAGGTCAGAAGTCTGGAATGGGTCCCATGGGGCTAATGTCAAGGTGACGGCTGGGCTGCGTTCCTTCCGCAGGCTCAAGGGGAGAATCTGTTCCCTGCCTTTTGCCGCCTTGAAAGGCTGCTGCCTTCCTTGGCTTGCAGATCCTTCCAGCAGTGGCATCATTCCAACCTCTGCTTCTATCATCCATCTCCTTCTCTGACTCATAAGACCTCTGCTTCCACCTCCCTCTTACAAGGACCCTTGTGACTACATTGGACCCACACGGATAATCTCAAGATCCTTCACTTAATCCCATCTGCAAAGTCTCTTTTGTCATGTAAGGTCACGTAGTCACAGGTTCTGAGGATGTAGACATCTTAGGGGGGCATCACTCTGCCTACCACTGGGACCATCTCAAGTTAGAGCACCAACACTCCCATTTTGGTTTTCAGTGATTGTTTCTCACTTAAATAGAGAAAATCGATTAAATGATCAATTGAAGAAACCTTAACGGCTATTTCTGTGACACACTCACCTTGACCTTAGTATGGAGGGTACTAGACAAAGAATCACAGGGGGCGGTAAAAAGAAGGGTGTGTCATCCTTTGCATGTCCTCACGCAATAAGAAGTCATCACAACCATCTGAGACCTAAACTAGGAAATTCACCCTAGGAAGCCGGCCGGGTCCCCGGGTGCCAACTCGGCCCCCTTGTGGTGCCTTCCCAGATATGCCGTGCAGAGCCATCCGCTGGCGGCTCCCAGCAGAGAGGAGGCTGCCCCAGGTGGCCCTTCTGAGTCTCCTGTGTCAAACACAGCTGGGGCAGGTGAAGGGGGCATGTGACAGCTGATGTCACCGACTGGCACAAGGACACTCACCTCTGTCCGCGAAGACGACGGCAAGGACGGCAGGAGGTCGTCCACACTCGCGATGAGCTTCCGCAGCGTCAGGCCCACGTTCTGGGAGAGAAAGGGGCGGGACGACCGTCAGCTTGGCTTCTTTTGAGAAAGCCACGTCTCCCTGGGGAAGAGCCCTCCTGGGATGGTGCCTGCCTGCCGAGGGTACCTGGGACTAGATTCCCTTTGACCACCTGGCTCTAATGGGGGTCTTCCTGGGAGAGGCACCTAGCCGGCAGCCTGGGATGGTCGGCCCCTCCCCCTTCCTTCCAGGGCTGAGCAGCCCGCCTCCCCAGGCCACGGCTCCGCCCTGCCTCTCACCTTCACCACCACCACGTAGCCCTCGGGGGGCAGCTGGCAGAGCTCATTCTTGAGGTCCAGCACAGCCCGCACCAGCTCCATGACGTTGAGGTACACCAGGTCGTGGGTCCGGTCCAGGTTGGCTGTGGGCTGGATGGACTGTGTGGGTCGGGGGAAGAGAAGCAGAGGGCCCAAGGGGAGGGCGGCGAGTCAGGGGCACACGAGCCATTCTTTCCTGGGCAGGCACTGCCCACTCAGGCGTCAGCCCAACTGCTGAAGCCTCTTCTCCGAAATAGTAGCGCCCTGTCCTGGGGGTGCCTCCCTCCCTTCTGCTTCCAGGGCAGTGGTTCTCACATTAGAGTCTGCCGGGGAGTCTTAAAAACATACTGCTGGCCGGCCTCACACCAGACCAACTGAACCATCCCCTGGGCCTGGGGGCCACGTGGTTTCAAAGCTTGTCAGAGGATTCTAACGGGTAACCAAGGCTGAGAACCGCTGTTCCAGAGTGAAGCAACCAGCATGGGCCCCACAGCCACGTGGGTGCCGGGAGCCCAAACGCGGCTGGAGAAAGGGAGGCGGGCCACACCCCCTGCTCCTCGGGCTGGACCAGTGAGCTTTCCTCCAGGTCAGGGAGGGGCCACGGGAGCCGGGGCACTGGCCTTCCCTTTGCTTTTTTATGAATTAGCTGTGTGGCCTCAGACAAGGCCAGCTTCAGCAGAGCCAGCACCTACCTGCACGCCCAGCCTCGGTGGCTTCTCTGGGGGGCCCGTGAACTCCGCTGCAAGGGGGGAGGGGGGACAATGAGCGCAGGGTGTTCTCAGCACCCCGACTCCTCCCTTCGTACCTGCTGCTAACCCAGCAAAGCCCCTCTCCACTACTACGAGGAGACCCGGGGAAATGAAACCCGAATCCCAGGACCATGGCGGGGAAAATAACCTCTGGCCTCCCTGGTCCTCTGTAGTCAGGGATTTCAAAGACAGAAAAAGCCAAAGTCACGCAGAGATGGAGTGATGGCAGGGGCTGTTCCAGCCTCGGGGCTGCTGCACCCTGGGCCCTGACACCCTGACCTTGACAGTCATGAGGGAGAAGCCCACTCTGCAGGCAGCAGGTGTCCGTGGAGCCCCGCCCAAGTGAACAGCTGCTGTGCAGTAGGTTTGCGAGCCTTCCCTCTTGTCTGCTTTGACCATTCGGGGTGGGTGGGGTCAAGGAAGTGAACTGGTAGAAGCAGCATGCTATTTCCTCCCCACTCTGATGAGCAAAGGCACACACAAGCCCTGTGTAGCTGCCTGAAGTAGACGTCAAAAGACCTGGGTCCACTCTCACCTCTGCCACCAGGGAGCTGGGTGACCTGGGGCAACTGACTGACAGTCCCAGGCCCGTAACTGTCTTCTGTCAAATGGGACGGTTCGCTCACAAGGGACCCTGCAGGAGCCAGACTACTGCCTGGGCTCAAGTCTGAGCAGATCTGAGCTCTGCTAATCACTAATCGTTAGCTCTGCTAATCACTGTGGGTAAGTCACTTGACCTTCCTGTGCCTGTTTCACGTCCTTTGTAAAATGGGCATCGTAAGAAATTGTACCTGTCATATAGGAAGGACTGCTGTGGGATTAAACGAGTTGACATTTTTCAGCACCTTGGGCCAGTGCTTGTCACCATCATCACAGTCATCAGTCCCCCCACCCCATCGTGATGAAGAGCCTGGCTCACTGCCAGCTCCACCCAGCCAGCCTGCAGCAGAGGGCCTTTAGGCTCCAGGAAAGACCCTGCGGGCTCAGTGGGCCCCGCCCTCTTTCTCTCTTCGGTCCCTGGGGCCTGGGGAGGAGCAGTCACCTGGGAGAGACGGGGCGGAGCTACTGTAGAGCCTCCAAGGGAGTGGGTGGGAGATAGGATCACGAACTCCTCCAAATAAAAGCAGCCACCCAGCGAGGTGGGGACAGGCGGCAGACGGAGGGGGATGGGGTGGGGCGGAGTGGGGGAGGTGGTGGATATCAACTCCCAAACCACGCTTCTCTGCACACTCTGAGCTCAGACAGGGCAGACGTTTCTTCCAATTGCAAACACACTCCCTTTGCCGCTCTCTGCCCTGGGCAGGGGTGGCGGCTGCTTACAAGATGTCAAGAGGAAACTCCTGCCAAGAGGAAGGGCGCTCACACTTACTGTAGCCGACCTCCTTCTCTGGGGTCTGGAAGGAAGGAAAGAGAACAGGTCACTGATGCGGCCCTGGGACCACCCACGTCCCTCCTTGGCCTGTTCCCCACCCCCAGGTGTCCATTTAGAGGTTTAGAGATCTTAGCTCTAGGAGGACCTGGGGACCTCCTGACCGCAAGTGACCTGGGGGCCCTGTGGCCAAGGAAGGCGGCGCTAAGGGTGCAGCTCGAGTGTGAGCTCAGGGAAGGAGCCTGTGGAGATCAGAGTGAAGGGGAAAGACGTGCTCCCGAGGTGAGAGGCAGAAAGGAAGAGATGGGCAGGCCTGGAGCCAGGGTCCCCCCGCTGACTGCCAGGCCCTCCCAGGCCTTCCCCCTAAGGCAGAGACCTCTCGCGGTGACTTACCAACGGGGACTTGTCATTCATGTAAACCATGGGGTCCTGCAGAGGAGGAAACCAAAGCAGAGGACTTAGGATTCTAGAACTAAAACCCCCAAGGATGCATGGAGAGCGCTCACTCTAGCCAGCTGGGGAGGCGAAAGGGGACACAAAGTGACACGGCGGCCTGGACATCTCTCCCAGGGGAGCACGGTTATCAGAACGTGCCCGGCAGCACCGCAGGGAATGCGTCCCTTCCCGCCCCGGGGCTCAGCGGCGCTCACCAGGGATCTCTCCTCCTGCCTCAGCCACTGGTAATCTTCCACCATCTGCTTCTGCTGCTTCTCCTGGAGCTGCCGCATCCTGACCCTCTCGGCCTCCCACAGCTGCTGGGCCTCCTCTCGGCTGCTGGGTCGGATGAAGTCCTCCTCCTGGGAGGACAGCAGGGAGACAGGAGAGGACACAGTAAGTCCAGTCCCCACACCCAGGAGGGACAACCCTCTGGAGAGCTTTGCGGGAGCCACACGCCTTGGCCTCACCGGCTGCTTTTTTCTTGTAAAGTTGTCCTTAAATCTGCAGCCATCTATGCAGACAGTTATTTGTGGGTCCGTCAGCCGCACATACACGCCTGTGTGTCAGCGAAATGCCGAACCCAAGCGCACATAGTTTAACAGGCATTGTTTTCAAACGATCACGTGATCTGTCACTACCATTTTATTTTCAAATAACTGTCCTAATAGTATTTTCTCAGTTGGCATTTGTCATAGCTACTGTCACTTAGTACAGTTGGAAATGCAAAGCCAGCCCTCTGGGAAGCCTTGGGACCTTATGGCCACCTAAGACCGCGATGGCGGGTCTGGAAGCTTCGAGGAGCAGTGGTGTGCTTTCCCCCAAAGCTGTCCACAGTGGGGTGGGACCCGAGAGGAGGAGCGACAGCAGGCACCCATCTGATCATGCCTCTTTACTACAACATACTCTTTATTAAGAAAGTAGCTTGGGTTATTTAACCAAAGGTTAAAACAAATGCATGAGCTAAGAGGTAAAGTGAAGAACACAATTTAAAGAAATAAGGATCTATAGATACGCAATAAATGCTTCCTCTCCCTAGCTTTATTTTTTATTTTATTTTTATTTATTTATTTTGCGGTACGCGGGCCTCTCACTGCTGTGGCCTCTCCCGTTGCGGAGCACAGGCTCCGGACGCGCAGGCTCAGCGGCCATGGCTCATGGGCCCAGCCGCTCCGCGGCACGTGGGATCCCCCCGGACTGGGGCACGAACCCGCGTCCCCTGCATCGGCAGGCGGACTCTCAACCACTGCGCCACCAGGGAAGCCCTCTCCGTACCTTTATTAATCTAACCCTGTTTTAACTCATTTGTGGGGCTTTGGATCTATTCATAGTTCTACCTGCTATTTCTTAAACAGAAGGTGTTGCATGTTTTCCTGTTAGTTCTCTTACCTCAATCTTCCCCAGGGTTCGTTTATATAAATATCTTCTCAGTCCCTTTAAACTGGCTTGCATTTTTTCTGCTGCACAAGATTACTTGGGTCTCCTGGACATAGGAGCGTTACTGGCATTCTTTAGATTGCATATATCCTGGGGCGGCCTTTGCCAGGGGCATGTGACCTTTCCATGACATTCAGGTTGGCAAGCCACTCAGATCCTTTCCTTTGAACTGGCCAGTTTACACACAAGTCACTTACATAAAATGCTAAAAATTATTCTCCCTCTACTTTAGCAAGGCATAGTCTCTGCCAAGCCTCTAGAAAAGATTATCCCACCAAAGTCTCTAAAACACACTTGGATATAACACACAGTTTGAAAATAGTTACACTGGTATGTTTCTCCTAGGCTTGTTCAGCTACAATTACTGCTCTCAGTTTCTAACAATACTTCTCATCATAAGTTTATTTTCTTGCTGAAATATTCTTTGTTTGTTACTCTATTCAGTAACTGTTTATTAAGCAGCTACTATATGGCAGGGATGGAGTTGGGTGCTGGGAGGGCAGTGATGGTTAAATATGCAGTGTCCCTGTTCTCATGGGTCCAAGTAACCAATAGTAGAACGGGGTTTCTCAACCTCAGCACAATTAACATTGGGGACAGATAATTCACTATCGGGGGGAAGATTTCCTATACCCTGTAGGATGCTTGCAGCAACTCCACCCACTAGACGCCTACAGCACCTCCCCAGTTGTTTAAGAAAAATGTCTCCAGATGTCACCAAATGTCCCCTTGGAGTTGAGAGCTACTGAGTTAGATCTTATTTTAGTAAAACAAATTTCAGAACATAAGAGTATTTCATAACCATAGAATTGATAAAAATAAATAAGATTTACTTCACAACAGTTGATGCCCCCAAATGAGGGGATTTTAAGGCTGTAAATATCCTCAGTTAAACGCCAACACCTGCAAACACAATGGCATGTCTACCGTAGGCTAGTGACAAATAGCGACAAATAGAAACTACGTGTCAAACATTCTGAAGACAGAGTTAGGAATCTCCAGGTATAAGAAAAATGTACGGACTGAGGAAGACTAGAGTAAATACCAGTAGAAGGAGTTGCCAGACTCAAGAAAACACTATGTAGTTTTGTAATTGCCAGAAGAAGATTCCTACCGCTCAAACGTCTAGCATGCGCCAGGCCTGATCACCACCTTACCAAATATTTTCACATGCATCGGTAGGTGTGTTCCTATGTCTTCCAATCGTCTCATAACACTCAAGGAGCAAATTATTATTATTATTTCAAATTGGACCTCTTCAGGGCTTACTGGTATACCTCAGGTGTTCTTATCAGGCAATGAATGCTTACATTGCTGGTCATTTTTAAGAGAAATCAGGTCCTTGTGGTGTTTTAAGACGACTCTGATAAGCTTTGACACCTTTTATAAATTGGCTACCCCCCATCCTGCCAGTCTTATTTCTACCTCCACACGCACCTGCCTTGTTCTAGAAAAACTGCTCCTGCACTCATCCTATGGTTTCCCATCACTCAATCTTGGCTCCAACCAATGCTCTGCCTCTTTCATCCCCTGCGTCCCAGTATTTTCCCCTCCGAATCTTCCCCATCCACTGAGGCCCAGCTGCAGAAAAGAAGCCGGAAAGAGTTGTTTTTCCCTCTGAGCTCCCACTGCACTTTCGCTGTACCTCTATGTGCCACTCACAGCTTTGTGGTTTGCATTTCAGGCAAGTATGCACCTGCCCTGTTCCTTCTGGCTGATGGTAAGCTCACTGAAGGCAGTTCTCCCTTCAGAACCTAGGACAGAGCCCAGCAAAGTGTCCCTTTAAAAAGGTGCTGTTTATTGAATTCTATTATTATTTTCAACCTCAATTGTGAGGTCTTCAAGGGGGAGATTGCTGCCATCCTGACGCTGGTATGGAATCCCACAGATTCTCAGATGAGTCAGGCAATAGAGTTAGTCAGTAGAAAAATTGTTTTTGTGGGAACAGAAATCTCTGATTTTTGTTAAATGCTTTCAAATGCTTTGCAGGGAGCCTATTATACCTTTTCAGCATTCTGCCTGGAAGAGGCTTTCTCAATGTTTCTGATGTATACCATGAAATGGAGTTTATGTTTTTAACTTTTTTGTTGTTGTTGTTTAAGAAATGCTCATTATGTTATTTTAGGCATACTTTCCTTGTGGCAAGTACTTCTAAACCCCTGACAGAAAAGGTCTTTTTTTCCTGACGCACAGTCTGTCTTTACGGAACTGAACAAAGTCCTTACGGTGAGTCAGGGGTTAGACAAACGCGGTGCCATCCCTCAAATGTACAAAATACCTTCTTACTGAAAGGATGCATTTTAAAGCCAATCTCACTAAAACGCAATTAATTATGAATAAAGAGTCAAGGGCAGGAGAGTGGAGGAATTGAACACTGCCTAAATGATAGTGCATGCTTAAAAATGCAGTTTTATTATCGTTAAGTATATGCTAAGATATAAATTGGTTAAATTAATGTAAAAGAGAAAAATGAGCTAGGTCAGGGGGATATTGATTCCACTAAGATCTCACTGCCTAGAATTCGAAGTTATCTTAATCATTTCAAAGTTTTACTAAATTAAGAATAACGGCATAGGATATCTCAACATACTTTCCCACATTTTGTAAATGTATTATAATAGAAATGTAGTTTCCCCTCAATTTTTAGAGTCTTATATGGTGAGCCTGAAATATCGTGCATGGCAATGGAGTTAGAGCTAAAATAATAAGGGTTTTAGTCTGTTATGTCACATATCAAGACTCCGTTTAGTAAAATATATCAAGTGTTCATGGCAACTGACCACAGGGAACATTTGTACTGAAGGAGAAGATGGGTGAGGACAAGTTACAAGTGGACAGGCAGAGGTGCTTTTTTTTGTTTGTCTGTTTTAACAAGACAATTAGAAGCTAGTCCACAAAATACTCAGGGCCTCATTGGCAGCTGAAAAGAAAGAGGTGACTGGGGAGGGTGTGGCTTAGCCCCACACTAGCCCCCAAGCTCCTTCTCGTACAGCAGCAACTTTTCCAAAGCAGCAGGAGTGGCAGCCACAAGGAAGCCTTTCCTTTGACTGAGGAGAGATTGAACAACCACAACAATCAGACAGGAAGGGCAGAGCAGGGCGGAACCTCCAGGATCTTTCACTTTTCTGGCACCATCAGGCTTGACTGCCCTCTTCCCATGAGCCTTCACACTATCGCCAGGGCTGAAGGAGGGGGGCAGATTCTACATCCTTCACCACAGTGCCAGAGTAGGGATGGGGCAGGTCTGGGTCCAGCTGGCATCCTCAAGAGCAGCACCGGGCTTGGCCCCTTAACTCTGATATGCTTGCAGAGGAGAGGGAGTCACAGAGCACCTCAGTGGCCTGACTGGTACATGGAGGGCACCTCCTGAGCCCGAGGATGTGCGGTTCCCGGTATCCCAGGTACCTCCCTCTAGCAGTCTCTTCGGTCCTGGCTGGGACCCAGCATGCAGAGCCCTCTTACCCGCATGCTGTGGCGCTTGAAGACATTGTGCCGGTGGAGAGGTGGGGTGTGCAGAGAGTTTACGGGAGATGGATACTCCATAGGGCTGGTGAGCGTGGGCGAGCTGGCACACAGACCCTCAGGGACCTATTCAGGAGAAGCAAAGAAGCGCCAGGCACAGGGACAAGGCAAGAAGGTGGACAATTAGCTGCTACAAACACGAGCACAAAGAAACGATACAAGAGCTCCATGGGAGAAACAGGACTCGCTCTCCAGGAGGTAATAAAGAACAAGGTGTGGGCATTTCATTGGCCCCGTTTGAGAGACACGGCGGAGCGACATACACGGCTCTCGGCTAGAAGTCAGCACAGACACGGTGGTCTCTCTTCCATCCAACAGCCCTCCCTGTGACGTGGTGCATACCATGGGTCCATGTGTGTTACTGACCTACTGAGTACGTCTCCTCCTTCAGGACTCTTCAGAAAGGAGTTATATTCCATCATCATGTTACAGATTTGACAGATATGATTAACCCACAGGTATGTGTATATATAATACACACCTTAAAAAAAAACCCACTATTTTAAACATCGCAAAAGGGTATGTTTAAACATCGTAAAGGGTATGTTAATTCTTTTCTGGGTACCCGAGAAGAGCCAATGCAGGCCGTCTCCATTGCCCGAACAGGTGACTACTGCTCCTCTAAGGCACGAGGATGGAGTTTCAGGAAGGACCGAGATGAGGAATGGCCCTGAACCGCCCCAGCCCTCTGGTTACATGTTTACCTGGAATTGCAGCTTGGGTGCTAGAAGGTTGGTTTGTGGAGGGGGTCTGTACTTGGGCCGGCTGGGCTGGAGAGAGAACACAGAAATGAGTCAGTCCCTGTCTCTTTCCTTGAGTGAGCACAGCTCACCAAGGGGAATATCAGGTAGGAAACAGGTCAGGCTCGTTCAGGATGAAGAAGATGAGGAACAAAGTTATCATTAAAATCATATGCGTCCACTAACTGCGCATCTGTTACTACTGAGTGATGGGAGGGTACAAAGAGGCCAGCCTCTCTGCCCTCCTGGGGGGGTTACTGATCTCTGTGTGTAGCCTCCGCGGAGGTGGGAGTGCCTGCCAAATGAGTACTCAAGAGCCACAGACACCCAGAGGGAGGTCATGGAAGGCTCCGGCACCCACAGCAGCTTCACGGAGGGGATGAAAACCGAGCTGGGCCTGACAGCAGGCAAGGGGGACAGTGAAAAAGGCCCTGCATCCATAGGGATTTGTTATGGACCGAGTGTCGCCCCCCCCCCCACTCATATGCTGAAGTCCTAACCCCCAGTGTGAAGGTATTTGGAGGTGGGGCCTTTGGGAGGTAATCAGGGTCAGATGACGTAACAAGGGTAGGGCCCCTATGCTGGGATTAGTGACCTAATAATAACAACAATAACGATAATAATAGACACCAGAGCTCGCTCTCCTCACTGTGTGAGGACCTGCGAGAAGGTGGCCATCTGCCAGGCAGGAGGAGAGCCCTCACCGGATGGGAATCCGCCAGCACCTTGGCCTTGGACTTCCCAGCCTCCGCGCTGTCTGTTTTCTAAGCCGCCCAGTCTGTGGCGCTTCGTATGGCACCCCGAGCTGACTACTACAGGCACGGTCCCTCGCAACCCACCCACCTAACAGCGGGGCAGCGGGGCACTGGCTCCTGTGCCCAGAGATGCCACGGACATGGGAGGCTGCACCTCAGGAGCCCAAGGATGCTCCCCATTGTGTACCCTCAGGGTAAAAACACGAAAAGGAAAAGTGCTCCAGTCTCTCAAGGGAAACATTTCCGGGGTGATCCCCTGCTGCAGCCGTCCCACAAGGTGCCTGCTCCCTTGCTGTCTCAGATTCCACCTGCCGATGTGCTGATGGATGGTTGGGTCGAAGGGCTGAGAGGACCATAGGGTGCGATCCTACCTACGCTGTGAGGGGAGTTACGCAGCGAGGCCTGGGAGGGGCCGCACAGGGGCCTGGCTCTGCTGTGATTCACGGGGCCAGTGAGGCCAGGGCTTGGCTCACCTTGGGTGGGGGTTCCTGGAAGGCCGTGGGCTCCAAGATTTTGGGAGGTCGGTAGCGAGCGTTCCTCTCCTGCTCTATGGCGACGTCCTTCTCCATCTGATAAATGTCACTGCCGGGGAGTCAGGTCAGATAAGGAGAGAGAAACAGGGTCAAAAATGCTACTGGGGGCTCCTCTCTGTGCTCCACCACAGTCCGGATCCCATTCCCATGTCCTCTGCACAATGCACTGGGGAGACCCCTCGGAGACAGGCTGCAGTACGGATGCTGCAGCCCCCCTCACCGAGGCTGGGAAGATCACGGAATGGGTCCAGGGTGGGGAAAGGTCCTCGGAGAACGAGTCCTAGCCCAACCGGACAGTGCGAGTGTGTCTCCTGCCCATGTCCCCATGCCTCTTGCCCTCCTGTCCCTCCTACTGGCACTGATAACCTGTATAGATTTCTGATGTCCCAGACAACCTCATGACAGAGGCCCGTGCTCTACGTCTCCTATTTTTCATTAAACCTCCCACCCATGCATTCCTGGTGTGTGCTAATGGGAAAGGGTGGTGGATTCCCTCCCAGATTAGCTAAGTGCATGCTTCTTGCCTTTTTAACCCAATCTGGTGGTTCCCAACCTGGGAATCACAGACCTCAGAGGACTCAAATAATTACAGGGGGTCCGTGAATCCACATGTTCACACGTGTACCAAGCACTGTCTGTAGACAAGTATTATGTGCTCTTGAAATAAATGTCTAAGCCCAGGATGGAGCCGCTACTGCCCAGGGGGTCACACCAGCAAGCCAAAATGCAGATAACTTTCGTGTCCCTCTAAATGCTCTGCTTGACCAGAAACAAAGTACCACCCAGTTGGCCAACCCAAATGCCAAACCAGCTCTGGGCTTTATACGTACTTCCTGTTCTCTATTCATCCTCTATTTTTCTCTTCCTTATTCTTTATCTTATAAAAGGGTCCTGACTTCCACCCCATTTTGCACTCTGGCCCTTGGGCACGGAGACTGCCACTTCATGGAGTGTTAAATAGTTTGTCTGTATCACTTAAATTGTCTTCTTTAATAATTTTTAACAGTACTACTAAATATGTAATATTTGGTGTTGTGTTTTCAGATGTATATGCATTATATTGTATGCAATAAAAAAATCATTATACGGCTTACTGCATTCTGTCAATCAGTGGATTCTAGAAGTGTATGTTACATGGAAGAGTTCTCAAAATTCAACATTAAGAGGGTTCTTCCTACCCCCAAAGATTGGAAGCCCTCATGAAATCCTTTCTTAGCTCCAGTGGAGGACCACCAGGCTGGGGCCTGAGGGAGGTGTCCTGGGGTCATCAGGGTCATCTGAGAGGCTCCCCATGTGTCTCAAGCCTCCAGAATGAATGAAGACCCCGTGACCCCAGAGCTTCTGAGCCCCTCAAGTTACGTCTTTCAAACACTTTTCTCCCGGAACCCTTTGGCTTCTCAAATCTCCCTTATAAGGGACCAACAGATGAGTCTAGAATTAATCAGGAGCGTCAATGAAGAGAGAGTCAGGGACAGAGAGGCCTTCTAAGCTGGAGGTCTTGCAGACTGTGTTGGAGCCCTGCCTGCAAACAAATGCAGCATATCTCCCATTGCCTGGACCTGGGGTTCCCAGCCTCCCCCTGGGGCTCCTCCCCACAAGGCAGTTTCTGGGGGCTATTTTCTTTCTCCGAAAAAAATGCCCACATGTTGACAACAGTGTTTAAAGTTGCAGTATTTAACATTAATTAAACACTAGGTTCCCTAACGTAGGAGCCAGCAAACTAGGCCCACAAGGCCAAATGCGGTCCCCTACCTATTTTTGTGTAGCTTTAAACTAAGTATGGTTTTCACATGTTTGAATGATTCAAAAAAATTAAAAGAAAAATATTTTAGGACATGTCAAAATTACATGAAATTCCAATTTCAGTGTCCACAAGTAACGTGTCACTGAAACCCAGCTACACTCATTCATTTTATGTATCATCTTCAGTTGCTTCAAAGCTACGGCAGAGTTGAGTAGTTTCAACACTGTATAGCTTGCAAAACCACAAATATTTATTGTCTGACCTTTTGTAGAAAAAGTTTGCTGACCCTCGCCCTAAAGGATGACAAAAGAAGTCTGACCACCCAAGGGGGCACTGGTGGCAGGCGGGCCACCAAGGCAACAGGATTACCCTCTACAAGGCTCTCCAACAGCAACCTTCACCAAGGACCTCCCAGCACCCGGGGTAATGGCTCTTGGGCACCTGAGAAGGATCAGACCCTCAGGCCACCAGTGCTTCATTCAGAAGGGACAGGGGATGCCTGTCACTGTCTTCACAGCCAAAAATCACTCCTTTCCCTGCTGTCTGGGGGGAACAATCAGAGGCAGAGGAAAGGCACAGGGGTGCTGCCAGGGAAGCAGGTCCCGTGCCCAGGCTGGTTGCCTGTAAGATGCACCCCAAACCTCAGCAAAGAGCACAGGCGCTGCAGTGAAAGTCTGAAGCAGCCTTTGAATTCAAACCTAAAATATATTTTCTGGGCACATACTAGGAGCAACGCCCTGTGCTCGCGGTTAAGAGATGCAGAGATGGTGCGGCTGACCCCACTCTGCGTCTCTGAGTTCATATATCTGACAGTGAACTCGGCTTCAGCCTCCTGCCTTTGACACAGCACTGAGCCTCTGTAAGGCCTCCTCCACTGGGAGGATGGGCTAACTCCACTTGGACACATGGCGCTGTGCTGGCCAGGGGGTGGGATGACGTGGGGGCGGTCCCGGGGCAAGTCCCAGCCCCACCTGCCATGCCTTGGGCACTGAGTCACCAGCTGAGCCTGAATTCCCTCCTCCCTCGGAGGGGACCAGGACGCCGGCTGCATCTTGTTTAAGGAAGGATGTGGTAAACCTGTAAGCGCTATCGAAGAGGAGACCTGCTCTTCAGGGGCCCTGGGCCTGCAGCCCCTTCCGGCCTCCTTGCTCACCTGAGGCTGCACACGAGCTCAGTGAAGCGGGGCCGCTCACTGGGGTCGTAGTCCCAGCAGCGGGTCATGAGGGTGTAGAGAACAGGTGGGCAGAGGTCAGGCTTGGGCAGCCGGTCCCCCTTCTCGAGCACCCCGATGACATCCTTGTTCTCCAGCCAGAAGAAGGGCTGCTTCCCGAAGCTCAGGATTTCCCACATGCATACGGCTGAGGGTGGGAGGAGACGTCTCAGGGCCCCTGCTGAGGGGACTCTTGCCTAGAGAGGCAGCCCACCCTCCCCAGGAACAACCGGGCAGTCCGCACTCAGCGCCTGCCAGGGACCGCCCTGCCTTCCTTCGTTCCCCGTATAGCATCCCTGGAATCTTGATCACTATGGCGGTCCACCAAGGGACCAATCACCTGCATCCGTAAGCGAACTAATCCCCCCACCCCCTGGCCCCTTCCACATGGAGCTGTTAGGGTCTGTGGGATGTGGAGGGGACCATCAAAGGCACATCATTGGGACCACTGGTGCCTTCTCTTAGGAGTGGGTGGAACCTCCAACAGAAAGCTGGTATATATGTCAGTTGGGACGTATATACACTACTATGTATAAAATAGATGACTAATGAGAACATACTGTATAGCACAGGGAACGCTACTCAGGGCTCTGTGGTGACCTAAATGGGAAGGGAAACTAAAAAAGAGGGGATAGATGTAGATGTATAATTGATTCACTTTGCTGTACAGCAGAAACGGACACAACATTGTAAAGCAATTAGACTCCAGTAGAAATTAATTTAAAAAAAAAAAAGAAAGAAAGAAAGCTGGTGTTCAAAGCCTAGCACCAATGCATGCTGCCTATGTGACCACGGGCAAGCCCCTGACTCGCCTGAGCCTCAGTTTCCTCATCTGGAAAATGGGAAGAATAATAATGAGATTTTACTGGGCTGGCTCTGGGGACCTGAGAGGGAGAATCTACACAGTTGTGTGCTCTGTAAGCGGCTGTCCATCTGCCACCTGGTTTTGCTTTCACCTCACCCTGCACCTCCTTCTCGGAGAAAACCTCAGCTTTGCCTTTGAGGATCCCCTCCAGGGTGGCCCACCTTAGTCCCGGGGCTGGTTGGTGGAGCACGTGCTCACCTCAAGAGCCTTTTCTGGGAAGATGAACCCAGGCTGGCCCTTAGCCCATGTCACCCCCGACCCACCACTGGCCTCCCCACTTCTGGGACTTCTCAGTGGCTGTAGCAAAACAGAACCTGGGGGTCCAGACCCCTGCTTCCTGTGCCCCCTCTTAACCTGGTCACAGAGGTGAGAATCGAACACTTTTCCACGCCCTCCAGGAGGTCCACTCACCAAACATCCAGACGTCACTGGCTGTCGTGAAGCGGCGGAAGTTAATGGACTCGGGGGACATCCATTTGATAGGGAGACGCGTCACAGAAGCTTTGGGTGGACAGAGGGTTTACAGTAGTTATTAGAGAAGGAGATCCAGATTCATGCAGAAATGCAGCCTAGTCTCCAGAGACTGTTGGCCTGGGCTTGCCAAACAGTCACCTTTTGAGGGGATTCTGGCTCCAGCGACCCCTCGAGGGGACAAAGCCGTAACACCACCTGCACCTCACCTTTGTAATATTCCTCATCCTCAATGTACCGGGAAAGGCCAAAGTCCCCCAGCTTCACACACTCAGGGGAGGCCACCAGGATGTTCCGGACAGCGATGTCCCTGGAGGGAAGAGGCAAAGACACAGGTGAGTCAGCTGAGAATGCTTCAGGGGGACAGACAGACAGACAGATGGACAGAGAAGCAAAGGAGAAGAGAGCTTCAGGGCCCCGGCCTCCGGAGCAGAATCGGGCAGCTTCTGTCAGTCGGTCCTTCCTGGACCCACGAGCCGTCTGGCTGGAGCCCAGCTCAGGCGGGAGCCTCGGCTGGCCCACCGTCCCTGCCACACACATGCCTGTCGTCTCCCTCCATTTCGTTGCTGAGTCCTGTCCCCATGACCCCTTCTCCCGCGTCTCCACCTCCAAGCCTGTCTCGGTTCCCCAGACTTGCTCCAGTCACCGCCCTGCAGCCTGTATTGTCCCCTCTGCCAGGGATGCCGTCACCCTGCTGACGCTTCAGGGAAGAAGCCCAACCGCTCTCCTGGTCACAATTAACAACCTCTTCTCGTTCTGTGATTCCAGCAGCCGCTCACATCTCACTTCCAGGGAGCCCTGGGCTAGGCAGGACCTTCCAAAGACTACACACACCCGAGCCATGACACAGAGACCCTCAGAACCCCGGTACAGAGGAGGAGACCGGGGCAGAGAGCTGGTGGAACGTGCCCAGCAGGTGGCTGGTTGGGAAAGGCATCAGCCCAGAGCTGAGGTCTCACCACCCGCAGGAGCCCTCGCTGACTCAGTTACCTCATGTTCCCAGCATCACTTCTAGCCCCAAACTGGCTTGTCTCTTGCTTCTCCCAGGCAGGCTCCACTCCCTACCGTTTTTCTTTATTATTGAAAAGATGACTTCAAAGCACGACAACTTCACACAAAGCTGCAAATCTGGTATCCCACCACCTTTGCCCCATGACTATCCACCCTAGAAGATGCTAGAACGTGAGCTTCACAAGGAAAGGGATTCTTGTCTGTTTTGATTATTACTTCATCCCGGAGCCTAGGACAGTGGCTGGAGGCCCACGGGAGGAGTTCGATAATATTAGTTGCATGAGTGAGTGAATGAATGTTCATATCCCCCGACATGGCTTTGTGTAGTGTCATCCATACGGCCACATATCTGAGGTCGATGGGGTTGGATTGAAGAATTCACCCGCTCACCCCGGGGCTCTGAGAGCACCCCGTCCAGGGGATCATGTTCCCAATGGTGGGGACCTCCTTTCAGGGAATGGGGACAAAGCCGGGTGGAGAAGGGGCCAGCTCCACAGCCAGATGGAGGATTGGTCTTGGCAGCCTGGAGGTGCCGGGGACCAGGGCAGTGCCAGCCACTTGGGCTGGCAGGGCCCAGACCCCAAGATCATACCAGCGCTGCCAGGACCCAGTCTCTCCTGCCTGGCCAGCTGCCGCCAAATGGAACTGCTGGAGGACAGCAAGCGAGGAGCAAGCAGGGAAGTGACCTCCTGGACCCCCAGGGAGGCGGCCTGGACAGCACTGAGTTACAGGCGGACACCTCGGACTTCAGAGCTCCTCTTAATGGCAATCCTGGGAGGAACATATTGCCGTTCTACTCTTCAGAGGAGGAGATGGGCTCAGAGAAGGTGATCACATTGTCACACAGGCAGGACCAAAGCCAGGCCTTCACCCCTGTTCTGTGCGGCTACAAAGCCCTGCTTGACCCCAACCTCTCCAGGCTCCCCCACCCCCAGCCCCACCTGTGGACACAGTTGATGCTCTCCAGGTAGGCCATGGCCTTGCAGATCTGCAGCGAGTACAGGACAAGAGTGAGCACCTTCAGGCAGTTCTTGTTTCGCTCCAGGTAGTGGCCCAGCTGCAGGAAGGGGAAGATGCCCTGAGGACCCTGCCCGGCCGGGGCATGGAGCTGGGGGGAGGGGGAGGGCACACCCAGGCGGCAGGACTGTCTGGCAACTTCCTCTGCAAACGGCCTCTGGGCTCTTTCAGCTGGGAGTTAAGGGCCCCCTGGCTCTGAGCGCATCCCCCGCCCCCACGGCAGCCCAGCTGTCATCGCAAGGGTCCTCCTCAGGCCCCTCCAGCTCACCTCCCCGTAGGGGTACAGTTCCATGACGATCCAGGTGGGCTCCTCTTCAATTATGCCGATCAGCTTCACGATGTGCGGGTGATCCAGGTTCCTCATGATCACTGAAAGTGGCAGCGAGAGAGACGGGCCCGAGCCCTTCTAAGGTCCAAGGTGAGAATCGGGCTTGGCTGGTCCAACCTGGAGAGAGCGGCGCAACCCTCCTCCCCTGTGGGCGCCAGTGCCGTCCGTGGCCTCCCGGCCCTCTCTCCGGGCCCTCCCTGTCTCTGAGTCTGCATAGTGTCGGGGCCTTTTCCAGCTCCTGGTCTGGGGGCCTCCTCGGGGACGCCTACCTGCCTCACTCACGAACTTCTCCTTGCTGTCCAGAGTGCAGTCTTTCTTGCAGGTCTTTACAGCCACGTTGATTTTCTCCCCTTTCTGCAACGAGAGTGTGTCCAGGGCCCCTCAGTCCTGCCCAGCACTTCCCTCCCCGGCGTTCCCACGGTCTTCCCACAGGGAAACAGGTGATGTCTGGGCGTCTGGGTCTCCACGAAGCCTGCTCTTCCTCTGTCTCTTCCCCTCCTCCCCTCCCCACCCCCTTCTTCCTGATCAGGACTGGAAGAACTTTCGAGATCAGATCCCTCGAGCCCTGGGCCGTCCAGATGAAGACATGGAGCCTGAGGGGCCACGTGATCTGCCCAAAGTCAGCGGGCTTGTTTGGGGCACGTGCAAGGTCATTGTCAGACATGGCGCCCTGGTCTCTTTCTCTTTATCATTGGTTTTGACATTTTTGCTGCCCCTTTCCTCTGCTCTGGCTTTTCTCCCAGGCCTGGTAGAAGCACAACCACAAAGGCAAACCTTGTCCCGCCCCCTTGGCGGCCTCAGATCCCACGCTTCCTTTTCTCACAACCGCACTACATGGCGCCTCCCCGTCGAGCTCTCCCACCAAGAGTCAGTCACCCCCCGGCAGGTGCTGCCTCTCTTTGGATCCCTGCTATTGCTGCCTTTCTTGGAAATGACTCTTGTTTTCATCACTCCCTGTGTATTTCATAAATACTGCAAAGACCAAGTTGGGGAAGATAAACACACCACGGCAGCCACCTCCAACTCTAGAGCATTCGAGCTCCTTTCTCATGCTACAGAAAAGCAGAGGAGGAGTGTCAGGGAAGAGGCTGGAACTCACGTGACTCGTGTAGACACCTTCATAGACCTCCCCAAAAAAGCCTTCACCAAGAATACGATTCAGGACCACATCTTCCCGGGCAATGCCATACTGTGGGCCTGCACAGGTGGAGAAAGCAAGACAGTCCTGGAGTGCAGAAACCAGCTGGCACCCCTGGGAATCCGAGTATCTGCATCCCCGGGAATCTGCACACCTGCATCCTTGGGCATCTGAGCATCTGCAGGCTCCGCCCCCTCCTGCCCAGGCGTTACCAGACCTGCCCCCCCACCCCCACCCCGCCAACCCCTCAGCCAGGATCCAGGGGCTGGGCTGGGCTGGGAAAGGGGATCTAGAAGGTTTCACTGTCTCAGACAGGGGAAGAGTTGTTCCCTCTGAAGGCTGGGTCCCATATCCACAGGCTTAGGTTCCTTCCGCCCCCCTCCCCAGGGCACACAAAAGTTCGATGGTGTGGGGATATAAACAATGATTTCCGCTTTCAAAATCAAAGACGGCTCACTCAGCTTTGTCCTTGTCTGAGGCACACGTGGGAGAGGACAAAGGAAGGAAAGAAAGTCCCCATTTGGTTTCACATGTGTCCCCAAATGTCACTTCCCAGGGCCCCGGCTGTGGTTGACGTGCAGGGGTGGGGTGGGGCGGTCAGGGATCTACCTCCTGGTCTTCGCAGGGTCTCGTCGGGAATCTCTGCATAGATGTCTGATTCTGGAATGACAGAAGGAGGACACCCCATGGGCAAGATGCTTCAGGGGGCACCACCAGGAACCAGGTGTGGGGCTCCCCCGTGCAGGCCAGTGGAACCAAGCTGACATCACGGGGAGGGGTGTGGGGAGGAGCCAAACAAGAACTGGGCTGCTGTCCGGCATTTCAGAGTGGCCATAGGGCCCAGGCACCTCGGCCTGAGTCTTTGCTCACTGCTGCTCACAGCTGTTATTTGGGGCAAGTTGGTTTGTCTCCTTTAATCTGTTTCCTTTTCTGTGAAATGAATGTTTCTGGGGAATGCAAAGATTAAATAAAATAATACCTATTATGTATTTAATGCTGTCATGAACTGAATGTTGTGTCCCCGCCTCCAAATGCTAATGTTGAAGTTCTGATCCCGTGTGATGGTATTTGGAGCTGGGGCCTTTGGGGGGTGATTAGGTTTAGATGAGGTCATGAGGGTGTAGACCCCATGATGGCATTAGTGTCCTTAGAAGAAGAGGAAGAGAGACCAGATCTCTCCATCTGTCCACCATGTGAGGACACACAGAAGGTGGCTGTCTGCAAGCCAGGAAGAGAGCCCTCACCAGGACCCAGCCATGCTGGCACCTTGACCTTAGACTTCCAGCCTCCAGAGCTGTAAGAAATCAGTATCTGTTGTTTAAGCCCCTGGGCCCGTGGTTTTTGTTATGGAGACTGAGCTGACCAAGACAAACACGGTGCCCTATACTAGCTGCCCAACATAGGTGAACTGTTATGATTAATGACATTTTAAGCCGTCATTGAGCAGTCATGGGGGAAGTTCATTTTTCTGCAACTTTGAGGGAATACTTGATGATGTCACAAGAGCAGGCAGAAGAAAGGCTCTGGGTGCAGGCAGAGGACAGCAGATGGGCAGGCTTACCTATGCTGCAGCTTTCTGAGAGGTGGGGTCGCCGAGTCTCCAGGTTTCTGTAGGGGAAGATGGGAGGGCAGAAGCCAAGTGAGCTCAGAGCCTGGCAATGCTCCCCCAGGGCAGCCTCAGCCCCCTCTCTCTCACCCACCCTGCCTGGAGAAGCAGCCTGTCCTTATGGCAGTAACCTGGGAGCATGGCCCAGGCAGCCAGGGGGCAGGAGGGAGGGAACAGCAACAATACCACCCCCTCCCCCCACTAAAGATGATGCCAGGTGGCATTAGGGCACAGGGATATCCCTGCATGAATTTTCTGGGAGAAATTTACTGGTGAAAAATCACCACTTGTGAAATGCTGGGATTCCAGCATTTTCTCCTGGGGTCCAGAAACCAGAAACCATGGCGGGGAGGCTCCCTGTTTGTTCTGCCTTTCCTGGGAAGACACAGGCTGAGTGCGGGGCCAGTTCCCCACCTTCCGGGTGTACTCACAGTGTGGGGATCTGGGGCAGGCTGTTCCGCTTCTCACCATCTGGGGAGAGGGGAGGAGAAGGGGGAGCTGGAGTCAGAGACACAGGGTCCTGGGTGCACTGCTCCTAGGGGCCAACACAAGGGACACCCCTCCCGCCTTTCTGTGGCCCCTGAAAGTCGGAGTGGAAGCTGGGTAGGCGTCTGGCCTGAATTGGAATCTTTTTAGTAGACGAAACTCTCAGGCTTCCTCTGCCACTGTCAAGTGTTCCAGCCTGACCTCTGCTTTCTGACTCCATCCCCAAAGAGGAGGGACCAGCCATGTTCCGGCAATAGCTTTGATTTTCCCAGGGCTACAAATCCTCTCCTCTAGAAGCCAGCCCCCATGCCGCCCTTGGCCAGCGGGGCCAAGGCTGTAGCCAAGGACCCAGGATGGGACCACGGGGCACAACCAACAGGGCTGGGTGAGCCCCAACCCCACACCTCCAAAGCCTCTTCATTCACATATCAGTCAATGGTTTAGCTTCTCCCGCTCTGCCTCTGGGAGGGCTTGGCTCAGCTGTGCCGCCATCTGCCCGTTGGTCCAATTTACCTTCAAGTGGAAACACACCTTTCTTGGGTCGAATGATGAGAGAGCCTTTGTGCTCCCCCTGCAGCCGGCAGTAACCATCTACGAGGTCAGCCATGTTCTCGGCCTCTGCCAGAGAGGAGGTTTTGATGGACAAGGACTGCAGGGAAGAGACCAGCCAAGGATGAGACCCCAGAGCCTTGGCTAGAGTCTACCCCAAGGGACTGGAGAAGAAACTGCAGGACTCTGTTGCCCACCCCCGGCCTGGACGCCATCAGCCCCTCTCCTGGGGCTCAGCTTGCATTTCCCACCGCCACCAGAGGGCGCTCTCATCACCTCTCCCAACTGACCACCCTACACTCTAGGAAGGCAGCTCCAGGTTGGCTTATTCTGGTCCTTCAGGGCATAGCACATGCCTTGTACCTAGGAGGTGCTCGGTATGCAAGAGCAGAAACTGAGAGAAGGGAAGAGGGAGGGAGTGGGGCAGGGGACAGACGGATGAAAGGAGAGATAGACAAACTGTTCACAGCCTGAGGTCTCTCTGATTCTCCCACCCACAAAAAGCCCTGGGGCCCCAAGGTCTTGATTCTGAGTCACTGTCACTTGTTCAAAGTTAGACCTCTGACCCATACCTTGATTTCTGATCACTTTACCCCCGCTCCCCGCCCCCCCCCAATCTCCTACAGCTTCTTTCTTGACATTTTTAACAATAACATTGCTTCCTGAGATAGTTTCTTTAATTTATCATCATCCTGCTACCTTGTCTAAGAACCAGGTGCCATTTTCTTAACAAGATCTCAGGCCAGGCTGGCCTGAGCAGGAGCTCCCAGCCTGCAGCCGTTCCCAGTGTCTCCAAGCTTCCGGGTGCCCAGGGATGCTCACCTGAGGGGCGCCTTCAATGCCTATCTGCAGTACCGCCTGGCCCTCCTCCAGCAGGAGGCACCTGATGGACTTGATGTGCTTGAACTGGGCCAGGCAGGTGGGCTGTGGGAAAGGAGGGGGTCCTTCAGACCATCCCATTCCTGGGATCAGGCCATGCAGATGGGTCAGTATGGTGTGGGGATGGGGCCTAAGAATGAACTGAGGACTGGAGTCTCTCGCGGGGATGAAGAGGGAATCAGCGATGATTAAGGAGGATCATCTAGCCCAAGCCCCTTGCAGAAGAAAACAATTAGCCTGGAGAGAGCCAGCGCTTGCCCAAGGTCGTAAGCCAAGGTGGTGGTGGAGCCAGGGCTGGACCCAGCCCTTCTGACTCCCCGGGGCATGATTACCCCATTTTGCCATTGAAAGAGCAACTCTTTCATCTGAGCCAGAAGAACGATAGTAGTGTCCTTCCCTCTTCCCCTCCCCCCCAAACCACCCCGACCCCCTCCTCTGTGCAGGGGACAGTCACAGGGATGTAAAGAACCATTAGCCCCATGCTGTTATCCCAAACACCGTCTCCACAGCTACTGATAACCAAGGGCCTCTCTGCTCTCAGCAGTGGGGGAGGAAGAACCTATGGGGCAGGCCAGGGTACAAGGCAGCAGAAAGGGGAAGACGGCTCTGCCTGGGGCTGGGTGGGGCCTGCCCCCAACCTGTCTCTACCTTTGCATCTTGACTTGTCAGCTGGCGGATGCCTTTAGGGCCGATGACCAGGTCCACAGTAATGTTCCATCCTTGCTGGAATCAAAGGAGAGATGGGCTGTTGCCCCAGTTCTGCCCGCCCATATTTCAGAAATCTGAAAACAGCTCACTAAGCTGGACATGAGCCATTGTCTCCCGGGCCCTCCAGCTCCTTCCATCCTAACCGCACCCCGCCATACAGATTACCCCCCTCCCAGCACCCTGCCAGCACTGCCCACCTCCCAGAGTTGGAGCCAAGATTTCAGTTCCCTTCGTCAGGCGAGTGGCTTAGCGTTAGTTGCATTTTCAGATACATTAGGGAGGCCCTGATGCTACAGAACTTACAAGCAAGCCAAGCCGCTTCTCGGCACGCCCCGCGCCCCCCCTCCCCCCACACCGAGTTGCCTTCATGGCCCCCTTGCCTGAGAGGCCTGGAATTCAGGTCAGGGAGAGAATAAAGAGAGCGTGGCATTACAATGAGTTCACAGCGAAAGGTCTCCTGGTCGATGTTGGCAAAGCCCGCGAGGGTGTTGAAGAACTTCATGACGCACTCCTCCTCCCGGAGCGAGGCATACTGCTGGAACGTCTGCTGGATCATCTTTCGGAATTGCTTGGGCTGGGGGAGAGGGGCAGGGGTGAGCGGGGCCTGATTCCTTCCCTTACGATCTCACCGCAAGCCTGCCTGCTGCTGTAGGATAGTCCCCAGGCCTCTGCCAAGAGGGCAGTGGTGATGTCTTACCCACAGTGCACATCTGTTGTCTCAAGGGAGCTCACCATGGCCCTGGGAGGGAGGCAGGGGAGATGGCATCCCCGGTGCTTAGGCCACAAAGCTAATTGGCCTCTGATGTGGAACTAGAGCCGTGTTTCCTGATTCCCAGCCACAGAAAGGGCCCGCTGGATGGAGTGGTCCTGTGTCCAGATGGCCCAAGGCAGTGCAGACCCCTGGCTTCCCTGACTACCCCCAGCCCCATCCCTTTAGCTCTAGTCCTAGGGGGGACACAAAGGAGACACGCAGGGAGTCTTTCTGAGCTCCTCACCCACTGGTTTCCTCACCTTTAAGTTCTCCTGCATCTGCTTTGGGAAAAACAGGTCCAGCCCCACTTCTTTCCTGAAAGAAGGGGGAGAAAAGCAGCATTTGACTCCCCTTCATCCCCAACCCAAGACTTCTGGCCAGTCAGGGAAAGGCAGGAGGACCAGGGAGACAGGTCCTTCCTGGCTGTGGTCTGGGGATGAGGGGGTGTATGGGGTGGCAGGAAGAGCTGGGCAGCAGGAAAGGAAGGGAGGAGAGGCTGGGGCCGGTCCCAGGACTTACTCCAGGAGCTCGAAGTTGGACTTTTTGTCCAGTGCGTTGTGGGGCATGTCCTTGAAGAACCGCCTGGAGAGAGAGAAGCCATGGAGAGGCTGATGGCTGGGGAATCGGAGCCGGGTCACCCAATGCCCACATGTTGGCCTGGAAGCCCCCTCCCCCGTTCCGTTGGGAACCACTGGGAGGGAAAAGTTAGGAGAGTCGAAAAATTCGATATTTAGAAAACCATGAAGAAAAGGAAAACCCACAAATTTCCTTCCTAGAAAAGACTCCAGCTGTGCTCTGGGGGGCCCAGTTCTGGGACAACACAGTTGTTGGGCAGAGGAGGAAGATGGTGCTTCTACCAGTGGCCTCTAAAAATAAACGACCCAAGGCTGCCAACACCTGACTTATCAGCTAAGGAACACCCACCTCCACCTTTAGGCTTTGGGCTCCCTTTGTGATTTCCTTTTCCCTCATTTGCTATCTCTGTATATGTGTGTATGTAAATAATTGTTAAATGTATTAATAGTACACAGGAAAACTTTAGAACTTATGGAACAGAATATGAAAATAAAAATAATCCATAATCCTACCACCAGGGGTGACATCTATTAATTTGTTTTACATATTCTTTAAGTCCCATTTTCTCTTAAAATGTATGTCTTGATAAAGATTTTTTTTATGTATTATGTATTTATAACAATTAAGTGGAGATCAAATAGCCAATGTCCCCATTTGTGTTATCCTCCCTTCCCTGCTTGGATCACTGTGTCTAGTAATTTCTTCAACTGTTGCAGACATTGTCCCACTCTTGATTGTACATTAGAGTAGCTCAGTGTTACTTTAACCCGGGTATCCTTGTGCACATCTGGGAATAGTTTTAAGCTACAGATACCATAAGCAGAGAGGGGCAAGCAACTTATGATTCAAAAGCAATAAATTTACATAATTCACAGTGTTTAGAAAAGAGTAAGGTTAGATCCTCACCTCGTACTTTATTCTAAACGGATTAAAGGGGAAAATGTTAATAATGAAACTATTTTAAAACTAGAAGAAAAGCTAGGGAAATATTCCCAAATCATGGGATTGAGAAGAATATCTAAAGCGTGAAATCATAGAAGAGATCTCCAATAAAAACTTAAAACATGTAGTGCTATGTCCTTAACAATTTTTAATAAATGGTATTTTTGAATATATTGTCAATCAAGATAAGTAGTTATCTTTTAATAATTATGGTATCAATTTTAGAGAAAAAAATGCATTGGAAAAAACCTGACTGGATCTACCCTGTTAATGGAGGTTATCTCTGGCTAATGAAATTTCAAATGATTTTAGTCATTTTTTTCCCCCTTTCTACATGTCCCAAATACTCCACACTGAACAGGTATTACCTTTTTACCTGAAAAAAAATTTAAGGCAGTGAGATTAGTCAAACCATCGTAATGCACGAGTTTTCTGGGTTCACTCCCTGCTGAGATGGCCTCCTCCATGGCTACACGTTTCCCCTATGTAGTAAGTTCTTCATTCGTTTCCCGTCCTCTCATTAGGCCCCTGGAGCTACGGAGACTAACTTTAATCCTTTCCTAGATGCCATATACTTGAAGGCAATTCTTTTATCATCACTTCTCTCTTCATTATGGTCCGTTCTCTTCTTATAGTCCCCAACACACACACACACACACACGTGCACACACACACACGTGCACACACGCGGGTGAACGCACACACACACACACACACACACACACACCAGGGCATTGTCCTCAATTACTTCAACTGCTTCACTCAGATGACAAAAAGTGATGCAAAGTAAGAATGAGGAAGAAAAACTGGCTCTGTGGTGAGAGGGGCACAGGAAGACAAGTGGTTCTTTCCAGCTGGGGCAGGCCCAGTTATTCCAAATGCCAGCAGTTGGAATGGAGGGAAAGCAAAAGATAAAAAGTTTCCTATAAAATTTCTCTTACAGAATCAAAGACAAGTACATTAAAATGAGTTTCAGGGAGTAATAATATTTAATGACGGCTCAGTAAATATTGTTGAATTATATTTCACAATATTGAAATGTATTTCTAGTCTATCTCCTTCTAAGAAAAGATGCAAGGATAGTTTTTTTTTTTTCATTTTTTGTTGCTGTTGTTCTTTTTGGGTTTCTTTTGGCTGCACTGTGTGGCATGCAGCATCTCAGTTCCCCGACCAGGGATGGAACCTGTGCTCCCTGCATTGGGAGCCCAGAGTCTTAACCACTGGACCACCAGGGAAGTCCCTAAGATACAGTTTTGAAACATATTTAAACAAAATAGAGTTAGAAAGAAACCAGGCAATGAGGTAAATGAGATTAAAAAAATGTGCCAATCTGTGGCTTGGGCTGGTTGCCCTGGCAGCCAGGGTAGTGGACAGAATACCTCGCCAAGTGCTTAGCTCATCAGGAGATAATATTGACCATAAAACAAGGACTGCATTTCTTAAATTAAAAAGTGTGAAAAGCCACTGATCGAAAGAAAACTAATAGTCGTAACACTCATTCTACCAAAAAAATGTGAAGCCAATTTCATGGTTTTTTCCTCCTGCTGCAATTCTGGTAAATACCAATCGTATAACATTAGAGCACAATTCAGTAAATGTGAGAGTAGGAGGGCCTGACTAAATGTGGTCTGAGTGTATGACCTTCCAATGGTCTAATTCAGTGGTTTTCAACCAGAGGCAATTTTGCACCCTCTCCCCAGCCTGGAAACATTTGTCAATGTCTGGAGATCTTTTTTTAGTCACAGCTGGTTGGGATGAGGGGTGGTCCTACCAGCATCTAATGTGTAAAAGCCGGGAATGCAGCTAAATATACTACAATGCATAGGATGGCCCCCACAACAAGGAATTGTCCAGCCCCAAATGTCCCTCTTGCTGAGGCTGGGAACCCCTGGGAACCTGATCCAAGGGGAGAACTTGGGAAACTAGAAAGAGTGGCTCTTCCCTAACCCCACTTCTTGCGACCGGGTGCCTGACAGAGCGGGACTGCAGATGCTGGAGGAGTGTTCTAGCTGAGTAAGGGCAGATCTGCACTCTGGAAATCAGACAACAGGTGAGCAGGGGTGACATTCAGTTATAGGGCACGAGGAACTCATCCAGGGCTCTTCCCTGGATGGAAGATCGTTTTCCTCTTCCTTCCACCCGAAGGCACTTGCAGTTAAGATCCAAAATGTCCAGTCAGTCATGGCAGCTTTAGAAAGTTTTCTGAGCCAGTGTTCCCTGCGGCTCTCCGCATTCATAGGAGACCTCAGAGCACGCCTGTGCAGCTTCCACAGCAGGCAGCACGGCCACCCGCATTTCCTCCTGGGTTGAGTGAGCTGCAAAATGTACTCCCAGGTAACTGAACGAATTGGCTTGCTGCACGCAGTTATGGGATTCTAACAGAATAAATGTTAGCACGTGTCCACCAGAGAAGAGGAATTGAGATCTTTCAGGGTTATCCCTTCATTCAAACACATACTGTGCTCTCACCGTGTGCCAGGTGAAGGCGGCACCAACCCTGAGTTCCAAGGTCTGATAGATTTCAGACTAGTGGATGTGAACAACTGGGCGCCTGCCGTGTAAGTACGGCAGATCCCTGCAGGGTAGGACGGGCGGGGTGGGCACAGGGAAGGGGAAGGTTTCGAGGTGGAGAGACCCTTGAGGCTGCTCTGCAGGAAGAGCCCAGGGCCACCCTGCTTATTGCCGACATTTCACAGGTGTCCTCTGAGCTTTTCTATGAATGTAGAGGGCAAGCAGGCAACCCTGGCTCAGTGCATTTTCTAAAGCTGTCAGAACAAAGAAGAGATTATCAGGCTGAAAAGGGGTACTAGGCGAGTATTCCACGCAGAGGGGATGCACCACCCACTGAGGAAGTGACAGCTGCTTCCCAGTCCCAGGTGACAGCGGTCTGTTAATGTCACTCCTGGTTTACGATAACGAATGAATGAATGAATGAGTTTTGAGACTGGGGATGGATGAAAGAATTCTGAGGACTGGGGTATTTAAATAAGCCTTAGTAAAAAAAAAAAAAATTGGGGTTGGCTAAATGGAAAGGTGAACAAATTTGGAAATGAACACTGAGGAATTAAAAAGCATGAAAAATAACAGCAGTTTTAGAATGATTAAGGAGGTGGTGAGTGGAAAAGTTTTTTATTAGGAAAAAGGAAGATAACACATCTACACCATCCCAACCTCTAGAAATCCAGCTTACTGCCTATATCACTGATGGCCCTTCTCTCATGCACTAAAGATCATGTATTGTGTAACGCGGGCCTCTCACTGTTGTGGCCTCTCCTGTTGCGGAGCACAGGCTCCGGACGCGCAGGCTCAGCGGCCATGGCTGGCTCGCGGGCCCAGCCGCTCCGCGGCATGTGGGATCCTCCCGGACCGGGGCACGAACCCGTGTCCCCTGCATCAGCAGGCGGACTCTCAACCACTGCGCCACCAGGGAAGCCCTGTATAACTTTTGACAAAGGTGCCCAGTCACTCGAGTGTGCTGTGATCTGTGTCCCTAATGTTTGGAGCGGTTGAACATCACTGAGATGGCCGGGAGAAGCAGTCACCGCCCCTCATCAGATGGACCCTCTCGCCTGAGACTCATCTTCCCAATCTTCTGTGCTGAGCCCCGTCTCAGCTGCTGTCAGTGATCCCCAACCTGCCCCGGCTGCCATCCTTGAATGAGGCTGCACCTGCTCCGAGTACCCTCTAAGTGCCTGGCTGGTTCTCTGCAGCCTGGTCCACCCCTGTGCCTGGCAAACTCCAGGTGGACAGCAGGGCCTCTGGGCAGGCACAAGCCCCTGACTGATACTCAGGTAAGGACAGCAGAAAGGAAAGAAAAGCAATACAAGTATTAACTTATCACGAACATTTATACATCAACTATGAGATAAAATGCCTTTTGAAACAAGCCGAGTGTTCTTTCTCTAATCTTTTCTTATTATCCGTTACTCGCTAACTGCTGTTGGGTTACACATTCGCTCTGAGTTTTTAGGTCAGAGTGTTCTGGAGCTCTGCTGGGAGTGGACAATAGTCCTGGATGCCTCTGGTGAGGGGGAGGCTATTTGGTTCCTCAGACTGCGAGGGAACTCCAGCACGTGGGCCATGAATTTCACACTTTAATTCATAGGGGGATATTTAGAGAAAATATTTGGCATTTATAAAGCACTTCCAGTAAGGGGGCTTCCCTGGTGGTGCAGTGGTTGAGAGTCCGCCTGCCGATGCAGGGAACACGGGTTCATGCCCCGGTCCGGTAAGATCCCACATGCCGCGGAGAGGCTGGGCCCGTGAGCCATGGCCGCTGAGCCTGCGCGTCTGGAGCCTGTGCCCCGCAACGGGAGAGGCCACAACAGTGAGAGGCCCGCGTACCGCAAAAAATAAAAAATAAAGCACTTCCAGTAAATCAACAAAAAAAATTAATTAAGTATGATTCCAACTATATGACATCCTGGAAAAGGCCAAATATGACGACAGTAAAAGATGAGTGGTTTTCAGGGGTTGGGAGGGGAGGGAGGGAGGAATAGGTGGAGCACAGGGGAGCTTTAGGGCAGTGAAACTGTTCTTTAAGATACCGTAATGGTAGATACATTGTCACTGTACACTTGTCAAAACCCATAGAATGTACAATACCAAGAGTGAACCCTAGGGTAAACCCTAGGGTAAACTAAACCCTAGGTAAACCCTAGGCTTCGAGTAATCACTGTGTGTAAATGTAGGTTCATCAATTGTAATGAATGAACCATGCGGGTGGCGGATGTTGATGGGGACGGGGGCTTATGGGAAATCTCTGTACCCTCCACTCAATTTTGCTGTGAACCTAAAACTGTTCTAAAAAATAAAGTCAACTAAAGTAAATAAACAACAACATAAAGGTAAAGAGAAAAAATTAATTGGTACAAATGATGAATAACTAGTGAATATTTCCGTCTCTATCACTGTTCTAACTACTTTAAATATGTTAACTCATTTATTCCTCATAACAAGCCTGTAGGGTTGCTACCATTATCATCCTTCCCATTTTACAGATGAAGGAACTGAGACACAGAGAGATGAAGTAACTTGCCCAGTAAGTGGAAGACCCAGGATGCAAATTCAGGCAGCCCAGCTTCAGACCCTTTGCTCTTCATCATTATGCCCAATGGCTCCTCGCTATGAATTGAGTCCATTGAGGTTTCATCTTGGCAATCTCATATCTTGTGCATATACCATACTTCTTTCTTAAGCTAGGAAAGAATACATTTTCTTTTTCCTGGTGACACCATATTATCGGTAGGCAGGTGACACAACAATGTTAACAGGACTTTTCCCCATAATCTGTAGATAGACTGCACTCTGGAATCTTTTCAGGAAAAAAGTCACAGCCTTGGAAAATTCTGCATTACGGCCTGATTTTCAGAAATGTATCTGTCTCTCTTGGTTAGAAATAGTCATAACTTGACTTTAAAATAGTCCATGATAATGGATAGCTTTGTATTCAACTTTAAAAATTATAGGCTTGGAAATCTATGAAGTTTACAAAATAGGTGTTTTCCATATCCTTTCCCGAATATATATCTTTGTATCTCAAAGGTCAGCCCGTAAGAATAGGAACATTCATCTGACTCTGCTCATCAGGCTAGGGGAGAAGTGAAATAATACATCCCTGTCGTAAAACAAGCATGGGTTTTGGAATAATCCTGAGTTGATAAGACAGCCAACACCAAGAGACCATCCACTCCTTATAAGACCATAAATGGAGCCAGGTCAGTTGGCGCACTTTGTCCTCCAGTGTATTATTACAACCAATGATAGTTTGGGAGTGATTCGAGGAAAGTAGAACATGAACTAGGATGCTCATGGGTCTTCTCTATGTTGTTATTTTACTACTAAGTGATGGTATTTTGATAGTGACTTCAGTGATCAGAGTCTCAAAGTGACAATGGAGTTCTGGGTATGAGATCCACAAACAAAAAGGTAAAGGTGGGCTCTTTTGAGTTGTCTAATTTCAGAGGAGAAGATAGGCGTGTGTAAGTTGCAATGCTGTGATGGTCTTGGAAGGCATAAATGGCACATGTGATAAGGTAAACTTCGCGGAGAGCCCCCGAACCAGCAGCACGCAACTCCCAGGACCACTGCCAACTGCGGCGAGGTGGTCTGTCTTCCAACTGGCATCAGGGGTGCAGACTTCCTCTGTGCAGGGGACCCTTGTGTCCCCTGGCTTGTTGAGACAGCCACCAAGTAGGAAAGCAAGGAGGAGCCCTCCGAGGCTGTCCTTGACCTATTCTGTCACAGATGCCAGCAGTTTCAGAAGCCCCCCCCCTTCCCATCCCACGGCTCTCCCTGGGGGACCCCCAGCACTCTCTCTGAGATCGAAGATGGGAGCCAGAATTCCTCAATGCCCCCCAACTTAGTCGAAGCAGCAGCAGAGTCCTATTCTCTATACCTTTAAGGTCACAGATAGGGCAAGACTCACCCTGGAACCATCACCTCATACGAGGCTAACTGTCTCTAAATCATCTGGAAGACTTGTCAAAAATGCATGTCCTGGGACTTCCCTGGTGGCGCAGTGGTTAAGAATCCGCCTGCCAATGCAGGGGACACAGGTTCGAGCCCTGCTCCTGGAAGACCCCACATGCCACGGAGCAACTAAGCCTGTGCGCCACAACTACTGAGTCTGCACTCTAGAGCCTGCTAGCCACAACTACTGAGCCCGCGAGCCACAACTACTGAAGCCCATGTGCCTAGAGCCCGTGTTCCTCAACAAGAGGAGCCACCGCAATGAAAAGCCCGCGCACAGCAACGAAGACCCAACACAGCCAAATAAATGAATGAATGAATGAATGAATAAATAAAATAAATAAATTTTTTAAAAAAAGCATGTCCCAAAGTCCCATCCACATCTACTAAACCAGAGTTTCCAAGTCTTTCTAATATTAGTCATTTTAGTGGGTATGCATAGAATCTCACTGAGCTTTTAATTTGCATCTTCCTGGTACCTAACAACATTGAGCACTTTTTCATCTGCTTATTGACCATCAATATGTCTTCCTTTGTGAAGTACTTGTTTAACTTCTTTGCCCACTTTGTGTTTGGGTGTGAGTGTGTGTGTGTGAGTGTGTGTGTGTTTATTGAAGTAGGAGATCCTCATACATTCTAGCTAAAAGTACTTTGTATATGTTTTACGAATATCTTCTCTAGGTCTGTACTGTGCCTGTTATTTATTTCCTTAACTGCATCTTTTGATAAAGTCTCATTTATCAAAATGTTCTTTTATGGTTAGTGCTTTTTGCATCCTGTCTAAGAAATCTTTGCCTGCCTCCAAATCATGAAGATATTCTCTTTTCTTTTATAAGCTTCATAGTTTTAACTTTCACCTTTAGCTCTGAGATTGATCTTGAATTAACTTTTGTGTATGGTGTGAGGTAGGGGTCAAGCTACATTTTTTTTCTCATAAAGATCTATGGTTATTCAACATTGGTTGTTGACCTTCATTTCCCTTGGGGTTAGGGAATCTCTAATTTAATGAGCTCCCAGGTGATTATGATTTGCAACCAGATTTCAGAACCACTGTTCTAGGACAGACAAGGGGTACAGAAAAGGTGATGAGAGGGCAGAATGGGTCATGGATCCTGGTGGATGGTGAAAGTGAATGGTGCTTCTTTGGCTGAGAAAGTGCTAGA